>NW_011494854.1:465642-527945 GCF_000754665.1 Bison bison bison | reverse complement strand
GGGTGGTGTCATCTGCATATCTGAGGTTATTGATATTTCTCCCGGCAATCTTGATTCCAGCTTGTGCTTCTTCCAGTCCAGCGTTTCTCATGATGTACTCTGCATATAAGTTAAATAAGCAGGGTGACAATATACAGCCTTGTCGTACTCCTTTTCCTATTTGGAACCAGTCTGTTGTTCCATAGATTAGTTTAATTGTTAACTATTTTACATCCTCTTCTTTTGGTGTTTTCAAAAACTGGTTAAAACAGCCTTTAACTTTTGACCAAGAAAAATTACTTGTGTCAATATGATTTTTCCAAATGACTTGATCTTATTTTCACAATTAAAAGACCCATGATACTTTTGTTTCTCCTTTATTTGTAAGGATGGTATCACAGTTTGCCACAATCTCTATTTGTTTAAATGAAGAGATTGAGTATTAAGGCTATGACTTCTTATTACTGAAACTGGTTCCCAAAGTGAGAATATGAATTAACCTAATGACAAAAATAATCATATAAATCATACAATTGAGAAATTGCCTAACTTTTTTCTCTTTCATGAATCATCCTCCACCTCACTTTGTGTGGCCTCAGTGAATGACTGATTCTGTAGATGTAGTCATGGCAGCAATGTTGATTTCTTCCCCTTGTCTGGCACTTCTTACCTCTGTTGTCTTCCATTTAAGCAGTTCTGGGCACTCTGTCTCCACTATCAAGTGATTAGCTGACAGTTTAATCAAGCAAGGGCCTGTCAGTGGTAGCCCTGTGCTTTCTGCTCTCTAGAGTGACATCGGAAATAGGTGTGTGTTTGCCACGTGTCGAATTTTCTAACTTGCTATCTTGTTCCCTAGCGGCTGAGAAATGGTCAGTGGTGCAGTGTTGTGAGTGGAGTGAGTGTTGAAGGCATCTTCTACCAGATTTCCCATCCCTTGTTACACTCTTTCCCCTAGGAATTTCAAAATGATGTTTCACATCTTAACCCTTTTATATGTGGAGCAACCTTAAAAGAATGAAGAACAAGTGGGAAAGCAGTAATTTCTCAAAAAATTTAGCTAGGGCAGGGACTGGTCTATAAGTGCCAAGGCTCTTTTCTTAGAGGCAACATGGAAGTCCTTCTAGCAAGTATAGACAGAAATACACCTGCATCTTAAAATGTATCTTGACTATATATTCTATAGTAATAGCTAGCAATTTTTTAGCTTTTAAGCATATTTGTGAACTAATTCCACCTTTAATCAAAACTGTATGGTGTATCTCTTTTGTAACAGGATGACAGTAATTCATGGAGGCGCGGACATTCCTCATCCCTTTTCAATAAGCTTGTTTGAAGGACAGTTGTTCTTCACCGATTGGACAAAGATGGCTGTATTGAAGGCAAACAAGTTCAAGGAGACTAACCCCAGATTGTACTACCGCTCTTCCCTGAAGCCATTTGGAGTGACTGTTTACCATGGCCTCAGGCAGCCCTATGGTAGGCACCCCCCAACAGAGGGAAAACCCTGCTTGGTACAGGCCTTGGTTAGAAAGGTTTTCTCAAAGTTCTCATGAGATTTGGGAGGTGTTCTCAAATGTTTGATGGATTATCTAGAGAGTTAAACTAGCTGAAATTAGCTTTGCAGGTCATGGGTATTTTAGAGAGGTTGATGTATTTCGGAATTAAAATGCCCAGTCGACAAAGAACATAGAGATGTGTTTAACAGATATTTATTGGCATATGCAGTATACCAGATCCTGTCTACAGGCTGGAGAAAGAGCAGCAAATACACCAAACTAAAATGACCCATCCTTCGTCTACTGGGATAAATCTCCCAATTCAACTTCCTAATATTACAGTCAAGGAAGCCAGACCCAGAAGAAGAAAATGACATGCCTAAGTGGCCACTTTATTTAGGTAGTGCCAGAGCTTTTTTTCTTCTTCTTCTTCTTCCTTGTATGACACCTGTTTAGCATTGGGTTTGGTGTCTCTCAGATAGTCATTAATCAAAGAAATGAAATATTTTGATTCAGACACTGTGAAGTCTTACGTTATTTTATGATAAGTTTTGTTTCAAGGTTTTAAACTGACATGACTGGACTGGGTCCATAGCTCTTTACTGCATTTGCTTATGCATCAAAGGAAAGAAATACAAACGAGGCTACATTGGAAGAAAGCTTAATATCAGTGAACAGTAATTCAGAGAAAGAAAGATTTAACTTAAACCTCTAATGCTAAGTGATGGGTCTGGCTTTCTGGAGAAAGACTATAAAGTAATTAGGCTGATTTAAAAAACCCAAACCAACCAACCTCTAGAACTGATGGTTTTGGATGACTACCCTTCCTACACAAACAAACACTTCATTGGAAAATATATACTATATATATATATATATATATGAAAGTATATACTATATTAGAAAATATCTATTTGGAATGATCAATTCATGGGCTACTAAACTCACATCTGCCCTTGACCAAAAGTATAACCCAGTTTCATCATCTAAATTATATTATTTGCCTCAGAATGATACCTGCCTGTGTTTCTCAAAATGAATCTACTTGAGAAGGTAAAGAGACTATTTTAAAGAGTAAGTTAAAGGATAAGAAAACAATTTCAAAAGCAGACATTTTAAATTTTGACAGCCTTGCATACAGTGAACTTTCTGAAGTCATTGCCTTGAGAATTGTTTTTGGATGTATAGACTGGTTTGTGTTCTGACATGTAGGGTTTTGGAATTAGATCTGGATTTGAATATTAGTTTAGTTGTTTAACAACTAAATAATCTTGAGCAAGTTGTCAAACCTTTTGGAACTTTGGTTTCCTTTTCTGTAAAATTGGGATAATAATGTTTACCTCTTAGAATCTTTGGTGGTAAATTGTCTTACAAAGTTAAGTATCCAGGGAGGTTATTTGGGGGAAGTCATATTTTAATCACTGATGCTAGCAGACAAAGCGATATAGTTACTGGGAGGATAAGAACCCTCAAGGCTATTCAATTGCAGGAATTTTTTTTTTTTTTTTTTTTGCCACTAGCAGTTTAAGAGTAGATTCAAGAGCAGCAGTGGGATTGAGAGCAGTTAAATGGATGTATACAGTAATAACCAGTAGTGATGTCTCCAAGGAGTTTCAAACCCATTTCACCCACAGGTTGCAAAATGGCTTCGCATGTCTTGGGTAAATAAGCATTTCTAATTGAGATTTAACAATGTACATTTTTCCTTCCAGCAAGAAATCCATGTGCACATGAAAATGGGGGCTGTCAGCACATCTGTGTCCTCAGCCACAGAACATTCAATGGTGGTTTGGGTTACCGTTGCAAGTGTAGGCTTGGCTACATTCCGGATTGGGACGACTATCACTGTGTTGGTAAGATCACTTTTGGACTATCTTTCTGACAGTCAGCACAGGGCTGTACATGCACTGCTTTGGGACTGGGCCAGCTCCCTATAGCACTTCTTCACAGTGAATAAGCTTTTGGTAGCCCATGGGCATCTTCCTTTGTAGGCACCATTCCTTTTGTATGAAGAAGAACATGTTTGAAGATGTAAATTTCCATCATTTGGGACACATACAGGGTTCCCTTGGGTGACTCTCATTCCTGAAATCACTTTCTTTCTTTAAAGTATGCTCTTGACATTCATAGGATTTAATTTTGAGCCCTTTAGTCTACCAAATATATACCTTTAGATGTTAGTCTTAACCCTGGTGGGAAGCACTTGCCATCACTTTTATTGACTTCTCTTAGCTCACCACTTTGCCAGTCAGGTAATCACATCTTGATCCCACCTCGCTTTACTGCTATATTCCAAACTAAACTCCTCAGTGTTGGGGTAGCTCATTTCTTCATCTGGTGTTTACTCCTCAGTTCAGATTTTCTCTCTGTATCTGCTTCTATGCTCTGGTTTTCATTCGTGCCTTAAATGCGTAGTCTTCCTCTTTGATCACCTACACATCTACTCACATTAAAATAACGCTGCCTCGTCTTCATCTGGTGATGAAATGCACTCCTTCAGTATTTGTTTCTCTCATTTATTGTCCCTTTGACAACTCTCCTTTTTAATGCTTTTGACACATTCTTACTCCCTGCTGTTACTTCTGGATTAGTATGTAAATCCTCTTATTTTAACTTGAACAAATTTGTTCACTTTGTAGGTCATCCTAGATTCAGATAAAGATCACCCTCATTGCAAAAACCGTGCTCTCCTTTTTGATTTCCTGGCCCATTGTCTCTGCCTTCTTCTTTGATTTTACACATCACTTCTTCTTTCCTATTTCCTTCATTCCTCTCCTCCCTTTCTGCTTTCCTCCCTGTATTTCTTTCTAAATAATTTACCTGGTTGCTGTTAATATTCTTTTTTGCTGGTCTTCACATCTCCTAAACTGCAGTAGGATTCTTGATATAGATCTCTACACAAAAGTTAATGTAACTGAGAATTTTGATGGAATCATTGTTCAGTTAATACCAGTTTGGAAATTCAGCATATGGACACCATGTGTTTAATCCTAAGTTTAATCCTAAGGATAAATTTCTCAGGGAGAAGTAAGATTGTAATACTTACTGCCTTTATAGTATTTTCCTTCTTTCCATTATTTCCAACTATGTTTTTTACATATTTTTTGTATTTATTTCAGAATTATCAGGTGTGATTTATGGGTATAAAAGTAATATCTCTGGAACTGGGAGAAGGTAAGAACCATGCTGTGGTTGACTGCGTGTGTCCTTCTTTCTACAGCTGCTGAGCGGTTTCTGCTCTTTTCATCTAATCTGGCTGTTCGTGGCATCCCACTCACCCTCTCTCACCAGACGGAGGTCATCCTTCCAGTGACAGGATCTTCTTCCATCTTCCTTGGGATTGATTTTGATGCCCGCGAGAAGGCTATCTTTTTTTCAGATACAAAGAAAAACATTATTTACAGACAAAAGCTCGATGGTACAGGTGAGAATGGTTTTAAAGTTTTTTTTTTCTTTCTTGTTTTGTCTGTTTTCAATAATAATACTAATCATTTGCCCTATAAAACTTTTGCATTCACTTCTTAAGCAGGATCTTTTACTAAGCTTGCTAAATATTTTTAGATAGGGAAATCTATAAATTAGGTCTAAGCGAACACTTCCTTTATTTTCAAAATAAGTTACAAATGAGACTGAATTTTAAAACAATTATTGATGTAATTGGAAAGCTACAAATATTACCATATCGACACTTCATAAAAGGAGGGTTAAATATATGAAAACTGTTAATGGGTTAATTGACTAGAGGCTGTTCCCTTTATTCAAGCAGCCAGATTGAGCCGATGGAATGATCTCTGTATAGAGTTGCTACACTACCTAAACGGAATAAGAATATTTATTTTTTAAAGATATGAATTATATGTAAATATAGATTTACTGTAAGTTTCTAGTTGATTGGAATTCTGTTAAAATCTTCATAATCCTCACAGAAAGATAAATTAGTAGACCTTATCAGTTGGGTACTATCAGTCAGACCTTATCAGTTGGGTACTATCACAATCCGGTACTCTGATTTTACCATCCATCCACTAATGGGTCGAAAACCGAAGTCTGAAAAAAAAAAGAGTAGCCACAATAACAAAGCAACTAAGAGGGCCAGCTCAAGAGCTCACTGCTTAGTTTCGAATCCTGAGTTCTCACATTTCTTAGTTGTATAATCTTGGGAGTGTTACTGTGAAATAGGAAGAATAATAAAGGCACTACATAACTCAATGTTTTTGATAGGATTTTAGGTTAATGCATTTAAAATACCTAGAATCATGCCTGGAAAATAGTAAATACTTTCAGTAAATGTTAGCTAGATAGTTGGATGGCATCACTGACTCAATGGACATGAGTTTGAGCAAACTCTGGGAAATAGTGAAGGCCAGGGAAGCCTGATGTGCTGCAATTCATGGAGTCACAAAGAGTTGGACATGACTTAGCAACTGAAGAACAACAAAAGCTATTATTATAGCTGTTATCAATGAAAAACTCTTATTACTCTGCTCCACCCTACCCCAACTGAGACTTGCTCACTAGAGGTAATTCCTTACCATTCTTTTGTCCCCATGTTTCTAAATACTTATACTTACTAATACTTATGCTGTTACTAATACTTACTAATACAATTATTAGTAAGTATTAGTAATTAGTAAGTTACTAATACTTACTAATGCTTATACCGTTACTGAGTCCAAGCTCATACAACTCACTGCATGGCAGGCTAGAATAGCAACTTTATTTGGAAAGCCAGCAGACCAAGAAGATGGTGGACTAGTATCCCAAAAAAGCATCTTACCCAAGTTAGAATTCAGGCCTCTTTTATATTAAAAGCAGAGAGGATTTGGCTGGTGAATCCTTTGTCCTTGGAGCTATCCATGTAATCTGTTTACCATGTTCCTATAAACTACCAACAAAGCAAAAGCTGTTCTCTGTTCTGCAACTTTTTATCTCTATAGAAAGAAAGTAGAAAGTATTAGTCACTCAGTCATGTCTGACTCTTTGAGACCCCATGGACTGTAGCCCACCAGACTCCTCTGTCCAAGGAATTCTTCAGGCAAGAATACTGGAGTGGGTTGCCATTCCCTTTTCCAGGTATCTTCCTGACCCAGGGATCAAACCCACGTCTCTTGCATCACAGACAGATTCTTTACCACTAGGGCCCCTGGGAAGCCTTTTATCTGTGTGTGTGTGTGTGTTCAGTTGCTCAGTTGTGTCCGACTCTTTGCGACCCCATGAACTATAGCCACCCAGGCTCCTCTGTCCAAGGAATTCTCCAGGCAAGAATAGTGGAGTAGGTTGCTGTTTCCTACTCCAGGGCTTTATCTCTACATGAAGGGAAAATTTATACCCTTAAATGTCACAGCCTTGAGAATGGGCTATCCTGTGTATTTTATCCCATAGGCAACATTCCTTTACAAAAGGTGCCGAGCCTGCACGCTAAGCACAGGCAGCAGAGAACAAAGGTTAGAGCTAAAGGAATAGATGCAATGTGGAATCAGGGTTATTCTTCTCTGTTGCAGTACCTTTTCTTGATTTGTCATTTTAGACATTTATTTTCCTTGTTACAGATAAGGAATCAGCTCTCCTTTCCCCTCTCCTTCTCCCTAAAAAGCTAGAACATAATTTTTTGTTCACTGCTAAATCAAGTAGTCTTTCATGATGACATTTCTTGAACAAATGTTGATTTTTTTTCCCCTTGGAGTTTGACAATTGCTCCATCTTCATTTGCTTAGTTTCTTCTATAGCTATTATATTTTCCCCCAACAGATCTATCAAATGCTTGTCTGTGTATCTACATATTTATCAAATGCAAAATCTGTGATTTTTTTCCCCCTCTGCTGTATAGCTGAATCTGGCACACAGCTCTTCTGACCTCCATCTGCTGCTTCTCTCTGCTGGTTTTCCTGTTTCTGGCAAGCCATTTATTTCTCTTTCCAGACTTATTTCCATACTTTGCTGAAACACATTGTATCGTAGCTTTCAGTGGGTAGGGTGGTATATAATTTGAGTCTGAATCTACTTTTATTTTGCCCTGCAACTCGATCATTTGACAAGGTGTAAGGTGAAAGTAGTTTTACCTTAGAAATTTGAAGACACTGATGCACTGTCTTCTAGAAGCCCATGTCGGAAGTCCTGTGCCATCTGCAGTAGCATTTCAGTGTATATGACCTTTCTGGGGGGAGAGTCTTTTTGTTTCTTTTTGGAAACTTTTAGAATCTTTTTGTGATCCTTTTCATCTTGAGATTTCTCTCCTATTCCAAGGGAGTTTTCTTGCCCCTGCTTTTTTCTATTCAAGCATGTTAGGTTAATCATCTGTTTTCTTCTTATCTTTCCTTTCTTGGTTTTCATCTCTATCATTTCGTTCTACTTTCTGTGAGTTTTTTTTTGGGCATTTTAGTTTTAGTCTATCAGATATTTGATTTTCAATGTTGAAGAGCTCCTTCTTGCTCTCTGATTATCTCTTTTTAAAAATAAAGCCTGGGACCTCCCTGGTGGTTCAGTGGCTAGGACTCCATGCTCCCAAAATAGGGGGCTCAGATGTGATTCCTGGTCAAAGAACCAGACCCCACATTCCTCAGCTAAGACCCAGTGCAAATAAATTAATTAATTAATAGAAAAATAAATTTAATCTTTTCTTAGTCTATGAAGATATTAATTACATTAAATGATTAATTTTTCTCTTTCCATTTCCTTTGGGTTGCTTTTTCTTTTGGGGTTGTTTTCAGATGTCCTTTTTATGAAGGAAACTTAAATTTCTTTGAGCCTTGTTTGATAGTAAGAGCAAAGCTATAAAGTGCTAACCAGAAAGCTATAGTTATGAATGGGCCTCGTCAGTTGGTGATCAAACAGCCCTTTTGTTGCTAAGTCGCTTCAGTCATGTCCGACTCTGTGCGACCCCACAGACGGCAGCCCACCAGGCTCCCCCGTCCCTGGGATTCTCCAGGCAAGAACACTGGAGTGGGTTGCCATTTCCTTTTCCAAAGCCTTTTTGTTGAGAAGTTTCCAAATGTCAGTATCAGCAAATCCTTTCTGGAGATGGTCAATTTCTTCTTAGTAGATGCTCCTTCTCCCTGTTGGGGTGAGGAGTAAGAGGGGGAAACTAGTACCTGTGTTCTGGGAGCAGTGCAGATGAGAGGGGGCGGGGGCCCCTTCAGTTCAGTGTTCACAGGCATAATCTCCTGTGTTCAGTTCTGTGCAGAGCTGTCGGGCCACATGTCCTCAGCCTGCAGCCTCTCTGAGTTGAGTTCCCCCCGAGGAAAAAATTCTCAGGTCTGTTAGAGGGTGCAGAGGAGAGGAGTGTTATAGATGCTCGGGGTTGGGTTCGGCTGTTCACCATACCACCTTTTTGATTTATTTATTGGCTGTGGTGAGCCTTCACTGTTGCATGTGGGCTCTCTTGTTGAAGCGAGCGAGAGCTCCTCTTCCTTGTAATGTGTGGGCTTCTCATTGCGGTAGCTGCTCTCGTGTGCAGGCTTCAGTAGTTGCGGCTCGTGGGCTCTAGAGTGTTGGCTCAGTAGTTGTGGCGCACGGACTTGGTTGCTCCATGGCTTGTGGGATCTTCCCTGACCAGGGATCAAAGCAGTGTCCCTTGCATTACAAGGCAGATTCTTAACCACTGGACCACCAGGGAAGCCTCTGTACCAGGGTAGTTACTCAGCCCTGCCTTTTTCAGAATCTGGTGCCTCTGTGTGCAGATAAGCTGAGGCTTCTCCATGTGTGGGTGTTGGTGCTCACCTCTGCTGGTATATCTCACCTTTTATTTAGTTAGTTACCCCTTCTCCGGTTTCTTTCTCTTCATCTGTTCTTCTACTGGAAGGAAGAGGAGATAAACTTGCGGTTAATCTGTGATTTTGAACCAAAAGACCTTTTTTCTGAGGACTGGAATTACATCTGCAGAGTTACTACACACAGGCTGTCTCCCGTAGGTGCCTCCACAGGTCAGATTCCTATAGCTTTGGCAACTGCAGTTCTCATCTTGGTTTTCTTTCTTTTTTTTTTTTTTCAAATAAATTTCAAGTCCACAAGCTGAGAAAATTGCCTTTTAAAATAGCGGTTAAACTCTTTGCACTTTGCTTACGGAGGTATTACGTTTGCTCTGTTTTTCCGAGTGAGAAGGTGAAATTCAGTGAGTTTACGTGCAAAAACTGTTCGAAGTCAAATTGAAGTCAGTATGGGCTGACCCTCAGGGAACTTGCCGCATCAATGATCCTTTCTCTTCTCCACCTTTTTTTGTTTATCTATTGACTTGTCCTCATCAGATATGCTGAAGTCTCTCTCATCCTAAAAATCCTTCAACCCACCCTCTACTTCATGTTCCTTTTTGATTGCAGTCTTCTGTCCTCAGGTTTGTGGACAAGCACCTTGAAAGTTTGGTGTACGTTTTTTAAGCCCTACTTCCATATCTACATTTCTCACCTCTTTGCACTATGTCACTTTCTTGAAACCAATCTTATCCCAGTCACCTCCAGTCACTTTGTTATAAACTTTCAGTTCTTTTCTTTGGCACCTTAGTCATTTTCTTAAATGTTTTTTTCACCTTGACAACACACTCCTGAATTTCCTTCTGTTTCTTGACCATTATTTCTACTGTTCCTTAAACATTTTTTCTTTCAGTTCAGTTCAGTTCAGTTCAGTTGCTCAGTTGTGTCTGACTCTTTGCAACCCCATGAACCACAGCACGCCAGGCCTCCCTGTCCATCACCAGCTCCCAGAGTCCACTCAACCCATGTCCATTGAGTTGGTGATGCCATCCAACCATCTCATCCTCTGTCGTCCCTTTCTCCTCCTGCCCTCAATCTTTCCCAACATCAGGGTCATTTCAAATGAGTCAGCTGTTCTCATCAGGTGGCCAAAGTACTGGAGTTTCAGCTTCAACATCAGTCCTACCAGTGAACACCCAGGACTGATCTCCTTTAGGATGAACTGGTTGGATCTCCTTGCAGTCCAAGGGACTCTCAAGAGTCTTCTCCAACACCATGGTTCAAAAGCATCAATTCTTCAGTGCTCAGCTTTCTTTATAGTCCAACTCTCACATCCATACATGACCACTGGAAAAACCATAGCCTTGACTAGACAGACCTTTATTTACAAAGTAATGTCTCTGCTTTTTAATATGCCGTCAAGGTTGGTCATAACTTTCCTTCCAAGGAGTAAGTGTCTTTTAATTTCATGGCTGCAATCACCATCTGCAGTGATTTTGGAGCCCCCCAAAATAAAGTCTGACACTGTTTCCACTGTTTCCCCATCTATTTCCCATGAAGTGATGGGACCGGATGCCATGATCTTAGTTTTCTGAATGTTGAGCTTTAAGCCAACTTTTTCACTCTCCTCTTTCAGTTTCATCAAGAGGCTCTTCAGTTCTTCTTCACTTTCTGCCATAAGGGTGGTATCATCTGCATATCTGAGGTTATTGATATTTCTCCCAGCAATCTTGATTCCAGCTTTTGCTTCTTCCAGCCCAGCATTTCTCACGATGTACTCTGCATATAAGTTAAATAAGCAGGGTGACAATATACAGCCTTGACGAACTCCTTTTCCTATTTGGAACCAGTCTGTTGTTCCATGTCCAATTCTAACTGTTTCTTCCTGACCTGCCGACAGGTTTCTCAAGAGGCAGATCAGGTGGTCTGGTATTCCCATCTCTTTCAGAATTTTCCACAGTTGATTGTGATCCACACAGTTAAAGGCTTTGGCATAGTCAATAAAGCAGAAATAGATGTTTTTCTGGAATTCTCTTGCTTTTTTGATGATCCAGTGGATGTGGGCAATTTGATCCCTGGTTCCTCTGCCTTTTCTAAAACCAGGTTGAACATCTGGAAGTTCATGGTTTATGTATTGCTGAAGCGTGGCTTGGAGAATTTTGAGCATTACTTTAATAGTGTGTGAGATGAGTGCAATTGTGCGGTAGTTTGAGCATTCTTTGGCATTGCCTTTCTTTGGGATTGGAATGAAAACTGACCTTTTCCAATCCTGTGGCCACTGCCGAGTTTTCCAAATTTGCTGGCATATTGAGTGCAACACTTTCACAGCATCATCTTTCAGGATTTGAAATAGCTCAACTGGAATTCCATCACCTCCACTAGCTTTGTTTTTTCTTTATCTGTCCTATATGCAATTGTGATCTCTAGTGTTCAACATGGGTCCTCTCTTCTAATTGTGCATTTTCTTCCACATAATTCTGCATCTTCTGTGTCTTTGGTTACCATCTAATGTAGTAAGTATAAATTAGTGTAGGGAATCTTATGATAGGCCATTTCCTGAATGCTTTTCTTCCTAACCTGGAGAATGAAGGGAAAGGTCAGGGAAGGCTTCGTGCAGAAAGTGCTAAAAGTCTCAAACCAAGCTCACATTTTGGTTTTCACATCCATTGCACCAATTGCCTGTTGGATACTTCACCTGGATATCCCACAGATCACCTGAAAACCAATTCGTCTAAATATTCACCATTCTTCCTCTTCTCCAGGACTCCTGCCCCAAGGGAAAGGTGTCACCTTTTACCTGCCGCCCCACCCTCCCCAAATCTGGTGGTCACCCAAACTTCTTCCTTTCTTTTAGCCTCTATCATTAACTTGTTAACCTGTAGCCATGCTTCTGAACATGTGGAATCCTCAGTGTCTGTCCTTCCCACTTCCACATCTTTTCTACAGCCCTTCATTCACCGCTTCCTTTGGGAAACCTCTTCCTAGGACTTCACTGGTGGTCCAGTGGTTAAGACTCTGGTTCCACCTCATGGTGCATTGGTTCAGTCCGTGATTAGGGAATTAAGATCCTGCATGCTATGTGGTGGGGCCAAGATAAGTAAATAAATAAAAGCAAAACACCTCTCTACACCTATTGTCATTGTTCAGTTGCTAAGTCGTGTCTGACTCTTTGCAACCCCATGGATTGCAGCACACCAGGCTTCCGTTTCCTTCACCATCTCCTGGAGTTTACTCGTATTCATGTCAGTGATGCTGGTTAAGCATCTCATCCTCCTGCACTTCCTGCCATAATTTCCATACCATCCTGTGCATACCACCATCACAGCAGCCAATATTCTTCTATTGCTTTCCCTCTTGCCCTAATTGCCTCCTCTCCCCTCTCCTACTTCATTATAGATATCTTGAAGACAGTGTCCACATTTCTCTCAAGACGCTTCACTTTACATGACTCAGTTTCCCCATGTGGAAAGTAGAGATAATAGTAATTCCTGCTCTTGAGCTGTTGTGAGGATGGATGAATTCATGTAAAGTACTTGGGCTCGTTTCAGGCTCATGAAGTGAAGTGAAGTGAAGTCGCTCAGTCATGTCTGACTCTTTGTGACCCCATGGACTGTAGCCTACCAGGCTCCTCCATCCATGGGAATTTCCAGACAAGAATACTGATGTGGGTTGCCATTTCTTTCTCTAGGAGATCTTCCTGACCCAGGATTGAACTCCGGTCTCCCACATTGTAGGCAGATGCTTTACTGTCTGAGCCATCAGGGAAGTGGTGGCTCATATTAAGTGCTCAGTATAAGCTGCTGTTAGTAATACTATTAGTAGTATGATGTTTCCTCAATGTCTAGTATGGTGTCTAGCACACAGAGGACTTTCTTTGTATAATTTCTCATATAAATAAATGGAAAAAAGACTAGACTTTTTCCTTCAAAAGAAAGAGGTGTGATTGTTTACTCTGATTCACATTTTTTTTTTTTAAAGGAAAAAGAGGGGGAAAGGCATAAAAATTCACAAAGGAAAAAGTGGTCTTTGTTTCTCTTCATACCCAGTTCTGATTTCCTTTCTGGCTGCTGGTCTTTCCCAAACTTGGCAACTTTGTGGCTATGAAAGAATTGTTGATGAGAAGGTTGGGCGGGAATGCCTCCCAGATACCCCCAGTCGTACCTGGCAGTGTCAGCTTATCAGTGCTGTCTGTGGGTGGTGGTTGTGAGTATGTGAACTCAGGTATCTCTTCTTCAGATGTTCTGTACTGAGAAATTTTTTCTGAAAGGTTGAACAAGGGAGTAAATCCAGGCCATACCACTGCTGGTTCTGTTTAACAGAATCATATCTATTCTTTGAGATCCAGACATTTGGAGATGAGTAGATTCTAGGTTTATCTCATGTGTTGCTTTGCAGTTTACAGTTGCTTTATTTTATTTTTTTTTAAAGAATTTCATGTTACTGAAATATTCTTTGCGTGCTCACACAAAGTTTAAATATGCAGTGATAGGAAAATGTATATCATATAAAATATGCTTACTTTAAACCATGTCCATATTTTAATTTACAGGAAGAGAAATTATCACAGCTAACAGGGTGCCAGCTGTTCAAAGTTTGAGTTTTGATTGGATTTCGAGGAATCTCTATTGGACAGATTCTTCTTATAGGAGTGTCAGTGTCATAAGGCTAGCTGATAAATCAAGACGTACAATCATCCAGAATTTAAATAACCCACAGTCAATCGTAGTTCATCCGACTGCTGGGTAAGTATGTTCATGTTTTCTTAAGAAAACAAGCGATGCCATAGGTATTGGGCAAATTTAGTAAATACAAGATTGAACCATGTAAATTGAAATCACCTTAGATTGTATCCTTTTAGCACATGCTGAAATTATCACTTTACCTCTACCACTTACCTTTAGCTAAGTTTTGGCTTTCCCAGCCTTCACTGAACTGTGTATTTTTCATAGTCACATAGGACCAAACAGTGAGTCACAGATTCGGTGGAGAAGGAATGAATATGCAGCAGAATTATCAGGAAAGGCTCAAATTCCTTCCCAGCTTTAATGGGTTGATACAAAGCTTACCAAAGCTTTCTAAATCGTTCAGTAGTTTTCAGAATGAAAAGTCTTTCAGACCACAAAGTGTTTAACCACTGCGTTGTTGATGGAGTCAGGCAAAAAAAGACAGAGCATTTCACATCATCCCTTCTAGTTCTTACCTTTTTTATTTAAATATGTTTGATAGTTTGATAGCTTACCATAAAGTCTTAAACCAGGTAGTTATGTTTTAATAGAGTAATAAAAAAGTGATAACTGGTAACTTACTAAAGCCTGATTGAGGGTACATAGCAAACACTTTACATAGTGCATAATCTCATCTAAGCCAAAAGCTGGTTTGTGAGTGAGTGTATACAAGACCTGTTTTGGACCTCAGAGAGATAAAGTAACTTGCTCAAGGACCCACTGCTATTAAGCAACAGTTAGTATTAAAATTCCAGACCTATCTGACTGCAAAGCCTGTGTGTCTAACATATTTTAAAACTGACGATGGTATCGATAAGAAGTTTTATTGCCCGATAGAGAGTTAAATGTTGATTTTCTAGTGAATTTATCTTAAGCTAAGTCTTTGGCAGTGGGTTTTAAAAAGGCGTTAAATTCCTTTCCTAATCAGTCATTCATTTGAAACAATATGAAGTCACATTTCAGAAAGTTACCTTTTGGAAAAGACTCATTTTAGTTCTTAAGGCGCACATGAAAGAGAAGAGCTTTGCCCCCCTACACTTACATTTTTGCTACCCTTCGAAAAAAAAAAAAAAAGCATAAAAAAGATGTCTTGGGTAAGACATCTTGGGTACATTGATTTGGGTGCATTTTTAATCAGGAATGAAATGCTTTGCTGCAAATTCCTTGTGGAAGATGATTAAAGAGTCATCTAGTGGATCCTTGATGTTTAATCCAGAAAGAAAGTGAGAGATTATAAAATCTGTTTTTGTTTTACTCATCATTTATTTTATTTCAAGGACATGTAGTATTAATAATCTGAATTATGTCTTTTTGAAGAGCCTACTTGGTGACAATAGTCCTGAAGTCTAGCACAGTGGTTCTCTGCCCTGGATGCTCATTTTAATGCTATTTGTATTTTCTATGTATTTTTTTATATAAACCCTACAGAAAACTAGTTTGCAGCAATTCTCTGGAGAATCTGTGTTTAGTTTGTACCAATGTTAACATCTTTGATTTATTAACTCCTTTTCTAGGTATATATTCTTCTCGGTTTGGTACCGTCCTGCTAAAATCCTGAGAGCATGGGCTGATGGATCTAACATTTTACCTATAGTAAACACTACTCTTGGGTGGCCCAGTGGGCTGTCCATTGATTGGAGGTAAGTAGGAATCATCCCAAATTGCTGCTAAGGGAAACATATTGTAGTTGGCCAGCTTCTGCTGGGATGAAAATGTATGCATTAAAATGAATATTCTGAAAATTGCTAGAGGAAGCAGAATAGGGCAAGACTCAGGGAAATAGAAGAAGGATTTGATGAAGTACTGGTCATGTGCAATTTTTACAGGGGCCATCTTGAGGATAGGAAATCTTTGGTGTCAACAAATATGTATTTGCCTATATGCACTATGGGAGGGTTTTTGGAATATCAGATTTAAATTTTAAGATATTGATCTGTTAAGGATATAGGAAAAGGTAACAGGGTAAACAAGCTTAGAGATGTCAAATGCAAAAGCAGTTCATAGGAGTAAAAATAGGAAGAAATGTGTTTAACCTTTCAAACATAAGTCACTAACGGTATTTTTCCTAAATGTGAATTTAATAAGGCAAAAACTAAAATTCTTAACTTGAAGATAACATTTCAGGTTTTCTAAGACATTTGAAAATCACTTCATGAAAGTTGCTTTGTTTTTCTGGGGAACATAAGACTATTAAACTTTGCTTAATGAATGTAAATGTGTCAGCTGAACATGCTGTGCAGCTGAATTGCTGTTGTTTAGCTGCTAAGTTCTGTATGACTCTTCTGCGACCCCATGGACTGTCCAGCTCTTAGTCGTGTCCAACTCTTTCCACCCCATGGACTGTAGCCCACCCGGTTCCTCTGTCCATGGGATTTCCCAGGCAAGAATACTGGCCTGGGTTTCCATTTCCTTCTTAAGGGGGTCTTCCTGACCCAGGGATCGAACCCATGTCTCCTGCATTGCAGACGGATTCTTTACTGCTGAGCCACCAGGGAAATCCCTGATTTTGAATGCCCTTAGTATAAGGTGTGCTTTTCTAATTTCTGAATAACCAGTAACTAAGTATTTTGTTATTCTAGTTCTTCACGATTGTACTGGGTAGATGCCTTTTTTGATAAAATTGAGCACAGTAACTTTGATGGTTCAGACAGAAAAGCCCTGACCAATGTACATCAGTTGACACATCCATTTGGACTTGCTGTCTCTCAAGGTATGTTTTGAAGCAAAAGTGTTTTATTTATACTGTGCAAGCTGTATAAAACTCATCCTCATTTGACAATCTCATAATTCCAGAAAAACTGGTCACTTATGAAATGGTGCTCTTATGTCTAAATAAAACATTGTTTGTTGATGAAATATTAATGTTTTTCTGTTTGAGACATTTCTATATACAGTGCATCTGTTTTCTTCCTCCCATCTCCTCTCTTGTGAGTATAGGCATGTTCTTGTGGGTTCGGTTGCTGGGAATAAGAATCTAGCACGGCACCACAAAACAGGTGGTGTGTTTAGTCTTGATAATAGGGTTTCTGTGAATGATTGTGTAGTTTGTACCAGGCCAAGAGAGTAAGGAGAAACTAAAACTTACCCTGGTTCTGCTTGACAAACCGTAATTAATCTGGTTAGAGAGGTGCCATTTTTTGATCCAACAAAGCCTCTACACTTACGCTAGTTGTGTTTCAAGTTGAAACTTCCTGCATGCGTGCTAAGTCACTCAGTTTGACTCACAAAGTATCTGACTCTTTGCGACTCCACGGACTATTAGCCCGCCAGGCTCTTCTGTCCATGGAATTCTCCAGGCAAGAATACAGGAGTGGGTTGCCATGCCCTCTGCCAGGGGATCTTCCCGACCCAGAGATTGAACCCACGTCTCCTGCATTGCAGGTGAATTCTTTTCCATTGAGCCACCAGGGAAGTCCTGAAATTTCCTACTGTGAATCATTGGCATACTGCTTTTAAAAAAAGTAGACACTGACTATAATTCAAAGACTTTCTCATACACATGTAGTATGGAATGAATAACTAGTAAATATATTCTATATTCCCCCCTGTTTTCTGTGGAGGAGTGCATGTTATTTTAAAATATTTTAAGTGCTCTTGTGAGATTTTTGAGTCAGTTATAAATATGCAGCCAGTGCATTCTTTTTCCCTTTCTACTAATGCTGTCCGACACATCCTATTTGTTCTCACATAGGAACAGTATAAACATGTTAAATTTTCTCTGCTGTTTGCTGGAATATTTTGTAATTAAATAAAAATGCAGTTTTTATTTCATTGCTGGTTTGCAGTTTGATTGCTAGTCAGACCAAATATGATTTAGTAAGTCCAATGACGGATTAGTCATTGATTAGACCATAGATAAGGAAAACTGATTTTATGACACAATTTGTGACATCTTAGTCATTTTCTGGTCAGTTGGAATTTTTAGTTGGTTATTGTTTTTTTCTTTGGAAAACTCTATTGAAATATGCGTTTATTTCCCTGCTTTAGTATCTAAGGTAAAATGAACACAATTGAGTTTTTGATGTTCAAAATCTTGTATGGCCTCTTCCATTTTCAGCTTTGTGGAGCATTATTGTCTTTTAAGGTGTAGGAACACTTATGTGGATAAATTTTATTGATCCCTAAACATACACTAACATTTCCTTCTTGAACTATCTATATCTATGCTTTGCCTTCTCAAAGCTCATTTTGAAATCTGAGAGTCAAATTAAAAAAAAAAATGTTCTCATTAAACATGGGATATAAAATGTTTGACCTGGAAGAGAACTTAGAGATTAATTTTACTAGAAACATGAGCCCCCACACAGTGACGATCACTCAGCAGTTTAGTGCTCAAGCTAGGATAAGAACTCAGTCTCCTGAGGCATCATTTCATATTGTATAAAAGAATCCTGAGATTAAAAAGATTTTTACCCATAGAGGTCTAAGGCCAATTGCTATTAAGTTTCATCACAATATTCCATATTCCAATATTCTTCCCTGAATCTAATCACTACTATTATTAATAATATAGGCTTCTTCTAGGTAGGATCTCTCTCAGATATCTATGCTAGCAACTCTTTCTACTGTTTTTATTCCCTAGCACTCTTGTGTCAGGAAGTATTCTTCCAACTCTATTGTTTTATTAAAGGTCCTTAGCTTCAGAGGCTCAAAAGTCAACAAATAAATGTTTTCTTTAAGAAAAAAAAGTAAGCTTCTAAAGAGTCATTTCTAGAATTACAAGTTATGGAAAACAGAAACATATTTATTTAAACAGATACTTATGAAAGAAGCTTCCCACATTTAGAAGAAGCATTACAAACATATTGCATTTTCCCAGGTGAGCTGTGGCAAGTAAACTTATCACCATATTTCTTCTTAGACTATATATATGTTACTGATTGGAGACGTGGTATTATTCGATTCGGGAAATACAATCCTGGACAATCGATTATTCTCCGAAGTGGTGTTGGTTCTGTGATGCGTGCGAAAGTATATGATTCTAGAGTCCAGACAGGTGAGTAATGTTGCCAGGTTGTTTGTATGGATGTATTTAATATGGTGGCTCCTTTTACCTTTAAATACTTCTTATTTACTATAACTTTATAGTATAGTAAATATACTATATAAATATCCTGATAGCTTTATCTTCCTGTCACTGAGATAATTTTAATGTGTAAGAATTTCTATTCAACTCTACTTACTTTAAGCATATGGGAGGAAAAACACGTTTCGGCACTTCTCTGTATTTAAATTGAATGTGTCATTTGGCATGTTCCTTTCCAAGAAGTCAGTCTCTAATAGTGGGTCTGACAAGTATTCTTTCCCATTCATTTTTCGTCACAAACCAAACCTGTGATCAACCTAAAAGGACTGTGCTTAACCGCCGTGTTTGGGGGCATTGCTTTTTCAGGGTCTAATGCCTGTAGCCGGCCCACCAATCCAAACGGCGACTGCAGCCACTTCTGCTTTCCAGTGCCGAATTCCCAGCGGGTGTGTGGTTGCCCCTATGGAATGAGTCTGGCTTCTGATCATTTGACTTGTGTGGAGAATGCCTCCCGAGAGCCGCCGGTGGAGCAGTGTGGCACTCTTTCCTTCTCCTGTCACAACGGCAGATGCGTGCCCCTTCAGTATCGCTGTGACGGATTCGATGACTGTCTTGATAACAGTGATGAGGCTCAATGTACCACATCTAGTAAGTAGCTTATACATTAGTGATACGTCCTGTGATATATATATAGAGAGAGGTGCACTTTAAAAAAAAGGCTTAGGTTATCCCTATAGGAAAAAAGGAATATGTACTCTAAAGGCTTTTAGAAAGCTAGACAATGAATATTATTCATAGATAATGTTACAGATGATTTCTAGCATTATTTGGACTATCCTCAATAAAATTTTTTTCTGACATTGGATGGACATGCAGAGTCACTGCATTTTGGCCTCTCCTACCCCAAATAAATGGGATCTAATCTATAGTACTGGAGAGAATGGTATCATGGAATAAGTGTTTGCAATAATAGATTTTGAAAATCTCATGTACTGTATTCCTTTTTCCTCCTGTAGGTGAAAAATGGATTATGGGTGAAATGGTGATTTTAACCTTTATAATCTTTTGATGGTAATCCAATTTATAATAAATACTATTGTGAAAGATTAAAAAAATCTCAGCAATTTCTATCAAGGAGACATTAAAGGAAAGAGAAATGACATTTGAAAATAAAAGTGCTCATTTGTACATTTTTGAAATTTCTAAAGGTTTATTTTGTTTAGTTTTATTTTGCACTGTTCTTTTTTAAAACTGCAGGTTTTTACATAAATGTTTTATCAATTTCAAATGAGCCATATGATGAGAGGAAGCATAGCTTAGAAGCAAAGGATGGGCCTTACAGTCGTGACAACTAGAGCTTTGGTCTTGGGCAGATGCCTAAGCCTCTCAAAGCCTCAATTTCCTCATCTGTAAAAATGCAGATAATTATATGTACCTGGCAGTATCCTTGTGAGGATTTAGAGAGAAAAAAAATATGTAAATAATAGTTGCCAAATAAACATCAGCGAATGGTGATGGCTTTCACATTTTGTATAATGCTCCTATTGAAAGGTAAGATCTCATTTAAAAGGCTGTAAAAACCAATGTCTTTACGACCAATTCGTTTCTATTGTAGATGCTACCTGTTCACCTTTAGCATTTGAGTGTAAACGCGAAGGACACTGCATTCCCTCAATGTGGCGCTGTGACGGAGAGGATGATTGTCTGGATGGCAGCGATGAGCAGAACTGCCCCACTCGAGCACCCACTTCCTGCCGTGCTGATCAATTCACCTGTGACAATAACTTCTGTATCCCAAGGAGCTGGGTCTGTGACACAGATAATGATTGTAAGGATGGATCAGATGAAAAGTCATGCAGTAAGTTTTGAACTGATTTCTCTTGGCTGCTCAGCCTAGTAAATAGATTTGAACCATGAGTAGGCTTTGAGTACTTTCCTTGAATGCTCATATAATTTTCATTATATCTTAGCCACTTCTATTCCATCTGTCAACCAGTGTATTAATAGGCTGTAAAAGCAAAGACATGGGAAGTCTTGCTAAATATTTTCTATGGAAGCGAAACAAGGACTGTCTTTGATATTTAACTAATATCCCGATGGAAACTGGAAAATAAAAATCCCACAACTAACTGTTCAGATATTTAAAACAATTGCACTTTCTAAATCATATAAACACACCCAGATGTTTAGCTACTGGCTTTTCTTTTTATTTATACAGGCAAAAAGACAATAGAATAAAAAGGCAAAGAACATTTCAATTTCATTAATCTTACCCACCTGCACAGAGCGGGTGCAGAGTTCCCTGGACTAAGTTCTGTTTTGGTTGCATGATTTGGCTAGTCCCTTTTTTTCAGGACTAGATAAGCTTTAAGATCCCGTCTAGCTTTCACATTCTGTGAGACTATATTATGATTCCTGTTTTGAGTCGTGGAGGCAGCCCTTCTGACCCTAAGGCTATGTCTCTTCTGCCAGCTAGGGTCCTGGTTTTGAGGATAGTTCTGCTTAGGCTTTGGATTAAATTCAGTTATCATGATCCAGTTAAATCCAGTTATCATGTGGACCATGCTCCATGACCACAGGCCATCCTATTTTGTGGGCTGGGTTTCATTGCTTAGCTGTGCAGAAGAGTCTTGGACTTCATAGTATTCATGAGGTGTAGTCCAAAGCAAGGCCATGATGCTTATCTTCTACGTATGGTCTGTTTTTCAAAGTATCCTCACAGTTTCTGACTCTGAAACTGTTTTCAGTTCCTCTCTCCAAGAAGGCGATCTGCCTGACGTGCAGGAATTTTGAGCACACATACAACTGAGATAATTTATGTATTTCCTAAGCATTGTACAGTTTGGCTCTGGTACACATTGGACAAGAAATAAACTATTAACTTGGTTTTGTTTTTGGATGGCATTAGATTATACACAGACATGTTCACCTACTCAGTTTCACTGCCCTGATCACCGATGTATTGCCCTAACTTTTGTCTGTGATGGGACCAAGGACTGTGCTGATGGGTCTGATGAGATTGGTTGTGGTAAGTACATTGTTTTATTTTTTTAATTAATTAACTAATTGCTTAATTAATCCATTGAGGTTATAAGTCCATAACTGATTTATATGTTTCAGGTGTACAATATACTAATTAACATTCAAAGATTAAAATCATTTATAATTGTAAAATATCAGCTATATTCCCTTTGTTGTATAATATATTCCTGTAGCTTATCCCTATCTTACCCCTGCCCCCTTCCTTCTGCCCACTGTTAACCACTTGCTTCTTCTCTATGTCTGTGAGTCTGTTTCTTTTTGGTTATTTTCATTAGTTTGTTTTAGTTTTTAGATTCCACATATAAGTGACATTATATGGTATTTGTCTTTCTCTGTATGACTAAGTCCATCCACGTTGCAGATGGCAAAATTTCATTCTTTTTTATGGCTGAGTGGTGCTCCATTGTGTGTGTATATCTGTGTGTATATCTATATATATATGTTTTCTTTATCTATTCCTTTATCTATTTTCTTTATCTATTCCTCTGTTTATGGCCAAATAAGCTGCTTACCTATCTTGGCTATTGTAACAATGGTTTATTTTTATTCATGATGTTTAGAAAAATTTTGATGTTCAGTTGTTCCTTGGCTTAATTTCTAATATTTTTCTCTCATTTTCAGTAATTAACTGCACTGCTTCTCAATTCACATGTGTTAGTAATGGTCAGTGTATTAGCAAGACATATCGCTGTGATGGTGTTTTTGACTGTGATGACCACTCTGATGAGACAGATTGTCGTAAGTACCATATACCTAGCATGTTTCAGGTGATGGGGTCATTTCTTATTTACCAGGATTGCTCTTCCCACAGATTTTCTCTTAGATAAGCTAGAGGGAAGGCAGCCTAATTAACAAAACATTGTCTAAGGACCACAGTATTGATTGTATAAGAAAATCAAATCAATATCACCAAATAGGGATAAATTGTGAATCAAGTAGTTATAAATGGGCACTTTCAAATTGTCTTTTGAGTAGGTTAAATATTTGTCAGGTATTTTTCTTTTCAGTGTTACCTGCGGCATTCAAAATTAGTGGGTTTCAATGAGGTTTGCCATATATAAAGATATTTTAATGGTTTCTTTTAAGTCTCAATAGGGAGGTCACATCAAGCAAATCATTTGTTTAGTATCTGCTAACATGTTTCTGTGGTCTTTGTTCTGGGAGTCTGATAGAAAGTAAGAAACAAAGCAAGGCAGATAGTTATAAGGGCTTTGTAGAAATGATACAGATAAAATTCATTGAAGGTGCCGAGAAAAGAAATTTTTTGAGGGTTCAAGGAGGACTTCATGGACTATAAATCTGATGGACCTATGAACTTCACAGGCTGTAGACCTAATAATGGAAAGGATTTGTTATTGCCATTTTTATATTAAACAAGGTGAGGTAGTCATTTGTTTGAATGTTGGTGTTTTGGATCATAAAAAGTAGGTTTCTATCAATTCTCCTCCCTAATCAGAAAAGAGGGTTTCCCTGATGGCTCAGTGGTACAGAATCCACCTGCCAATGCAGGAGATGAGGGTTTGATCCCTGGGTCCAGAAGATCCCTGGAGAAGGAAAGGGCAGCCCACTCCACTATTCTTGCATAGAGAATCCTGTGGACCGTGGAGCCTGGTGGGCTATAGTCCCTGGGGTCACAAAGAGTCGGACATGACTGAGCGACTATAACAACAACAATTAGAAAAGGATGGTTTAAATCTATGGATAAAAGAAAATATAAATTATAAGTATGTACAACACCCAGAAATTCTTAATCACCAAAGTTTCTGTTTCACATTGAAAACATAGAATTCTTCTCTGGTGGTCTGAGGTTAAAGTGCCATTGCCTCTGGCTTTCTATTACCTTACAAGGTCCCTGGGAGAGAGTTTGGGTTTACTCCTGTGAAATAGGCAAGTAATCTATAAGAACTGCTTGGTGAATAGCGGAAAGTTTGCAAAGAATGGAAGATTTACAGTCATCTTGGCTTCATCATCATCAGTTCAGTCACTCAGTCATGTCCAATTCTTTGTGACCCCATGAACCGCAGCATGCCAGGCCTCCCTGTCCATCATCAACTCCTGGCTGCTGCTGCTGCTAAGTTGCTTCAGTTGTGTCCGACTCTGTGCGACCCCATAGACGGCAGCCCACCAGGCTCCCCCGTCCCTGGGATTCTCCAGGCAAGAACACTGGAGTGGGTTGCCATTTCCTTCTCCAATGCATGAAAGTGAAAAGTGAAAGTGAAGTCGCTCAGTTGTGTCTGACTTTTTGCGACCCCATGGACTGTAGCCTACCAGGCTCCTCCGTCCATGGGATTTTCCAGGCAAGAGTACTGGAGTGGGTTGCCATTTCCTTCTCCAATTTGCATGTTACTCCAGGTATTTCTTGACTTCGTACTTGGCTTCATTTAGTATAATTCATTTGAGGGAAAGTGATAACATCCAAATATATGAAATACATGAATTCCATGTCACCATAGCTGTTTAACCTCTATTAAATTCTCTGATGATTCTTTATTATTTAATCCAAAGTTAGAAACACAGGAAATATAATTTTCTTTTGACTCAGGGACTTCTATCCATTGTACATCTGTTTCTTTGTTATCAGATCCATTAATCAGATCAGACAGAGAAGACAATCATTTTAGATATTAATATTACATCTAAAATTAATATTTGTCATAATCATTATTAGAAACTCACCATTGATCCAAAATGATTTCTTCTGAACCTAGGAGTTATATAAAAGGGATTATGGATCACATTTACAAACGCATTTTCCCCATGCTGTTCTCTTAGCAACCAGGCCTCCTGGTATGTGCCACCAAGATGAATTCCAGTGCCAAGAAGATGGGATCTGCATTCCAAAGACCTGGGAATGTGATGGGCATGAGGACTGCCTCCAGGGATCTGATGAGCACAATGGCTGTCCCCCCAAAACCTGCCATCCTTCTCATTTCGTCTGTCAGAATGGAAACTGCATCTATAGAAATTGGCTCTGTGATGGGGACAATGATTGCGGAGACATGAGCGATGAGAAGGACTGCCCTACTCAGCCTTTTCAGTGTCCCAGTTGGCAGTGGCAATGCCCCGGCCATAGCATCTGTGTGAATCTGAGTGCAGTGTGTGATGGTGTCTCTGACTGCCCCGGTGGGACAGATGAGTCCCCACTTTGCAGTAAGTCTCCTGACCACAGTTTACTGGCCATGAACTCATCCTGAGCAGGGGCCAGCTGCGTGTCGTCATTGTCACAATCACCATGTAGTTGTTGAGGAAGGAATCTCAGTTCTCTGAATTTCAACCTGTGTAGGGATAGCCCTCATGGAATTCAAATAAATCATCACTGGGTAGTATTTATCATTTAATCCTTTGCACCCGGTTCTGTGTTTTTACTTCATTAGATCATCAAATTAAATTTGGTTCTGTTGGATAATGCACTCATAAGTTTTTCTAACTTTCATATTTCCTAATTTCAATCAGAACTTGCCACAAAATGAATAAAGTCCAGGGATTTGTGTTTGCTGTGATTAAAATCCTGTGACTGGCATATCATCCTAATTACTGTCCTTTCTTTCTTTGCTCTTTAATTGATGCTCACTCTCAGATGAACCCTAGCCAGGTATGACTGCAAAGTACTTTAGATTCTTATGATTTTATTTGCATTGCATTTGTGCTGAAAATGTCCTAATCATTTAGACTTACTTCCCCTTCTGGTACATGTTTCATACCATGACTCTTATAAATAAGAATACACATGGAAATAGAGGATATTTGCATCTACAGGCAGATAACTATCTTGGGTGCCTCGGGCATAGTCATTTTAGCCCTGAAAGTAAGGATGATCATATGTTAGTTTATCTATGCCCTCTAGTCTTTCAGTTCTCCTTCCCCTTTGTAAACCTTTTAGCTCTGTTCTTCAGTGTCAAAGTCTTATCTTCCATATCTGTGTAGGTATAAGAATGAAAGAAAACAAATGGAAAGTAATTTAGGTCTCTTTGCAAGCTTTACCAATGACAGTTATGTTTCTTTATGTTTAGTTTATATTTTCTCCACGTTTCTTTCATTGCACTAAATGGAGTTATATTAGAAGGTTGTAGTGAAGAAAGTGGTCCAAGTCCAGTGGGTGTGAAAGATGGTAAATCCTTAGGCAAGTCAGAGCAGTGGACAGCCTATGGACCTCATCCATGTGGATTCTGCTCATAGCTCAGACTTGGGTATTGTGTTGAGGGTGACGTGAGACTGTATGACATGTAATGTAACAGAGTGAACCAAAGAAGCAAAGATTGCTGACTTTTCCCCTTTGTGATTTCTTTTTCTTTATTCTAGACCAGAATAGCTGCTCAGATTCCAATGGTGGTTGTACTCACCAGTGTATTCAAGGGCCTTATGGGGCCCAATGCCAGTGTCCATTGGGATATCTGCTTGGCAATGACTCTAAGACCTGCGAAGACATAGATGAATGTCATACTCCAGGCTTTTGTAGCCAGTACTGTTACAACATGAGAGGTTCTTTCCGGTGCTGGTGTGATTCAGAATACACGCTAGATGCTGATCGGAGGACTTGTAAAGCTACAGGTAATGAAAGTGAGCTAACTCCAGCTAGTTTAACAGGCATACTCCAGACACCATCTTCGTATAATGCCTGATGAATTAAATTCAACCAGTATTAATTCTGGGCTTCCCAGAGGGTGCAGTGGTAAAGAATCTGCCTGCCAGTGCAGGTAGATGTAAGAAACGTAGGTTCAATACCTGACTCAGGAAGATCCCCTGGAATTGGAAATGGCAACCCACTCCAGTATTCTTGCCTGGCAAATTCCATGGGCAGAGGAGCCTGGCGGGTTACAGTCCATGGGGTGGCAAAGAGTTGGACACGACTGAACACAGCACACACATAGTATTAATTAAGTTTCTCTGACATGAAAGTGTTTGTACTATGTGTTAGGGTATTGATGTGGCTGCTTTAAATAATAATAATAAATAAATAATACTAAAACCAAAGAGGCAGTTTCTTCTTTTCAGGTAGGAGTCTGGAGGGTAGAGGGTTCGGGGGTAAAAGCTGGTGTGCCTTCCATCCAGGGATCCAGTGATCTTGCTCCAGAGTTTGCCAGCTCCCAGGAAGTATGAAAGGGGTGAGCAGCTTCCTTTTAAGGATGATCCCTGGAATTTGACACATCATTTGTGTTTGCATTTTATTGATGGAAACTTAGTTATATAGTCTCTCCAAATTGAAATGGAAATGGAGAAACGCCTCTAGCTCTTAGGCCCTGTGCTGTGCTAAAAGTTGGCATAATTTAATACTAAAAAGGAAGAAGAGAGAGGACATGGGAATGATTAGAAATCTCTGCCACAGCTGAATGCGGAGTACAAAATAAGCAAGTACAAAAGTAACTATAGTAACAGGAAGAATGCAAGAATAGTTCACTCCAGTTGATAGATAAACACTGAAGTGTAATTCAAGGATGAAAGACATTTTGAAAGCTTACTTTCAGTACTTGTGAAAATCAGCTATTAAGGTAACATCATTCTTATAGGAGTTTTTGTTTGTTTTTCCCCATTACTCTAGTTTGGAATGGCATCTTCTTTCTGTTATCAAAGGTATTACATCAAATATTGTTGTTTCTCCCATAATCATTGACACTTTGTATTTTCTTCCTGGACAGAATCTGAAACTCTGTTACTGGTGGCGAGTCAGAGCCAGCTTGTTGCTGGCAATATGACCCAGAATGGGTACTTTGTCTACCCAGTTATCCAACATGGTTCTCACATTGTGGCTGTTGATTTTGATTCAGTCAGTGATCGTATCTTTTGGTCTGATGGAACTCAGGGTAAAATCTGGAGTGCGTTTCAAAATGGAACAGATAAAAAACTAGTAAGTACATAAGTACATATCTACTGGCCTTTGATCTGACTAGTTCCCCAGTCTCAGGTCTATTTGCTGTTAATCACCAGTGAGAGAAGGTCCTACCCTATCTTAAGTGGTTCTCATGTCTCCCTCTGGGCCATCCATACTTAAAAGCCCTGGATGTTCCTAACTCCTATCTAATGGGATCTGAAGGGAGAGACTTGAATCTGAATACCAGGTTATACGATACAGAGACCTCATTGCATCTTGGAAGTCCCTTCTGCATTTTTTTTTTCCTAGTGGATAAAAAACGAGACACAGGGGAGGTTGCTTTTCTTTCTTTTGTCTTTTAAAATATTTTTAAAATTTATTATTTCTTTTCTATCTGGTTTATTATATAGGATAGTGAATATAGTTCCCTGTGCTATACAATAGGACCTTGTAGTTGAAGTTGCTTTTCCTAGCTTTAATTCAGTTATGTTTCTTGATCAGTATCCCAGAGTTTCAATTTCTTCATCCTTGGTGGTTATGTTTCCTCTGCCCTTTAGAACTTTATTTTGTAATTGTTGGCTCTCAATCAATAAAAGCATTACTTTTGCCATGAGAACACTGTAAAGTTTCATAGGGTGGCCAACTTAGCAAATGGATACAGTTTTTATTTAGCTGAAAAAATTCTGAAATCAAAACTCCACACTAATCCAACAATAGAGTATTCAATTCTATACAATCTTGTAGATTTTCCCTAGAAAACCCTACTGTTTATACATGGGAAGACCACATTTTCTAGTCCTTACATGAGAGCATAGGACAAGTTAGATGATACCTTAGTCTCAATTTTCATTTTATTTCTATGTTTGGATTATTTCTTGAGAGTTCACTTATTATTCACTTTCGTCTTTAGATACTTGACAGTGGTGTCAGCATGACTGGAAGTATTGCAGTAGATTGGATAGGACGCAATCTTTACTGGACAGACATTTCCCTGCGAACAATTGACGTCGCGAAACTGGATGGGAGCCACAAGACCGTGCTGATTAGTGAAAACATAACAAATCTAGGGGGACTAGCAGTAGATCCCAGAGCTACGTAAGACATTTTTTTTTCTTAAATATCATGTTGCCTTAACATTGTATGAGAAGAAATAACAGTAACGTGATGTGGCTAATACTCATATCACAATATTTTAAATGATCCCTTGTTTAGACATCTCTATATAAATGTTAGCCATACAGCTAGTTGTTGCTGTCTTCCTTTATCCGAATAGTCCTCTTCATAAAGTACACAAGAGCAATTAATTGTTCACTTAAAGATCATGTTACTTTTTAGCTTGCAAGTATATGATGAAGTCTCTAACAAATGCATGCAGTAAAACACTTCATATTTATACCGCAAAAAGCCAGATTTTCTTGCTTCAGTTTCATATTGTTTATTACAACTTCCTTTTAGGTCATGTAAGGAGATTTTTTCCTCCTGGCCCTAAAGGAAAGAAGAAATTCTCTCATGCTTAGAAATCTTTGAGGGCTTCTTTCCTTGAATTTCCTTATATTGTCTTCTTCTTTTTTTTTTTTTAAATTTTATTTTATTTAACTTTACAATATTGTATTGGTTTTGCCATATATCAAAATGAATCTGCCACAGGTATACATGTGTTCCCCATCCTGAACCCTCCTCCCTCCTCCCTCCCCATACCATCCCTCTGGGTCGTCCCAGTGCACCAGCCCCAAGCATCCAGTATCGTGCATTAGATTGTCTTCTGCAGGAAGATGAGTTAGGCAAATTATGTTCAATGCAGTGCAGACGTGCTAGATATTATAAAGTATTACACACCAGTGAAATTTATGATGAATCTGATGATGAATAAAGACTTTCTTAAAAATGACAGGGTAGATAAACAAGGACAGATGGACTTTTCTAGATCAACTGTATATGGATTGTACAGAAACATAAATCAGCATTGAGACATTTCAGTGTGTCACACTGTACTGCTTGTTTTATGAACGTTATAAAAACACCCAGATGGCTTGTGATTGCATTATGATTGAAGTTTTGCTTTGTGACATAGTAAGCTCTTGCATATATTCTGAACTGGAGATGTGTTATTTTAAGCAGAGCATAAACATGATATTCTATTATTTAAAATGACAGTTATTTTCCATGTAGAAATGTGTCCTGTCCAACTGGTAAGTCGTTTCTTTCCACAGTGACCGTGTGATGTTCTGGTCTGACTGGGGCAGTCACCCTCGCATTGAGCGAGCTAGCATGGATGGCAGTCAGCGCACCATCATTGTGCAGGAGAAGATCTACTGGCCCAATGGATTAGCTCTTGACTACCCCAACAGGCTACTCTATTTCATGGATGGCTATCTTGATTACCTAGACTTCTGTCACTACGATGGAAGCAATCGGAGGCAGGTGATAGCCAGTGATTTGGTAAGTTGGTAGCAAAGAAAGGAAATTAAAGTAAGATCATGGTTTAGTAGGAAGCATATGGAGTAAAAGAAAAGTAAGAAATTCACTTCTGTGTCGTAGACATCCAGAAAATATCAACAGGAAGGAGGGCCGGTCCATCTATTTTCACAGAAAATCATTATTCCTGTTCATGGTCCAGGAAGGATTAATAGCTTGCGTGATTTAGTTGATCTGTCATTTAGCTGATGCCAATCTGTTGTTTCCGCATAAATAATGATTTAATTATATGTAAATTCCTCAATGAAATCATAGTTTGTTGCATATTTTGTATTTTTATTCAGGAAATTCTGGTGAAATTTATTTTCACAAGTTAAATGGGAAAATGAAGAAAAAGTATATTTTACTAAAGAGCTTTTGAAGCCTTCAGAGTAAAGATGAAGGCTAAATGACACAGGTCCATGAAAGTATTTTTAATTTGTCAGTGGGATGTAGGTCAAGAAGTATGTTTTTTTCTCTCTCTTGAGAAAGGATTTGGCTATGTCTTTGTTAAGTTAAATGCTAAAGGAAACCATCTTCTTGGGTAGGTATCCCTTCCTACTTTGTTCACCTTAGTTTTTATTTCTAGGTCTCATTGTTCTCTTCTGCTTCACAGATTCTGCGCCATCCTTACTCCATAAGTCTTTTTGAAGATACTGTGTACTGGAGCGATCGTGCTACTCATGAGGTTATGAAAGCCAATAAGTGGCATGGGGGGAACCAGTCAGTGGTGATGACTCTTCACCAGCCTCTTGGCATTGTTGTGGTTCATCCTGCAAAACAGCCAGTTTGTACGTGATAGGCATATCTTTCCTGGGTATAGCTTGGAAAACATTGATTCTGGGAATGTAAAATGTATAATTTTGCAGACCTATTTGTTTGGACAGTGTATTTCCATGATTTCTATTTATCATGGAAAACACAAATCTTTTATGTGTTTACATACTCAAAGTCTCCCTGGTTTTTTTCTCTCACTTACTCTTGCCACACGGGGCTTCCCTGGACTTCCTTTCGGTACAGAAGCATATCCGGCTTCTTCTCATCTCTGAACGTCTGCCCTGGGATGCTCCTTGCCCAGATCTCTGTCTGAGGTGCTCCTTCTGTTACTCTCAGATGGTCCTTTGTGACTTCATTCTCTCAGATGGCTCTTGACCATCCTATCGAAAATGGCTCGCTCTTTCATAATTCTTTTGTTCTTTGTTCTCACATTCTAAAGTCACACGGTTTATGAGTTTAGTTCTGGTTCCCTTTGTTACAATAACGGCCTCATATTTACAGTATTCCCAGTCTCCTGCATTGGCAGTTGGGTTCTTTACCACTAGCACCACCTTGAAAGCCTGTTTGGCTTTACTAGTTTTTGAGTGAACGAATGGATTACTGCATCTAACAAAGTGTATGTAATGAGAATATATAAGATCTAGAGAATATCCTATCAGCACAGGATACACACCAAGTCTCTTTACTTCAAGGAGTAGAAACACAACAGAAAGATGTCACCAATAAAAAAAAGAAAGATTATTACCTAACCGGAACTTTCACAACAGTAGATAAGGTCACATAGAGAACACAACTTGGTTTCATTTAATGTAAAAAGATCTTTTTGGGGTCAGCCAAGGAGACACATCTTATGTAGCATCAAATTTCTACTTCTAAGCTCTGGATTACTCAGGGGCTGTTTGTTCATAATCCATTTATAGACTGGATTGGTCTGTGACCTTGAGTAAGTCATACTTCCCACTTATGCTTCTTACGAACCTTATGTTGAAAGATGATGTTAGGGAAGGGTGAAGTAGTTAAGGGCAAAAACCGAACTAGCCAAGGTAACTAAAATATTTGTGTGTCCAAATATCAGAGACTTCTGGGATTACAATTTTTTAATCGAGATGTAATTGATAAATGACATTGCATTTGTTTTAGGTGTGCAACATAATGATTGGATATTTATATATATTGTGAAACGATCAATGTGAGATTAGTGAACATCCATCACCACATATTTTTCTGTGATTAGAACTTTTAGGATCAACTCTTTAGTCTTCATACTGTACATTACATCCACAAGACTTCTTTATGTTGTAACTGGAAGTTTCCACCTTTTGACCACCTTCACACTTTTTGCTACCTTGCACTGCCTGCTTTTGGCAAGCACCAATCTGTTTTTTATTTTTTGATTTAGATTTCATATGAAAGTGATATCATTATACCCTTCAGGTCTGTCTATGTTGTTGCAAATGGAGTATTTTCTTCTTTTTTGGTGGCTGATTAATATTTGATTATATGCATTCTGTTCACTTTAATGTGGGCAGTTTTCCATTCACCCTGTTTTCTTCTCTTTGTATTACAGCCTCAAATCCGTGCAGCTATACCCGATGCAGCCATCTGTGCCTGCTTTCCTCAAAGAGCCTTTACTCCTGTGCTTGTCCTTCTGGGTGGACTCTTGCTCGTGATTCTGTGACTTGCGTGAGAGGTAGAGTATGTCCTTTAAGTACGCTCTGAAGGTGGAACTTGCCATCGAACTCTAAAGCACTTGGTGATGGCGCGTGTGTGCGATGTTTCCTCTGATCAGCAGATATCTGTGGGGTGTGTGCCGTATGGGGTGAGTTAATTGAGCACCATAAACAAAAACTGATTTACAATCAACCATATACAGAAACTCCATTACAAATGAGTTGTAATTGAAATATAGTTTCTATATATGGAGCCAATATTATGTGTGCCTGTGGTTCAGCATTTTTTAACCTCACATTTTTTCTTACCTGGTTATAGGCAGGCAAGCTGTGATAATGGGAAGTTCCAAATTCTGCATTTAGAAATAAAAATTATGTATATTTGTGGATAGTTTCATTTTTAGGTTACTTATCTCATTTTTAAAAATATTTATTTTTATTTATTTGTTTGGCTGTACTGGGTCTAGTTGTGGCACGTGGGATTTTTTAGTTGTGAACTCTGCAGCATGTGAACTCATAGTTGCATGGCATGTGGGATCTAGTTTTCTGACCTGGGATCAGACCTGGACTCCTGCATTGAGCATGTGGAGTCTTAACCTTGGACCACAAGGAAAGTGCCTCCTTATTTCATTTTTTATTCTCATAACCAGTAGTAAATAAAGAGTGTTACAGTATGGGTGTTCTGACTCCAGTTTCAGTCCCTTTATTATTTACTATTTTATAGTGCTCTAAAAATGAAACTTTTCTTTGTATGAAATACTTTGAGTGATTATTTCGGCAATTTATTCTTCATCTCATCCTAGATATCTTACTGGGTTGATTGAAGAGTATGTGAATATTATACTAAGTACTTTAGGGATCAAGAAAGGAAGGATAAGATAGAGTCAATCCACAAAGGGGATTTCTAAGAAATCATTTGCCTTTGCTTAAAAATCTAAAGAGGTAGTATAAGCAAGTTTCTTTCATTACTCAGTGAAAAGGAGTAAACATTTTCATCCTGATAAAAATGGCTGTGGACAAGTTAAAAGTAAATGTTTAATGGTGAAAAATTCCTAAATTAAGAGAAAAGTAGTCTTAATTCTAGAGGAAAATTTAGTTTTCAAAAGGAAAATATATTCCTGAATCCAGGAAATTTATGGCATTTACAGGTTATACAGATGCAGGGTTACTGAACATTGAATTCCATCAGCATGTAATATTTTGCAGTGATACTTTTGTGATGAAAGATTTTAATTATTGGTAATGCTTACAAAGGGATTGGCATTTGCAGTGTTTCTTCAGAGATTTATTATGAACCTAATCCTTGTTGACATTGTTTAATTTAGTGTGTCCTCAGAGTCTTTCAGCAGAAGATTAAACGGGGCTATAGACATTCTTTGTACAAAACATTCTTTCACCACACAAAGATTGTTGAACTGTGCGTTGGGGATTGGTGTCATCTACGTTTCTATCTGATAGTGATTGATAAGTGTCAACCCTAAAAAAATACCTTTTTTTATTTCACAAATAATTCCACTAGTGGTTTCCCATGGACTGATTTTTACTGAGGTGGAACTTTTTCAACATTTTCCAACAGGCTTCTGAGCATCGGTTGGGTTACTGAGTCCTAATATATGTGAACTAAAAAAAAAAAAAATTGCTTTTTTTCAACAAGAAGCTTAGAAGACAACATTCATAGATGAAAACAGTTTATTTAAATATTTGATCACCTTTAAAATTTTGTCTGTACAGTGTCTAGAATATCTTTGAAAGTTCTTGTATAAGATTAGGTGAAAAAGCACAGATTGTTTAATATTGGCTATGTATTCATAAAAGCATGCATTAAAAAAATCTGGAGGACAGGATACACAAATGTCAATAGTGCTTACTGTTGGGAAGGGAGATTAGGGAGTATTTCTATTTTTTCCTAATTTTATGTTATAAAATTTTAATGGGAGAGCTTTCTCTGTATGAAATAGTTTTTTTCTTGTTTATCAAATATGTTCTTCAAGTGCCAAAAAGCCCCCCAAACTCAAACCATCTTCCCAGCACCCCCTAATATTAAGAGCTGCACATCCAAAATAGGGTTGTATAAGGTCTGACTCTGGGAGGAGCTATGCTTGGGAGTCATAAATGCCACCTCTTAATGACAACATAAATTTTTCATTCATGACTGTTGTCTTTTCACTTCTTTGCTCTGCTAACACTAATCTTAATTCTTAATAAGATAATGACATGAAAAATAAAAATGAAGAAATTTTCATTTGTCCTGATCTCCTTTCCAGCCAACCCTAGATGCTGCTGTGCCTACTCTTTCATGGCCATGGTCCATATTCTTTGTCTGGCCCCCCAGATTCTCAGTTCCTTGAGGATAAACCTGATCCCTTCGTATATGCCCATGGCACACAGTGTCACTCAGTGAATGTTGAATGGATGACAAACCTTTCAATATCATTTTTTATTTTCCATTCATGTATTTTTCACATGTTTATGCCTTTACTGATGTGTAGAGTTATAAAATTAGTCCTTTTTTCTTTGCCACAGAGCACTTTTCATGCACCTTCCTATGCCACCTGCTGTTTTGGTGGTCACTTCTGCCAGTGCAGCGTTAAATGATACCCCACCTCTAATCTACGGCCCGCAAATGTTCATTGGTTGTAAACCCTCTCAAACGCAGTGAACAGACGGAGGTCCTGAGACCTATCCCTAGGGAGGAGAATTGGCTGAAGGAGTAGCGCTGGAGGAAAAGCTTATTAGAAGAGGAGTCCGGGAGGCCCATGTTTGATGGATAAGAGATGAAGATTTTTCAGCCTTAAACAGTGCTTTAGTTAACAATTCTTCCAATTAAGCAAAAGAAAAATTACCCTAAAAAAGAGCAGAATCAGATTTTGAGTAAGTAAAAATTCCCCTGTGAAATTGAGAAATATTTCTTATTTCTCTGAACCAATGAGCATTTATAATATATAATTAATTAATCATTAAATATGATCTCAGAATAATTTCAGGGTACATTTGAAACTCATAATTTTTAATTTCTGTATTTAAATCAAATGAATTCAGGAGTGATTTGATATTCAATAAATAGTACCCAGCATGTACTTTTTGCAGAATAGTGATTAAGAACATAGGTTTTAGAGTCCAAGTGACCTTGGTTATTTTGCAACAACAACAAAAGGCTTTAAGGAGAGAAATTCAATGAACAAGTATTTGTTTGCTGCATATTGTGTAGCATGTATTCTCAATAAATGGGGATGGCTATTTTGATTTATTGCAGTTGTTCAGAAAAGAGGAAAAGCAGCTGAGCGAGGCAAGGTTTGGGAGTTAATCTCATTGCATTGTTTCCTGCAAGAGTTGCATAGCTGTGGGAGGCTCCTTGGCCTCAGTTGCTTTTGAAAACAGCATTGCTGGTTGCTGTGAAAGACTACATGCTATACATTGTAGTACTTTTCAAGAAGAGTTGCAAATTTCAAATCTGTACTAGGTAATCAATTGAGTCAATTCATTTCTCAGTAATGGAAATGCCAGGAACAAGGAAAAGCTAATTGAATGTAAAAGAAAGTAAAGAAAAAATTGTCAAAATAATCCTGCTGAAGATGCAAAGCTTCCGGAATAATCAAAATAATGCAAACACCATTTTTAGCCCATGAAGATTATGCAATAATTAATCATTTTATACTTTGTCTTAATAGGTGATATATCTTACATGTCTTAATAACACAAACTCACATTTCAAAGTTTTCCTTTTCTCGCAGAGGAATGATAATAAAACCCTACTCATGAACTTTATTAGTTTTTTCATAATGCGCCTATAGTCTGGAGAAGATGATCTCTGAAAAAGGACCTCATTATCTATTAAAGAGCCTACATAAAGTGATAGTTTAAATAAGATATTATGAAGATGTTTAAATTGCAATATATAGATACTTTTGAGAACTTCAGAAGACACTCTACATATTTACTTATCTGTCCATCCATTTATTCATGTATGGGGTCATTCAGTTAGCAAATATTTATTAGACAACTATTCCAAGCTCTGGGGACATAATAGTGAGTAAATTGGACGGGGTCACTGCCCTTTGGGAGTTAGAATCTAATGCAGAAGATAGACATTAGTCAAATAACAGTTGGTGCAATTATAAATTAGATTTACTTAGTAATTAGACCCTTTCATAAACACTAGGCAACACTTTGTGGTGTTATTTTCTTAAAATACTTAAAACTAATGAACTGCCATTCACCAAGAAGAGACTACAAATTTTCTTTTGCCCCAAAATGTGAAAATCCAACTCTCTCTTGCCTGAGTCATTCTGCATCTAGAAATGGGAGAACTTCTTGTCTGTGACTATCCAAACATGGATTAGCAGTGTGAGTAAGGAATTAATGAAGTGTAAGGTAAATGCTGATCTACCTTGGGTGATTCCAGAAGTCTCGTATGTGAAATTGGTGGTCTGGTGACCCAACAACCCACTGAAACCCAATGGAAAACCCTGAATTTTCTGGTGAAATATCTATCATGCATTATAATTATTGCCATGTTCCTTCAGTGGCATTTTATCCTATCAGATGGTAATAATCCTTTGCCTTCTGTTAGTCTAAATATCTGGGATATAATTTTGAGTGATATTCTGTTATTTTCACAGATGATCAAGCATTCCTAATAGTTGTAAGAAACAGTATAATTTTTGGAATTTCCCTTAATCCTGATGTGAAGACCTTTGATGGGATGGTGCCCATATCAGGGATACGCAATGGTTATGATGTTGCAGTTGATTATTCAGAGCAGTTCATCTATTGGCTTGAAAATCCAGTAAGTTTCAAATAACATTCCAAGTATGTAGCTTGTTCTTGAAGAGCCTACCTTCACGGAGGCCTTCTTACATTTTTGCTTGCGGGGGTCGGGGTGGGAATGACCCAGACAGAAATTAGTTCAACGCTAAGCCTTTTTTAATTCAGTGAGGGATGTCAATGGGAAGTTGGCCTGGAGCAAAGACCCAATAATAAACACGTTTAAGCCCTTCGGTGCATTTATTCATTCATCAAGTATTAAGTGACTACTACTTTCCTGCAGTGAACTGGCTGCTTCCAACTGCAGAGTACATGCCAAGAGGAAGCAGTAACCAAGTTTGCTCTTGAGCTTTAATCTAGTGGAAGATATTAGACTAACATAAGAATGATCTTCAGTTAAGACCAAAGGCAATAATTCCCTAAGGGAATTTCAGGAAAACATCTGATGTGGCTGCTGTGGCCTTCACTCAGAATCTTTGTCTTTAGGAGAAAAGAGAACATTCCTCCAACTTTCTTCCCACTGGGACTCTTTCTTTACCTATTAGGGAAGAAACCTGTGAGAATGGGGAAGGGGCAGGGAGAACATGAATGATTCAGTGCTGCTGGCATTGGTGTTTTACCCAGTGAGCCCACCCAGTGGCCCTGGCATTTTGCATTTCTTTCATGCATGAAGTATCTTAAAGCAACTGCAGTGAAGAAGCTGTGGCCTTGAAACAGCTCACCACTCCTTGTCTTTCTCACTAGGGTGAAATTCACAGAGTGAAGACAGACGGAACCAACAGGACAGTGTTTGCTCCTCTGTCAAGTTTGGGGGCTTCTGCGAGCCTGGCCTTAGACTGGCTATCAAGAAACCTTTATTTTACTGATCACGTGACTCGATCAATTAAGGTACTAATTCCATAAAACTGTTGATACAAACACTGGTTTCTGATTCATGTAAAATTTCAGGAAATGCTGTCATATGGAGGAAGGAAAAAGGGATATTAGTATTAGTTCTCTGAAGACAAGGAGAAACCTAAAAATTGAAACTTTCTACTGTGCTATTTTGTCTCCACCTGAGTATCAATGGCAGCCTGTTAATAATTTAATAAATAAGAATTTATTAAAATATATACAAAGATAAATAAAAATTATGTAATGAATTCAGTGTAAAGGGAAGCTTATAGTAGGCAAGGCCCATTTCCATCATCTTTCCCCATCAAGTATCCAATGCTATTTCAGTTCTAAACCAAATTTTTAGATTGCCATTGTTCTAAGATGGAAATCTATGACTCTAACAGTGAAACAGAAAGTAGAAACTTGATTCTGATTCCTTTGATGCTTTCCTTTGTGAGATAAGTGTTCTTTTCACTCTTAATTCCCAGAAGAAACTCTATAGGGGCACAGGTATGAAATCACATGAAGTAACTCAGAGGTAACTTGACTAGTGTTGGTTTACTCCAGTCTGGGATAAGGTTAAGAGATGGGAGGGATTATTAATTCAGAGTGAGAATGAGAAGTCCTAATGCAAAGGGGCAGTCTTGGGAATGTGGCCGTAGGGTGACAGTCCACTGCTCTGGATGAAGCATCAGTTAGTACGTCGGTTCTCTTTGGGACATTCAGAAAGATTGATGCTAACGATGAGGAAGGTGCACAGTAGCCTTCCTCAGGAGCCTCCACGGTAGCCATCCAAACCCTACAACATTGCTGAGGGCCAACAAGTGCAGTAAACGGTCACGGGGACAGGGATAGTCACAGTATGTACTCAGTATCCTAATCTCAAGCCAAGTAGAATCAGCAGCTCCTAACATGAAGGGAAACTTGGAGGCTCATCTGGTTCATGCTCTTCATTTGGTAAGACTGTGAAGCCCACAGAAGTCAGCTTCACTACCCTGATTCCAGGAGGTGGGGTGGGAAGGGGTGGGTGGTCTAACTTTGCCTTGTTATAAACCACAAGTGCAGCAGTCCATCCTGCTTCAACCCCCTTGTTCAGTGACAGAAGGTATTTTGCACAACTTCAACTAAAAATATCACCGGCCCAAGACAAGGCAATATTTACTGCCCAAGACCTTTAGTACCAAACTCACATCCTCTAGAGGCCACTCAGTACAAAACTGTCTTCTTTCCAAATGGCAATTAATCTGCTCCTGTTTTGTAAAGGGGGTCTTCTCTTGTGGACTGATAGTCTTTCAAGAGCAGGGCGCTTGTCTCCTTCATCGGGGTTAGATAGCACCAGTTGAAGAACTGAGTGTGTGCATGTGTGTGTGTGCATGTGCGTGTGTGTGTATGGGTGAGGCTACTTTAACCATGGAAACTTAAATTGTGCCCCCAATGAAGCAAGGTCCAGAGGAAAGAAAGCTTGCTCTGGAGTCCTGGCTTCGAGTCTGGCTTGTTTGCTCAATTGCACATTCATTCAGCAAACACTAGTAAATGCTTTCCATGGATCAGTGCCATGCTGTGTGTGTGTTCAGTCGCTCAGTCATGTCTGATTAAAGATCCCGTACAGTCCCAGGACTGTAGCCTGCCAGGCTCTTCTGTCCATGGAATGTCAAGCATACAGGAGGGGGTTGCCATTTCCTTCTCCAGAGTATCTTCCTGACCCAGGGATTGAACCCCAATCTCCTGCATTGCTGGCAGATTCTTGACTAAGCTACCAGAGTAGGAGTAACTCATGTTGAATTCCAGCTTTTCCACTAGGGGTAGCTGTGTGCTCATTCACTGAAAGCAATTTTGTAATTGAAACGTGAAACATACAGAAAGGCTGTCTGCCACAGAGCTCCAGCTATTCCAAAAAACCAAGGAGACTTTCTTTTGAACCGAAGACATCCTTAGGAAAAGGAGAGAAATTGTAGCAGAAAGAGGCAAATTGAAAAACTTATTTTAATCCAAATAGGAGAAAAAGCTGCTACACAGGAGAGAGAAAAATAGAAAGAGTGAGGGAGAGAAGGATGTGTGTGTTTGTGTATGTGTGTGTGTGAAAGAGTGCTGTTGCTGCTGCTGCTGCTAAGTCGCTTCAGTCGTGTCCGACTCTGTGCGACCCCATAGACTGCAGCCCACTAGGCTCCTCTGTCCCTGGGATTCTCCAGGCAAGAACACTGGAGTGGGTTTCCATTTCCTTCTCCAGTGCATGAAACTGAAAAGTGAAAGTGAAGTTGCTCAGTCATGTCCAACTCTTAGCGACCCCACGGACTGCAGCCCACCAGGCTCCTCCATCCATGGGATTTTCCAGGCAAGAGTACTGGAGTGGGGTGCCATTGCCTTCTCCATGTGAAAGAGTGAGGGAGGGAGAAAGATGTATATAGATAGAAAGGCAAAGATAGAAACAAGCATAAATAATCAGTTTGTATTGAAATACGATTTTATAGAAAAGGCTTTGTGCAAATCAAGAGGCGTTTTCTTATTTCTTACGAGTGTTTCTCACCTCAGACTGTCTCAAGTGCATACTAAAATGGCCTTGTTTCTATAAGAAACTGCTTCTGGTCCAGTAACGCGTATCTCTCAGTGGTGTTTCACAGTGGTATAACCCTGTAGTTATAACAGTTCAAGCAAGATTGCTTAAAAACATAACAATAGGAAGCCCACAAATCCTCTCTAGGCTTCTTCTTTATTACCTTATGTGGGCATGGTAGTGGCATCCATCTCATGAAGTCACCGTGAGGATTAAATCCGATAGTGCTTAATTTAATGCCTGCTGTATAGTGGGTTCCCATAAACAGGTCGATAAAACACACTGACTGTAGTGCCGGGTGCTGGGCAAAGCACTTTGCATGAATTGTCCCATGTTGCAGGGAGCTCTATGCAGAAGGGACCATTATCTTCACACTTGACTAACACAGTTCAGAGAGGTGAACTTACTTGCTTCAGGTGCTGTAGTCAGTCATGTAGGATCTGGCAGGGCCGGCATTGGCACACAGGCCGTTAACATGGCACAGAGCTCACTCAAGTGAATTAGATGGTTTGCTCAACTGTGTTTGCAGTGATGGACCACTGGGTGCTCCGGTCCAGTCATCGGGGCACAGGAGACCTGTGGGGTTCCCTTTGGATGGTTCTCATCTTTTTCTGTGGAGAAGGCAATGGCACCCCACTCCAGTACTCTTGCCTGGAGAGTCCCATGGACGGAGGAGCCTGGTGGGCTGCAGTCCATGGGGTCGCTAAGAGTCGGACACGACTGAGCGACTTCACTTTTAGTTTTCACTTTTCATGCATTGGAGAAGGAAATGGCAACCCACTCCAGTGTTCTTGCCTGGAGAATCCCAGGGACGGCGGAGCCAGGTGGGCTGCCGTCTATGGGGTCGCACAGAGTCGGACATGACTGAAGCGACTTAGCAGCAGCAGCATCTTTTTCTGAAGGCATTTTGTAGTTTCACTCAGGCAGTGATCCATGTAAATAGCTTCTCCTGGATTTTGAGATAAATTGCAAATAGAAATTTGAGAGGTGATGTCATTTTCTTACTTCCATTTTCTATTGAGCTGATTTTTCTCATAGCTCTGAGATGCAATTAGGGATTATCTACCATGCAAACTCTCTCATTCACCCCAATCATAGTTTGAATTTGTTGCATGTTTCAGTTTTCCTTCACCTTAGCTTTCTTATTTTCCTCTTATACAGGTTATGACACTTCGAGGAGATGTCAGTTACAGGAAAACCCTGATTGCCAATGATGGGACGAGTCTTGGAGTTGGTTTGCCAGTTGGCATAACTATCGATCCTATTAGTGGGTGAGTGTTCATTCAGAAATAGCATATGTCTTCTATACAGCAGCACTTTGGTTAGTATTATGATCTGATAAAATAGAAGATTTCAAACATAGGATCTCTTCTGATTTCATATGCCAGCATTTGAAAAATATAGATCTCAGGGCTTCTCTGGTAGCTCAGTGGTAAAGAATCCGTCTGCCGGTGTGGGAGATGTGGGTTTGATCCCTGATCTGGGAGGATCCCACATGCCACAGAGCAGCTACACCTGTGTGCCACAACAATAGAGCCTGTGCTCTAGAGCCAGGGAGCCGCAACTACAGAAGCCTGCATGCCCTAGAGCCTGTACTCTGCAACAAGAGAAACCACTGCAATGAGAAGCCTGTATACCACGACTTGAGAGTAGCCCCTGCTCACCCCAACTATAGTAAAGCTCTCATGCAGCAAAGCCCCAGCACGGCCAAAAAAAAAAAGAAAGAAATTATATAAAAAAGAAGGAGAAGGAAACGGCAGTCCACTCCAGTATTCTTGCCTGGGGGATCCCATGGACAGAGGAACCTGGCTGGCTACAGGTCATGGGGTTGCAAGAGTCGGATACGACTTGGTGACTAAACCACCACCACCATATAAAAAAGAAAATATAGATCTCAGTATGAAAGAAATAGCTGTTAAGTTATATGTGATATGTATTTTTCAAATTAGTAGCCCTGAATTTCAAACAGGCAAGAATTTCAGGCATTTTAAAATAGAGTGAACAATTATATATTTTGACTTTGAATGAATGTGGAAAGCTTGAAATAGACCTTGAAGGGTGAGAAGACCACCAGTAGATGGAGGATGGCTTGCAGCTGAGAAGTGGTACTTGAGGCCAAAGAGCAGTGGAGGCCCAGAAGCATGGTGGTACTTAGCATGGTTGTGTAGAGGGCTGGAACCAGAGACTTCGAGTAAGGGACAGTTGACTAGTTGGGAGAGATACAGCAGCTAAAGCCACTTGGGGATGAATCAGGGAGGGGCTTTAATGTCATGCTAAGGAGTTGTACTGTATTTTTTTTTTTTTTTTTTGAGAAATAAGGAGCCAGCAGGAAATTTGGAGGAAAGGAATGATAGAACCTAATCTGTATTTTAGAAAGATTAATCAGGATTGGAGTGGCAACAAATCTATCATTCTGTCTAGAAAGATTAATCAGGATTGGAGTGGCAAGAGTCAGGGGAAAAAGAAAATGTTTAGCTAGTGATGAGAATTCTTAGCTAAGGTTAAGTAGCTTAAATTTTTAGTGAACTCAGAATTTGTAAGAGTTTTGTGACTTTGTCCAGAAAACTTTTGGCAACCTGGAATGGGAGAGGAGAGAGAATAATGACAGGAACTTACGGTGAGCAGTTAGCAAGTTAAGGAGATCATGAGAATAAATAAGAGTACTGTTAAAACAGTTAAAATGGTATGAGGTCCAGGCATAGAGGGCCTGAAGGTTTGAGAGCTCAGACAAATTTTAAGGGCAGAGGATAGGTTCAATGGAAGAAGTAAAATAGGAGAAAGGAAGAGATGGAAGAGTTTGGTTGAATTTCAGAGTTTGAGAACTTAGAGGTAAAAAAGTTTAGAATTGAAGAGTAGGTTCATGGGAAGGGTATATTGGATTGATGGTGAAAGAAAGATGCCAGTAAAGATGATTGGAATTAAGGCTTTGCGGAATCATAGAAGAGTTTGAGAAGGCTGTCTGGTGAAGCAGGAGGTGAGTTTGAAAGGAATGAAAACTTTGACTCATGTCTAGAAGTTATGTCCTCAATGGAAATGGAAAGCAACCTTCACATATTTGAATGAAATTGGTAATTCTGTGTGCTGATTAGGATTCATGTGTATACACTGCATTTTCCATCATGAAAATTGGAAAATTAAGTAGCTTATCTTGTGGTAATTGATTCAGAAAAGAAATAAAGAAGGCTGAGAGGTGATCAGGGAGGTACTTGAATACTTTTGCATTAGCTCTTTCTTTTCTGGTGTGCTTAGCAGTATGTGAGTCTGGACTTGACTGTTGATACAGGCTTTTTAGTCCATGAACTTCCTGTGTGACCAAGCTAAAGGATTGTCCACCAGTGGAAAATGGTATCCTGTGTCAGATTTCATTTTAAGTGGCCTCTCTCCCAGTAATAACTGGGAAGTATACAGACATTAGAAAACACTAGTTATGGACTCCTCCACGCTGTATGTAACAGGATATTGACATTTCAGACTTCCTCCATTGAATGGTGCGTATCCTGAGGACAAGAAAGATTTGTTTTTCATTTAAATACATAGTGAAAATGTTTCACTCAATACCTTTATTTTTCATGGTTGTAGGAAACTGTACTGGTCAGACCGAGGAACCAACAGTGGCCTTCCCCCCAAGATTGCCAGCGCTAACATGGATGGCAAATCTCCAAGAACTCTCTTTACTGGGAGCCTTGAAAATGTGGCATTTATCACCCTTGATATTGAGGAGCAAAAACTCTACTGGGCAGTCAGCAGCACGGGAGTGGTATGTGCCCCATTTTAGTCTGTTGGTCTTCGTTGCAGAACTTGGGTAGTTGACATCCATTGCTCTGAGTTGTCTGGCAGTGGTTCTCAAACAATCTCAGCCACTTTTGGGGCTTCCCAGGTGGCACTAGTTAGTTGTAAAGAACCCACCTACCAATGCAGGAGATGTGGAAGAGATGTGGGTTCGATCTCTGGGTTGGGAAGATCTGGAGGCGGGCATGGCGACCCACTCCAGTATTCTTGCCTGGAGAACCCCATGAACAGAGGAGCCTGGTGGGCTACAGTCCATAACATCATGACTGAAGCGACTTAGCATGCGCACACATGCACCAGGGCTTTATTGCCCTTTCTCTCAATAACTTCTTTCCTTGAAGTCCAGTTCTTTACAGAATGTTTTTTTTTCCCTTATTCTTTCTTTTTCTTCAAGATAAATTCCATTTCTCATTCCACATTTGTCCTCCAAGAGCCTTTTCTTTTAAACAGAAAACTTCTGAGCTCAATAGGCATCTGTTCACAGATGCCTATTATTTTCTGGTAGTTGTAATGTGTGAGGACTCCCTTTCTTGGTCATTTTAAACTTCAAGATGAAGTTCATTATAATCTGCAATAAAAAATAGGAAGTATACAATTTCATTCATTCACAGAAATAACACTTGATCTTTAGTACTGTGCTTATGCAGCCGATCTGGAACTAGGCACAAAGAAAGTACTCAGTAATAATTATTGATCAGCTACAGTATTGTTTTTGTTGTTGAATGTGTGCTAGTTGCTTCCTTGCTTTAGAGAACAGGAGTGATTTCAGATCTGTTTATGACATAGACGCTCTTCAAAAAGTGGTCCAGTAGATTTGATTTTCAGTTCATGATAGCTTGACGAGGACTCATCTCACTCTTAATATGTGATTATAATGAAGAAATGCAGCGATGTGTGTGAAAGCCCTTTACAGAAGTACTTGCCACATGCTGTGATTTCTGCATACAAGTTAGGATGTCCCAGACCAGACTACCCAGCAGCTCCCACTTCCTGTTTCCACATCTGCTCTGCTCTCTGCAATCTGTGAGCCGGTTGGTGGTGTGACTTCCATCCTTTCTTCTAGGCTAGAACCCTCATATTCCTCCTTCACACTAATAAGCATGTCCTGTTTAATTATCACAAAAATCCCGGCAGTTTGTCCCTGAGTGTCTTCTCTCAGGTCCAGCCTTTTCTGCCACCTGCACCATTCCGAACCACTTCTCTCTAGCTATCTCGCTAATGAAACTGCTTTCATGATGGAGGCATGTGGTCTTCATAAAACTGCAAGGAACCCTGAGCCCTGGCCCGGATAAGTAGCTCCAGATTCCTGAGCCAAGTGTGGGCAGCTCATCTGGTCCCAGTTACTCCCTCAGCAGCTCTCTTCAGAGATTATCTTCTTTGTGCTGCACCCTTCTGGAATTTCTGTTGGTTTCCAGGACATAGCCTGCTCTTGTAACTGCTGGATTCCCTTGTCGAGAGAGGCCAGGGAGTGACACCCATTTGTCTCTCTCGCCAGCAATCAGTTCAGATCCTGACACAGAGGAGGATCAAACCAGCTCTGTCTATATATTTTTTTTCTTCCAGAGCAGACTGCTTATCACTTCCTGTTAGGAACTTCATTCTTGAGTTCTTCTCTAGTTCACCAGAGTCATTTTGAGGCTGACTTATTCCTGTGCTGATTTAATAGCGCTGTCTTGCTGTCTTCTGTGAGTGTGTTGAGTATGTTTCCTATCTCCATTGCAGAAATGGTTGGTGACGACGTTAAACCCAGGGCCAGTTAGCATACAGTATCCTTGACCAGAATATCACATGCAGGGATTAGTTCCCTATTTTTCACCATGCCATCTGAGAAGGTTGACTGGCTTACTTGGACTTCAGCTTCATTATCAGTGAAATGAGCACAGTGACATTTGTCTGACCCACCACTTGGTATAGGTGAGACTATCACGTATAGTGAGAAATAGATATGAAACACCCCTGGGAAGGATAGAATGCTATCTACGTGTGAAACATTATTTAGTGAATATTAGTTTTAAACATTTGCCTCATTTCACCATGAATCAGTCAATAGCAAAAATTCTAACCTTTCAGATTGAAAGAGGAAATGTGGATGGAACAAATCGAATGATCCTGGTAAACCATCTTTCCTACCCCTGGGGACTTGCTGTCCATGGCCCCTTCCTTTATTACTCCGATGAAGAATATGAGGTCATTGAAAGAGTTGACAAGGCTACAGGGGCCAACAAAGTAGTCTTGAGAAATAATCTCCCAGATCTCAGGGGCCTTAAAATTTACCAAAGACGTGGTGAGTATTTGTCACTGAAACATACATTCATGTGTGTTCAATGAATATATCTATGCACTTACATGTCTGCATACAACCCCACCACACACTCAAACCTATGTGCATACAGAAATAGAAATTATCCCAAAATATATTTTTTAAAATTTAAATTTATTTATTTTAATTGGAGGCTAATTACTTTACAATATTGTATTGGTTTTGCCATACATCAACATGAATCCGCCACAGGGGTACACGGGTTCCCCATCCTGAACCCTCCTCCTACCGCCCTCCCCATATCATCCCTCTGGGTCATCCCAGTGCTCCAGCCCCAAGCATCCTGTATCCTGCATTGAACCTGGACTGGCGATTAGTTTCTTATATGATATTATACATATTTCAATGCCATTCTCTCAAATCATCCCAGCATGGCTAAGTGTCAAAGACTAATATGGCATCTGAAAGGCCTGATTCACTTCAGAGTAAACTTTCTCCCATTCATTCCCCACCACTTTTTACTTTGCTTTTGTTTTATTGCCCTCCCTGACATAATTATGTATGTGTTTATTGTCCGAGTTCTTCATTAGTTGTAACCTTTATAAGGACAGGTATTTTGTCTGTCTTGTTTCTTGCTCTCTACCCAGTAACTAGAATAGTTACTGGAGCATTGGAGGTTGGATACCTACTGGAAAAGTGAATAACACAATAGAATTTTTTTAATCTTAAAAGGAGTACTCTTAGGTGTGCTTTTTTGAGATGATGTAACTTTTGATTTGCCCCTTTAAATTAGTATTATGATCTAGAGATAATTTTTTTTATTTTGAAATATCTAGGCTAAGATGATCAAGTAATTTGTTTGTTGTCCTATAACCTAGGTTTGTCACTTGATATTTTATTGCATATTCAAAAAAACTTCAAGTATTCTTATTTAATATACATTAAATCAAATATCCATCACATATTTGATCATATAATTAAAATTGATAGAATTTTAAATGGTAGTACATAGGTTATTCCTCTAACTCTTGAGTGATTGGTGGAAGAAAAACAATTGGTGCTCCATTCTCTACTATGATATAACATAAACTATTACATGGTTGTGGTCCTATTTTAAACTTCTGTGTGTTAGTTCTATAAGCACTCAGCTCTCCAATATTGTTTTTAGGTTACCTCAGATTCCATATTTTGTTATTGACTTTTATAATGACCCCAAAATTTGACACTGAGTGGCAAATAGATGGGGTGAAAAGTTACAAACTAATTGTGATTTCATTTAGGCTCTGAATCCTCAAACGGCTGCAGCAACAACATGAATGCCTGTCAGCAAATTTGCCTGCCTGTACCAGGAAGACTGTTCTCCTGTGCCTGCGCCACTGGATTTAAACTCAATCCTGATCATCAGACCTGCTCTCCATACAATTCTTTCATTGTTGTTTCCACACTGCGGACAATCAGGGGCTTTAGCTTGCAATTGTCAGATCATTCAGAAGCCATGGTGCCAGTGGCAGGCCCAGGTACGTTCCTCCAATACAAGTAACATTTGACTCCACTGGATGCCATGTTGAAGTCCTTATAGCATTTCTATATGAAGTCCATATAGCATTTCTCCATGTTTGGATTCAGCACGTAAGGAAGCATGTTTATTCTGCTTGATAACCATATTCACATGTGCTCATGATTGATCTCTGCTTTCCTATGTCTAAAAAGTCATCTAAGTTACCATCTTGTAAATATATTATACAGTCAGCAAGTTTTTCATCCAGCTTTGCATTTTGAAAAATATCAAATGCAGAAAAGTTGAAAAGTGTAGTGAACACCCTTATACTTGCTAGATTCAACCATCGTTAACATTTTGCCACAATTGATACTTAAGTGTGATCACCTGGTAATGGTGATCACCATGAAATCTCTGCCTTTTTGCCCCTCTACAATTTATGTGAAAATTTGGGGGTTATACTTTGATACCCTATGAATATCTTTTCCCCCAAGCATCTTTTATTCATTGGTTTTTGTCTTTGTCTGAAATGATGATTTAATTGGGAATTGCAAAATGGTTCTTTTTCTTGCTTTATTATTCCTTCTACATTCTTCTCTCCTTTTTATTATCACATACACTCAAGTTTTTATTTCTTTAATTCAGTGTAGAATCATTTAGCATAATTGTTCTTTTGATGCTCCTTTTGATCCATTTTGTCTGGGAAGAGCCTCTCATACTGCTGTCTATATTCTTTTGACATGATTCCATTAGTGTTTGAATGCTTCCTTGCTTCCTGGTCTAATAAATATGTTCCAGGCTTACCTTGTACCTTCCCTTCCCAAACCTATGCTTAACCATTTCTCCCAGAAGCCGGTACTCTTTATTGTGGAAAGTGACTTTTAGAAACTAAGATCTGGGGGTAGTTGTGCTCATTGCAACTGGGAAATAAATAGTTTTATTTCATAATCAGGGCATGGTTTGAGCAAAGGGGATTTGGAATGAGGGTTAGAGAGGAAGGGCAAACATTTTTAAAAGTTCTAATTCAAGCTAGAGCATAGTTTAATGATCTTTTCTTTGCAGGACGAAATGCACTGCATGTGGATGTGGACGTATCTTCTGGCTTTATTTATTGGTGTGATTTTAACGTCTCTGTGGCATCTAATAATGCAATCCGTAGAATCAAACCAGATGGGTCTAATTTTACAAACATCGTTACAGATGGGATAGGAGTAAATGGAGTCCGGGGTATTGCAGTGGATTGGGTAGCAGGTGGGTAAGCTGTATAGTGATTTTATTGAAAAGCTTTTTGTGTTTGCATTTCTATCATCTTATTTATACTATAAAGTTTAACATACATGTGGCAGATCTATTTCCCTAGATGTTTATTGAGATTAGTTAAGATAAGCTGAATTGAGTTTTTAGAATCAATGTAACAGCCTTGTGCCTGTTAATGATAGTGTTTCAGTTGACAGATTCATTATAGATGATCTCATTATAGATTATTTACTGAGTCGTTGGCAAAATGGAAAGAAATATTTAATTATGTGGACTTATTTCACCCTTAAAGGAACATCTAATTTCTAAATTAGAAATGTCTAAATTTTCAAAGAGAAAGGAATATTAAAATATAAACCATAAAATGGCAATCATTTATTTTAAAGCTGAGCAATTGTAGTTGCTGAATTCTTAATTGCTTCCTCATGTTATTTATGAAAACCCTTTGATTATTAGGTACTTTGTTGTAGTTAACTGAAATGCCTGACCCAACATTATATTAACTTTTCTATACTGATTTATATACTTACCATCCAGTTTTTCATAATACATTGAAAAACAACTGTCAATAGTCTATGGCCTATAGGCCAAATGTAGCCCATGCTAAGTAAATTCATTTATGTATTGTAAACTATCTTCCCACCATACTTTTTTTGCTCTGACATTTACTTTGTTCTGTAATGCCCAAATTTGGTGACTTTAGAAGGTCCATGGGATGATGAAAACATCTACACGAGTTAGAAACAGTGTAGGAACAGTTAGGAACTGTTAGTTCCTAAGAGTAAATATTTATTTTCCTAAGCCTAAACTGAGATATTTATCCTCCTGGAAAGACAACATATACTGGCTCAAACCTCTATCTTACAAGAGCTATCTTCTTTTTTCTTGGTTTGCCATTAATCAGCATGCTCTTTCATTTTCCTGCAGGAAATCTTTATTTCACCAATGCTTTTAGATCTGAAACACTGATAGAAGTTCTAAGGATCAATACCACCCACCGCCACATTCTCCTTAAAACCATAGTGGATATGCCCAGAGACATTGTTGTGGACCCCAAGAATCGATACCTCTTCTGGTCTGACTATGGGCAGAACCCAAAGATTGAACGGTCTTTTCTTGACTGTACCAGTCGAACTGTGCTTGTATCAGACATCACTGCCACACCACGGGGCTTGGCATTGGATCATAGCAGTAACTACATTTATTGGGTTGATGATGCTGTAGATTTAATTGCAAGGATCAGCATTGAGGGAGGGGAAACTGAAGTGATTCGTTTCGGCAGTCATTACCCAGCTCCTTATGCCATCACCGTATTTGGAAATTCTATCATATGGGTAGATAGGAATTTAAAGAAAATCCTCCAAGCCAGCAAGGAACCAAATAGAGCAGATCGACCAACAGTGATAAGGGACAATATTGATTGGCTAAGAGATGTGACCATCTTTGACCAGAGTGTCCAGCCTCGGTCACCAGCAGAGGTCAACAACAACCCTTGCTTGGAAAATAATGGAGGATGCGCCCAATTCTGCTTTGCTCTGCCTAAATCACAAACCCCTAAATGTGACTGTGCCTTTGGGACCCTGCAAGCTGATGGTAGGAGCTGTGCCATTTCATCAGAAAATTTCCTCATCTTTGCTTTGGATGATTCCTTGAGGAGCTTACGTTTTGACCCCAAAGACTATAGCCAACCTTTCCCAGCAATAAGTGTGGAAAGAATGGCTGTGGCCCTAGACTATGACAGCATAGATAACAGAATCTACTTCACACAACTTTTGCCATCCGGAAAAGGCCAGATTTCCTATATCAACCTGAATTCAAGGAGCAGTCCTCCCACTGTTGTTGTTTCGGGTAAGTGCACTCTAATTGTAGCTTATCTTGGAAAGAGACGCAGTGGGATCAACACACATGGATGACCCAGGGATTCTATAATGTTTATTGAGATTCTGACTTCTTTTTGTGTGTTTGTTGGTTGTATGTCCAGGCATAGGGAGTCCTGAGGGCATTGCCTTTGACTGGATCAATAAAAGAATTTATTACAGTGACTACACCAATCAGATGATTAAGTCCATTGCCACGGATGGGTCTAGACACACTCTGATAGCCCAAGTTCCAAAGCCAAGAGGAATTGTGTTAGATCCTTGCCAAGGGTATGTCATGATTGCTTATTTCTGGAGGGAGCGGGGTCTGAAATTATCTTATGTTAATAGAGAGCCAGTGTTTCGTGGACTTGTAATACTGTAGCTACAGATTAAGGGATGAAAGAGCATGAGTGACCTTACTTGGGAAGGAACCTTGGTTGGTGCTCCTAGGAAGTCTGGCCACATACTGAGTAATTAATGCCCCGACTCAGTAAATCCCTGTTGGACAAGCTGTATGGGTGGGAATGGAGTAAGTTTCCATTTGCTCTATTGGTGTCAGATATAACTGTTATATTTGCAGTTAAAGAATGCTGCTGTCTTTCTTAAGTAAAAAGAAGTGAGTTCCTTGTGGTGAATTACGACTCCTTTTGGATCACTAGGTACATGTATTGGACTGACTGGGGTACCAATGCCAAAATCGAGATGGCCACAATGGGTGGATACTCCCGGAGAAGCTTGGTGGACAGGGGCCTGGTCTGGCCCAACGGGCTCACTCTGGACTATGAACAAAACCTTATCTACTGGGCAGATGCTAATCTGTACGTGTCTTTGGTTATTCTTGTGGGTATTGATGAGATTTCTTCCTCCCTGTTCAAAAGAAGAGGGATATGCATAATGTGGTGAAATACTGGTGAATAGACCTGTGAAAATTGATCTCTATCATGAGACTGAGTAATTATGAACTGAAAGACATCTAAAGATGCATTACTGGACAAGTTAATTTCAACTATGGTTATAAATATAATCATTCAGTTTATAATCATGTAACTACCTCGAAAAATGAATGACTTTAAATGTACACTGATAGTAACTTTTCTCTGGGTTTTAACATTCAGTGTCTTGTAAAAGCATTTTCCTTCAGTCTTTGTCTTTTGATCATCTTCTCAAAAGAAAAATCATTTCTTGTGCCAGCTTCTTCTCAGTCCATTTCGCAATATTTTCTTTATAAAGTTCTGTCAGCTCTAATTTTTGCATGTAACTCTCCAATCACTTCTGAAATTACATATATTCCCATCATCCTAATGATTGAAGATATGAGATGATTTTGTTTATTATGGCTGGTATCTGCATGTTGGGAATCTTAAACTTTCCTTGCTTATTTTCTTATGATTTTTGGTCTCGTGATGCTGAGTACCTAACAACTTTATCTTTATTTTCTCACTTGAAATAAAGCAGGGATGTTTTGTGTCTAAATTAGGAAGATATCTCAAAGTCAATGACAAATGGAAAAACTTATTAAGCGGGTGGGAAGGGAAAAGTAATTCACATTTTATTGAGGGACTACTATGTGCCAGACACCAAGACAGGTATTATTTCCAAGCAAGAGGTGTGTTATTTCACAATACTTCCCACTGTTCGTTTCTTTTTCCTGTTTCATTTAGTAGGATTACTTGTGGGTTATATTAATATTTGGATATCATTTATATAGGCCATTGTTTAATAAGGAGATGAAGTTCTCCCATTACCAGAAGAAACATTTCTTGCTGCCATACGCTCCACTTGAAAGGAAAGTTGGGGGCTTAGCTCCACTTGAAAGGAAAGTTGGGGGCTTATGTAAAAGTCATGATTGTACTGAGGCATTGGGTGCCAGTTGAGGACCTTAATCCTTCTAGATTCTAGTATTTTCTTTTTCCATTTTCATTTTAGGGAGAAGATTGAGCGCATGGATCTAGAGCACTATCTGAGGGAGGTCATTGTCAGCAGAGCCAATAGTCCTTTTGGCTTGGCTATTTATGGCCAGTATGTTTACTGGACTGACTTGCTCACTCAGAAAATTTATCGAGCTAACAAAGTTGATGGGTCAGGGCAGACTGCAGTGACCGTGACCCTTCCCTTTCGGCCTAAGGGTATTCGTGCTGTTGTGAAGGACCAACAACAATGTCTCAGTCCTTGCGATCGGTTTAATGGGGGCTGTAGCCATATTTGTGCCCCAGGTAAATACTTTGGTCACTTCTTGTGAAGAGTTGACTCATTGGAAAAGACTCTGATGCTGGGAGGGATTGGGGGCAGGAGGAGAAGGGGACGACAGAGGATGAGATGGCTGGATGGCATCACCGACTTGATGCACATGAGTTTGGGTGAACTCCGGGAGTTGGTAATGGACAGGGAAGCCTGGCGTGCTGCAATTCATGGGGTCGCAAAGAGTCGGACACGATTGAGTGACTGAACTGAACCGAACTGAAAGCATTGGGCACAAAGATAGAATCATGGAGAGTGATAATAATGATGACCACTAGTAGGGAAAGCTGAGGGAATATTCAGCTCCAGCACGAGCAAAGATTCTCTTTGTTTTCAGAGGAATTTCTAAAATAGATTTCAGGGTTTGTATGTTGAGAAGAAGACTTAAGGTTTTTTTTCTTTCCTATTCCATATGGAGCCTTCTTACAATGACATTTTAAATTCAAGCTTAATGGAGGTAGAAAGAAATATGCAGGTTTGGCTGCTGCATATCATGTCTTGAATAGAAATTTCATACTTTCATTTAGGAGGTACTGTTTATAGTTGAATAAACAGAGTGTGCCTCAGAAGTATGTTTTATAGAGAATGATAAATTCATAAGAGGATGTGCTTTTTGAGACTATTGCTGTGCAGATTTTGCTGAGAAGGTAGAATCATTGTTAATGTTTCAATGAAGATAAGAAATAGTGGTTTAAAGATTAGGGTGAATTAGCCACATTCATTAGAAACTGGTGGTGGTTCATATTGATGAAAACATAACATAGAGCAGAGTTTCCATGTCTTAGAGGGTGTTTAATAATATAGAAGCTGTTGCCAGTGCTCTTCAGGGGAAGAAAATATCAGTGTTTGCTACAGAAATATTTTGCTTTTTTCTGGGCTTACCTTTCTTCAGGTCCAAATGGCGCTGAGTGCCAGTGTCCACATGAGGGCCGCTGGTACCTGGCCAACAACAATAAGTACTGTATCCAGGATAATGGTACCCGGTGTGACAGTTCCAAGTTCACCTGCCTCAGTGGGAAGTGCATCCCTGACCAGTTGCAATGTAATGACATCGACGACTGTGGTGACAGCAGTGATGAGCTGGAAACTCTCTGTGGTGAGCTGAACTCTTGGAACTTTTGAAGTTCACGATGTACCTAGTGTTTGGTCCTTTTACAAGCAAAGAACATGTACCCTGAGAATCTAGACTGCACTTTGCTTAAATCACGCAACAGTGGATACATACGCTGTGAAGTAGTGTTCAATGCTTTATTAGGAAGCACCTCTGAAGTGCACCTAAGAAAGAGCAGAGATGCTGCATGCCATTTATAGTCTGGGGAGCTCTGGGAAAATTACTTAACCTCTCTGAGCCTCAGTCCCATGAAAGCATTGTGTTTGCATGCTTTCATGAAACTGAGATAAACTTATACATTGAGATGGTAGAGGAACGGACTGACTTTGCCGTTTGCGTCAAATACTCCATTTGCTTAAAAAAAAGTATACAACATATTTGCTTAATTTAGCTAATTTAAAGTTTGAGCTCACTTTGCATGCAGTACGTGTGGCAGCTTTTGCCTTGGAAGGTCAACCCAAAGTGTCTTATTTTACTTGATTGTATCTTTTTAGAAAACGGGATGATGCTTTAATCCGCGAGCTTCTTCAATGTTTTTTTCAATATTTCTTCCCCCTCCTCTCAGCGTTTCACAGCTGCCCTTCGACAAGCTTCACCTGCGCCAACGGGCGGTGTGTGCCATACAGTGATCGCTGTGACCACTACAATGACTGTGGCGACAACAGCGATGAGGCCGGGTGCCACTTCAGGGCTTGTAACAGAACAGAATTTACTTGCAGTAACGGAAGGTGCATCCCTTCTGAATTAGTCTGCGATGGGGTAGACAACTGCCTTGACAACAGTGCTTCAGACGAGAAAAACTGCCGTAAGTTCACCTTAAGTTCTTAATGGGCTTTGGAGCCTCGAACTCTCAGAGCCTGGGCGATGTAAAGACGATGCATTTCTGAGAAAGAACCGACAATATTCATCTAAAACATACATTTCATTTTACATGTCTACTAGTGATTTTTAAAAATAATTGTACCTAATATTTGATTTATTCATACAATCTTTGACTATTTTCACCTTCAATATTTTATCTTTGGTTTGTGTTTCTGATTATTGTGAAGCTTTACCAATGATTACTGACAAAATTAATTGATTAATGTGTGTGGTTAATGTTTGTTATGCACAGAGCTATGTAGCACAGTGTTGACTGAAATGATTTGGTAAATTGCTTTTTAGTGAGTTGCTTTTCCCAAATTCCTGGAACTTACAGTTTAGCATCTTGAGAAAACAGTAGCACAGAGTATGAGCAATAATGCATTTTCAGTTTGGGTATATCTACATGTTCTGCTGTCTTTGTATGCGGTTACACACAATATTTATTTGGGTGTGCCAGTATTATTGCCTGGATAATCCTATGGACAGAGGAGCCTGGTGGGCTACAGTCCTGGGGTCACAAAGATCCAGACGTGACTGGGTGACATCCAGAGCATGCATGCATGCCTTTTTGTTGTTTTTTTTTTTAACAAGTGGTCAATATGTTTCATCCATGCCTCCAACTTTTTTCCTGAGTATTTTAAAGCAACTTGCAGAAACACATGTCACTGATAAAGACATTTGTTCTGCTTTACAGTGTTATGTTGGTTTCTGCCGTACAACAAGGTGAATCAGCCATAAGTATACATATACCCCCTCCTTGAGCCTCGCTCCCTTCCCACCTCATCTCATCCCTCTAGGTCTTCACAGAGTACCAGGCTGAGCTCCCACTAGTTATCTGTTTTATACATGGTAATATATATTTTGAAAAAGAACTACTATTCTAGCATTATGCTTAACAAAGTCAACAATACTTACTTAATGTCCTCTAGTACTAAGTCCATATTCAAATTTTATCGCTTAGCCCCAAAATGTCACCAGTTCATCTGTTCACATCAGGATTCAAAGTCTACACATTGATTTAGGTTGGAATTGAGACCCAGACCTTTGATTACATTAGACTTAGTTCTTTGGGCAAGAACACATCATAGGTGGAGCTGTCTATTTCTTGTTATATCACATCATGAAGCATATAATGCTTGATTGTTCCACTTTAAGTGAGGATGATATTAATTTAGAAGTCAGTTTGAATCTTCCCTTTAGGAAGTTCCCATCAATTGTTCACCCAGTGGTTTTTAACCATGGATGGTTGTTCCATGAATTTATTATTATTTTAAGGGTTATAAATCAGGTATTTAAAATTTTTACTATTCCACCTACAGTTACTAGCTCAAGGTCTCTAAAGAAGAAATTTCCCTTATCAGCTATTTTGTTACTCTGAAATACAATTCTGCAGAGGAAATGTTTGATTCTTTCTTTCCCTTTTCAGTTTTCAGAGTAGTAAGTTGGTGACCAATGAGCATTAAGCTTTGGCTTTGTTTTGTTTTTACTATTGTATTAAACTCATGGATTTTTACATATTTGAGTTTTAATGAGATGAAGTAATTTACTGCTTTTGGTGCTTAATTGTCCTATTTTTGGCAGCGGGAATCCTGCTAAGTTGGATCCTTTTTTATTTTGACTTGATCCTATTCGATCTTCCATAGTACATTTCAGACTTGTGCATTTCTTGTCTCAGACCTGGAATTTGTCTCATTCCTTTTGTGTGTGGTATTTAAAAATTACTGGGACTTCCCTGGAAGTCCAGTGGTTAAGACTTCCAACACAGAGGGTATGGATTCCGTCTCTAGTTGAGGAACAAAGATCCCACATACCTCATGGCCAAAAGACCAACACATAAAACAGAAGCAATATTGTAATTTAATAGACTTTTAAAAAATTTAAAATTACCACAGTGTTGGGTTACCTATTCCTATTTGGCCTTTATTGCTTCTAGGCCTTTTTAGTGGACAGGACTAGGAAATACAGTTCTAAAGGGAAAAAAAATGATATTGGTATTTTCCATTTTAATTTAAGATAAACATGTTTTTACCTTTTAGATTTTATAATCACATCTCTTACACTTAAAATCTTAGTTTGTAATAGGTGACATAGTCACTTATTTGCTTTATTTTAGAATACTTTCAAAATAACCATGCTATGCTATGCTAAGTCACTTCAGTCGTGTCCGACTCTGTGTGACCCCATAGCTGCAGCCCACCAGGCTCCCCCGTCCCTGGGATTCTCCAGGCAAGAACACTGGAGTGGGTTGCCATTTCCTTCTCCAATGCATGAAAGTGAAAAGTGAAAGTGAAGTTGCTCAGTCGTGTCCGACTCTTAGCGACCCCATGGACTGCAGCCCACCAGGCTCCTCCGTCCATGGGATTTTCCAGGCAAGAGTACTGGAGTGGGATGCCATTGCCTTCTCCGAAAAGTAACCATACAAATGTAATTAAACATTGTATGTCCTTCTTGTTCTTAGATTATTTCCCATTAGAAATATGCAGTCATTTATTACTATTTCCAAATTTTGGAAATTGCTTTTCTTTATCCATTTTTATTTCATTGTGTTCAATTATAGAAAATAATGTGCATGGATTCATAGTCATATAAAAATTGTATGACAAGGTACACTCACAGACGTCCTTCATGCTTGCCCTCTCCACCCTGTTCCCTCCATACTATTCTCAATCTGTTCATAGGAGTGACAATTTTCGTTAGTTTATCTTTTCATTTTTGTTTTAAATGTAAGCATTTCTTTCTTGCTGGACACACACAGTTATCAGTTTTCATACACAAAAGATAGCCTAGTGTTTTGCTTTCCTGCTGTTAATGCATCCTGGAGCTCATGCCATCTTTCCTTATCAATATATAGAGATCTTCTTCATTCATGTTACTCCATTGTGTGGGGAGTGAGGAGAGTGAGAAGTCTTGGTGATGCTATTAAATAATGAAAATAGGAAATGCTCTTTTTACTAGAGACTATATGGCATCACATAACTGTCATGAGTTATGCCTCTCTGATAGTTTCCCTTCTGCTGGTTTGTGTAGTAGATAGGTTAGCATGGACATATATGACGTACACGTGATGAATATGTTCCAAATTGTTTTTCTGGTTGTCTTTTTCAAGCTGAACGCACGTGCCATCCTGGATATGTAAAGTGTACGAATTCAACGATTTGTATTCCACGTTCTTTCTTGTGTGATGGAGACAACGATTGTGGAGATATGAGTGATGAAAACCCCCTTTTCTGTGGTAAGATAAACCTTTTGTGGTTCCAGGCATGCATGTCTTGAGCTAATACAGACACATGGGTTCTGTGTTTCGGCTAATTTCAATTTGTCCTCTCAAGTGGACCTTATAAATAGATACTGCTGCTGCTGCTGCTGCTAAGTCGCTTCAGTCATGTCCGACTCTGTGCGACCCCATAGACGGCAGCCCACCAGGCTTCCCCGTCCCTGGGATTCTCCAGGCAAGAACACTGGAGTGGGTTGCCATTTCCTTCTCCAATGCATGAAAGTGAAAAGTGAAAGTGAAGTTGCTCAGTCGTGTCCGACTCTTAGCGACCCCATGGACTGCAGCCCACCAGGCTCCTCCGTCCATGGGATTTTCCAGGCAAGAGTACTGGAGTGGGGTGCCATTGCCTTCTCCGTGTAAATAGATACAGCAGGCAGTTATTTAGGATGTAATTGGAGGGGCATAAGAAGTCCCTTCTCTCTGTTCCCTGGCTGGATGCCTGACTCCAAATATTTCTTCCAGGGATCAACTATAATGCATAACCTCCTATAATTAAAGGTCTTTCATCTTCAGGAACTACAGGCAGAATTTGCAAAATAAGCCCTCATATTTATTCTCAATACGTTTATAATAACCATTAGTAACTGAAAGAATTTTTGTCTTTTTCATATGTTTGACTTTCAAAAACCTTAATATTTAGTTGTTTGGTTCAATCAAATAATTTCTTATATTTATAGCTCAAATTCTTAAGTTCAATAACTTTGAAACTATTAGTGTAAATAGATGCATCCTTTAAGAATTTAGGAATGGTTACCAGGCCAGGTTACAATCCAAGAGTAGGAATCAGTTGTAAAAACAGCCACAAGAGGAAATAGAAAATCTAGAAAACATATCAGACCATAACCTCAGGTTATATGAGAAAAGTTTACACATAGGCAGAATCATTTACTCGAATAAGTTGCAAGGATGAATAAGAGCAAAACTTTGATAATTCTCTAGAATCATGGTCTAATATGGCTTAAAAGGTTGTGTATAGGGTGATTTGGTTATTTTGTTGTTTTTTTCTTTTCAGTAGAATTTATTTTGTTCATGGCAGAAAACATAGAACCATGTTTTCTTTTATCTATAATTTGATTTCATGTATCAAAAAATAGTCTTTTTGGTATTTCTAATAAGTGCAATTTATTTTCTGAATCTCTGAAATTTAGGAGACTGGAGAAGTATTGCTCTCCCATGTTCTTTCCTCTGAATGGAAAACTTCTATAAAAACTCATGCCTCAGTCTTCCTGTCTTGGCAACTCCTACCCAGTTCAGAGATATAGGCAGGTTATGAGGAACAAGCTTGTGTGTTGCTCATGGATTTTCTCTTCTTTACCTACTGCAGCCACTCGGTCGTGTGGGAGCGATGAGTTCCATTGCACCTCTGGGCCCTGTATTCCTGCACGTTGGTATTGTGATCATGAAAAAGACTGTTCTGACGGCTCTGACGAACCTCCCACTTGTGGTAAGAGAGTGAGCCAGCATGAAAAGCATTGTGATGCAGCTGGCACCCCTCTTCCAACTGCTTCAAATGTGACCTATGGCTCTGGCTAGGGAATGTTTGCACTCCTTGCTGATACCCCTCAGCAGATACTCATTAAAAGCCTGGTCATGTAGGGCACTGGGTGGATTGTTGGGTAGGATATGGAAGTTGCTGATTGATGCAGACAAAAGTTGCACCTACCAAAAGTTGGTGATGCACCTACTACCTGCCTGGTTTGTGGAACTCAATTAATTGTAATTGACTCTGAATTGGAATTTCTGAATTTGGGTGAGTTCTCACCCATAAGACTATGGGAGGATCTAAAGGTTATTGAGACCATGATGTACATGCCGAGGGGGCAGGTGAGGGGCACACGTTTCTTCCTGCTCTGCGTACCAGCTGAGGGGTTAGGGTCCCAAGGCCATCTGAGCTTCCTGAGATGTTCCAAGGACCTAGTTATATTCTTGGAGGCAGTTGTGTGTTGCTTGTGTTTGAAGGCTGCTATTTACCTTTGCAAATCCTAATCTGTATCCATGCACAATTTTTTAAACCTAATTGTAAAAATCTGAATGTACAATCTTCTATATTGCTTTTTTTAGGGGGTCTGGCAATATTGTTGTATGTGGGTCAGCAAACTATGGCCATGCTTGTCTTGTTTTTTTTTTTTCCAGATTTTTTTGACATTGACCATTAAAAAAAAGTTTTTATTGAATTCGTTACAGTATTGCTTCTGTTTTATGTTTTCTTTTTTCTTGGCCATGAGGAATGTGGGATCTTAGCTCCCTGCCCAGGTATCGAACCCACACCCCCTGGTTATATTATAGTGTCAAGTAGTTGTGAAAAAGAACATATGGCCTGAAGCTTAAAATATATATACTGTCTGGTTAAGAGAGACTTCTCTAACCCATGTTGTCATCTTCATACTCTTATTTAATGGCTGTGTGATATTCCATTGAGTGGCTATATGATCATTGAGTTAACTGCCTCTATTTTAAGTATTTAATTGCTTTATTTTTTCTGGTATTATAAATATCACTGTAGTAAGTACCATCACTTTTTTTGGAGGGGTATTTTCTTAAGACCATTAGCCTAGTTTTGCAGCTGAATTCAGGCTATTTTCTATTCCTGTTTTCCCTTGGGCTCAAATTCTGTGGCTAATAGAGAATGGTATTAGAAGCTCCTTGACAATTTCTTTTTCCCCAACACTAACAGTTTTGTAGAAAACAAAGGGCACGCAGAGTTTTAAGGAGCTGTAAAAGAAATAGTAGTTGTTAGGTGAGTAGAAGGGTCTTAGAGATTATTTTAAATATATGAACTATTGGTTCAGATATATGAAGAATAAATAGTTTCCAAACTTATCCATGGGAACCAAAGTCATTATCAATTAGTATTATCAATTAGTACCAACTATCTGACATATTTAAATAGAAGTAAACACACAATCTAATATTAATGGATTTTCATAATATACAGAGGTATTTTTTTCTTCTAGTTTTATTGAGATTGACATATAGAACTGTGTAAAATTAAAGTGTAGAACATAATGATTTACATACATCATGAAATGATTATCACAATAAGTTTAGTGAACATCCAATACACAGATATTATTTTAAATAAATAATAAGATGTATACAAAAGAGTGAAATCCCCATTCTTTCACCCTCTTACAATCCCCTCACCTCCAGACATAACTGCTATTAAGTGTGAATTCTTTATCTGTATATCCTGACATATAGGGATCTTACTATATATATCTTTCTGCTGTTCCCCTCCCACTTTTTTTTTATCCTAACAATATCTTATCAGTTAGAAAATACACCTCTCCCTCTTGAACCTCCCTG
>NW_011494854.1:414291-465542 GCF_000754665.1 Bison bison bison | reverse complement strand
AACCTCCCTTCCATCTCCCTCCCCACCCCACCCCTCTAGGTTGTTACAGAGCCTCTGTTTGAGTTCCCTGAGTTATACAGCACATTCCCATTGGCTGTCTCTTTTATATGTGGTAATAGAAAACAACAAAATTCTGTAAAGCAATTGTCCTTCAATTAAAAAATAATTAATAAAAGAAAGAAAATACATGTCCATCTTATCTTTGTACTGCTGAATATTGCTGTAAAGTGTGGATGTTCCTTGTGATTTTATCCCTTTCCAACTGCTGGGCATTTAGCTTGTTTCCATTTTTTCCTTGTAAGATGTAATGCTGGAATGAACATCCTGCATATGTGGGAAGGCTTGATCTCTGGGAGTCAGTTTCCTGTGTCAAAGGCTTTCAAAGGCTGTATTGATACATACTCCATTTTTCCAGCTCGTGGAAGTTCACGTTTCTCCTTACTGTTATCATTGTGCTGTATTTTAATAGTTAAAATTAAATGTTCTTTTGCCTTAGGCTAATTTTGAGGGATCTCTGGGATTCTGGGCATATGACAACTTGATTTGTTAACATGTGGGATATGATTAAAGAATTCTAATTGGTGTTCTAGGAAGCCCTTGCTATAGTATGTTTCTCTCAAGATTCCTGACTGCACATGACTCTTCTCACCAAGAGTGCTTTTTTTTGTTTTTTTCCCAGAGTTTTCTCAGTCAACGTGCGCCAGTGATTATTTCAAGTGTGACAATAACAGGTGCATCCCAATGATGTGGGTCTGTGATGGTGATAATGACTGTGGAGACATGAGTGATGAGGATGAAAGACATAACTGCAGTAAGTGCAAACAATTAATTCCTCTCTGGAGTCATGTTTCAAGGAAACAGTAGCTTGATTTTTCTGTCTTTGGAGAACATGGTTGTCACACAGGTTCTTTTTTATTGAAAGTACGCAGATAGAATGTTATCTTTATTTTTCTGCTCAGGAATGTTTTATATTATCTACATAAATGCTTGTAAAGGATGAAAAATGATTTTAATGTTTTTTTTTTTCTGTTGCATTTAGGTAATGGAAATAATGTCCTACATTTCTAGAACAGATAAAGAGAGCTCAGTTGGCCACTGAGTTAGCAGCTTTAATACTGTTGCAATTAACTGTGCCTCTAGTTTTATCCATTACCCTAGAGTTGTTAAGCGGGGGGCAGGGGTCATTCTTTTAAGTGAATTATGGAACAGACTATGAAACAACATTTCCCATTACCAACAGAGCATAGAACTCTAAATTCAGGTGTCTTAGAGTATCTTTCCATGGTAGGATAATAAAAACAATGACTCAGTGATCTTTGCATTTGATTCTCACATGTCCGTGACTTTGGCAATGGCCCCTGTTGCTCCATATCCTCTATGAAATAGGCGGGCAGCTGCCCAGATCTGGACTGTAGTGTGTACTTTTCTCCCATATCTCTTCTTCAAGACCCCTTTCCTTTTGTCTCCTCTTCACCCTCAGATAAAATATCTCTATTTTATACTGCAGAGTTTCATGATTATATGTTAGCATTTTCGCTCTTTCCTAAAGTGTAATGGTGTCTGTCAACTCTTATTAACAAGTACTCTTGCTGTATATCTAGGAAAGAAACCCTAGCTTTTTAGAAAATTCTGTGATTTTTTTTTGCTGTCTCGATAACCATTGTGAGTTTCACTTTTCTCATAAAACTGGCATAAAATGCCTATCTCACATTGTGTTTGTGTGATTATACTTTATAAAATAAAAAAAAATTACCAAATGTATGGGATTTTTAGTATCCAATTAATAAAATGCAAGTAGTTTTCTATATCCCTAAGGGAAAACTATGACCTTACATTAATTTTATGGAAATTAAATTATGAGGTGTTTATCTTTACTTTTTACTTCTGAAAAAAATTCAAGGTCCAAAGCATTTAAAATGAAAATTTGGGAGAGTAATTTGTCTTCCTATTTTCCCTTCATTTCCTTTCATCCCTCAGACTATTATGTAACATAAAGCAAGATAAATACTGATTCAAAATGAACTTGACTGTTGGAATGAGCTCTCATATGATTCCTGATTCTCTTTGTGCTTTAGCTTCAGAGAATCGCAACTGCTCAAGTTCTGAGTTTGCCTGTGAGGTTGGTGTGCGTCCACACAGAGGCTGTATCCCTAAATCGTGGGTTTGTGATGGTGAAGCAGATTGCCTTGATGCCCTTGATGAGCACCAGAATTGCACCAGAAGATCCTGCTTTGGAACAGAGTTCGTCTGTAATAATGGCTTGTGTATCCCCAACCACTTCAGGTGAATTGGGGATTTAAAAAGTTATTAACAAACCTCAAAAGTCCATGAGGCAGGGCTGGGGCCCATGATACTTTTCATGGCCTCTGAAAATGTTTGGACTTCTTTTAAAATCAAAAGAAAAAAAATAAAGAGAACTTTTAGGTCAAAGAAAGTATTTACATACTAAATAATAATATATATGCCTTTATACCAACGTAGTCCTTAAATATAATTTTAAATATTTTTATGGAGGAAGGGGCCCATGAAAGCAGAAGTGCCTGGGGTCCATGAAGGTCATAACGTGACCTTGCACAGAGGATCAGAAAGATGAGTGAAGTGGGCTTACTAGAAGAAAAGTCTTTCTTGAGGCAGCTGACGCTCAGGGTTTGCCACTTGGAATAGAGGCATGGGCATAAGAAATACTTCATTCAATTCTTTCTGCTATAAGAAAAGTGACAGTGTGAGCAGGATGATGAATGGGACTGCACGCTGTGGCTCAGGGTCAGCCTGACAACAGAGAGAGGCAGGTGAGGCGGACTGTGGGCGTGTGCCCCTGCTAAGAGACACAGACGCTATCAGCATCATGTGTTTGGAGAGAAATTGGGGATCTGGATTTTCACCTGAAATATTCTGATTTTAAGTGGTACTGGGTCTCATGACACAGGTGTGACCGGAACAATGACTGTGGTGACTACAGTGATGAGAGGGGCTGTGTGTACCCTACCTGCGACGAGACCCTTTTTACGTGTCAGAACGGACTCTGCATTAATAAGGCCTATGTCTGTGATGGGGACAATGACTGTAAAGATAACTCTGATGAGCTGGAGCACCTGTGTCACACCCCAGAAACCACATGCCCCCCTCATCAGTTCAGGTGTGACAATGGGAACTGCATTGAGATGATGAAAGTCTGTAACAACTTCCCTGACTGCTCAGACAACAGTGATGAGAAAGGATGTGGTGAGTATAATGGAAGATTAGGGAAAAGGAAACAAGGGGGACTGAATGTGGATTCAGACCCTTTCTGACTTAGTAGGACCTTTCAGTTGGTTCTCTAAGTAGCACACTGCCAGAAAATTACTGTTGTTTGCCTATCAAAAAGCAAGGATTTCTTGGTCTATAAGGTCAGTCACACACGTTTTTTGGACTAATCATCAGTTAGCCATTCATTATAGAGAATAGGAGATAAACAAATTAAGGCCATCGTATCTAAGAGCAAACAGCACTGATCTTGCAATGACTTGTTGCAATGACTACATTCCTTAATCTGTTCTTAATTTTCATCCTCAGGTGACTAAAGGGGAGAGTTTAACTGGAAGTCCCCCTCCCACCCCGCCCCTAACCCCCACCCTGGTTGTATTAGTTGTTAAAACCATTGGTGAAGGATCAAGGAAGGAAGTTGAGTAAGAGTGACTTTTGAATAATGTGGGGCCTTTAGAAATCCCTTCTTATTTGTCCCTGTTTATTTGTCTTTTTTAGCATGATTCATTAAGAACTTGGCTCTGTCCAAACCCAACCAAACAAAAAGAACTGCATCTGTCCAGCAGGAAGGCTGACTTTTTTTTAAAATTTAAATTTATTTATTTTAATTGGAGGATAATTACTTTACAATATTGTATTGGTTTTGCCAAACATCAACATGAATCCGCCACGGGTGTACACGTGTTCCCCATCCTGAACCCCCCTCCGACTTCCCTCCCCGTACCATCCCTCTGGGTCATCCCAGTGCACCAGCCCCAAGCACTTTTTTGACCATTATGGTGGGTCCATTACTGACAACTTAGGTTCTCTGATAACTGTCTTTTACCTACAGGCATTAATGAGTGCAATGACCCTACACTCAGTGGTTGTAACCAAAACTGCACAGACACCTTAACCAGTTTCTATTGTTCTTGTAACCCTGGTTACAAGCTGTTGTCTGACAAGAGGACTTGTGTTGATATTGATGAATGCGAGGAGACGCCCTTCGTCTGTAGCCAAAAGTGTGAGAACTTACCTGGCACTTACATCTGCAAATGTGCCCCAGGCTACATCCGTGAGCCAGATGGAAAGACCTGCCGGCAGAACAGCAACATAGAGCCTGATCTCATTTTTAGCAACCGTTACTATTTGAGAAATCTAACTGTCTATGGCCATTTATACTCCCTCATCTTGCAAGGACTGGGTAATGTTGTGGCATTGGATTTTGACCGAGTAGAAAAGAGATTGTACTGGCTTGATATAGAGAATAAAGTCATTGAGAGAATGTTTGTGAATACGACAAACAGGGAGACAGTCTTAAAGCACAATCTACCTGGTGCGGAAAGTCTGGCTGTCGACTGGGTTACCAGGTAAGACAAAAGCTTTTTAAAAGTTAACAAGTTTTTGTTTTTTAAAAAGTGTTCTAGCCAGGCTTTCATCTTAATAGGGAATTGATCTTTCCAACTTGGGTTACTAGGTAGAAACATTTTAATGCTTCTGCATGTTTTGTTTTTTTGTTGTTGTTGCTGTTTTGTGCTGTGTACCTAATAATCAAATGGGATACCACAGAATCTAAAATCTAGTGATTTTTAAGAATTTATGATATGAATTTTATGGGGGGGAGCATCACAAAGGAAGAAAGAGCTCTGTTATTACTGGAGGTATGTGAAGGGATGATTCATGCTTTGGTTGGTGCATTCAGTCATTTAAAGCTGTTGCCTAAGTGCGATGCTATTCTAGGGACTGGGGTTTGGAGGTAAACAAGACAGACACAGCCCCTGCTTTCCTGGAATTTACAGGCTACTTACAATGCTAGTCATTCCCAACTTGGGCTGGTTATAAATTAAAGAATGGCTAACTTGAAACTCTGAGCATCTTTACGGTAGACAGTGGTATTTTAATTCAACTCTACCAGTTCAATCACACTTCTTCACATCTCTATTGAATCAGACACTTGGCTTTGTGGCTGACAGGAAGCTGCATGCACTTAGGCTGCAAATATTATTGCTTTGGTCACCCTTGACCCACAGAGGATGCTTCCACATCTTTTCTGTTTGATCGTCTTAAGAGTAAAGATGGGGGATGGAGAATTGGCTTCCTACTTCTAGTTGAATAATAGCCTGCCTGCTCCAAAACTGCCTGCAGAATAATCAATAAAATATTGATGTGAATACAAATATTTTATATATAATGACTCTGTGGGGTGTCAAAAAGCATAGCAACTAACGATTTGCAGGAACAGAACTAACCATTTATCTTGTCCTTTGATTCAATGAAGGGAAAGATGGATAATATTTTAACCTTGATATTGTCATTCAGCCCTCTCGCCCCAAAACTGGTAGGATGGTATTTTCCCCTGGACTTTAGCTGCTTTCCTCTTGTCCTAGGCATGTTCTTGACCAGGGGAAAGAATTAGATACATGTGTGGTAGTCAGGAAGATGGAGAGAAAAAGTCTAGGGTGATTGTAGGATAAAATACCTTACGAATGAAGCATTTCCTCAGATGTTCATGAGAGATTCCAACCAGATTAAACATTCCTTAAAACACAAGGCAGAATAGAACCTAGTCACATTTAGGCTTAGAGGGGAAGTTCTAAGATACAATTACTTGGAAATTTGAAATAATCTTCCCAGTATCAATAAAGATGTCCACACTAAACTCAAAGATGTTTGGTTCCCAAAGCCCTTAAACTTGATATACTAGTTTTTCAAAGCACAGTGCAAAATTTCACAGTGGAAAATTGGACTGGCTCTCAGTCCTCTTAATTTTTCCCTATATGGGGATGGAGTGTCTTCTCCATATTCTGTTCACACGTCAGTGTTTTGATTGTTGAATAAAGAGGAATTAGTGAGTTGGCAGTAAGCTCCACAGAGTAGAGTGCCCTATGGTATAGCCAGTCTTGAATTAATTCCTGCTCTAGCTCTTACTACCCTCTGGGTCTCAGCAGCCTTATCAAGAAAACAAGAGTAACAGTAGAACTTACTCTGGCAGTTGTTGTGATCTTAGCCCTTAGCCCAGGGCCTGGCACTGAATATGAGCCTATTCAGTCACTAAGTTGTATCCTACTCTTTGCAACCCTATAGACTATAGCCCACCAGTCTCCTCTGTCTTGGGATTTTCCCAGTAAGTATACTGGATTGAGTTTTCATTTCCTCCTCCAGTGGATCTTCCAGACCCAGGGATCAAACCCAAGTCTCCTTTGTCTCCTGCATTGGCAGGAAGAGTCTTTACCACTGAGCCCCCCGGGAAACCTGGCATTGAATAGATAGCTACTATTATTGTTGCTATTATTACCCTCTACAGTGATAGAATCCAAAATTGTGGCCATCTCGGTCATCAGTACTCACCCAAGTGAGCAAGGCTTGTACATTTTTGGGTACTCCTTTCCTCATCCACAAGCCTAAGAAGGTACTACTGTCCTGATAGTTACTCTGACACCTAGTATGATTGGATCATGTTTACCTCTAGCAAGGAGACATTGGAGCTTTTGGAAGAGAAATCATTTCAGTGGAAATTGACTATCAGACATTCTAGGAGTATTGAACTTTGGAAGGTTATGGATACTTTAAGACTGGTGATTTGATTAAATGAAATTTGGCTCAGGTTAAGAAAGTTATTTTGCCAGTCTAGTAGGACAAGGCCAGGGAGGCGGTAAATTTTTCTTTAGCTTAAGGATGCTAGCATTCAGAGTTCCCTTTTGCAGTCTCAAGGCTGCACTTGAGACAAGTTTCCTTGACTCCACATGTAAACTGTAATTCATGATACTTATTGATTGCTCTCATTTCTGCTTCCTTGCTCCTGTGAAGCCTGGATCATTACCTGGAAAGATGCCTTTTGCTGTATGAAGCAAGTAAAGCCAAAATCCTTCTGTGGCCCCACAATTCCCTACTGTAAGCTGACATCACCTTGCAATAGGAAAACAAGCACACATTATTGCATCTTTTTTTGCTTCATTGCAGGAAGGTCAACTGTTTTCCTCTTGTCGTTGTTTGCCTGGGGGAAAAGTGCTTGGATGGGAAAGTGTGTGGCTAAATGTACGTTGTTTTACAAGTAAAATGGCTCTAACTCCTGCTTCTCCATCTGCAGAAAGCTCTATTGGGTGGATTCCTACCTGAATTGCCTTTCTGTCTCTGACCTCAATGGTCGATACCGCCGCAAGTTGGCTGAGCACTGTGTGGATGCCAACAACACCTTCTGCTTTGAGAATCCTAGAGGACTTGCACTTCACCCTCGATATGGGTATTGTCTTCCTGTAATCTCAGGCTCTTCTTTTACGCCCTTCTTCCACCTCTGTTACCAAAAAGGCTGTTCACGTAGTGATCTCAAGGCCAGTATCTTGCTGGAATTTGTCTTCTGCTTTTGCTACCTGGTAAATGGCTTAATGGCTAGAAGCATGACTTGTTCAAATAATATTCATATGCTATTTTCTTTGCCATGACACATCACTTCACTTATAAAGTTACATATTTTGGCTGCATGCAAGTAAATCATGGTTAAGAAAACAACAACTCACTTTATCGGACTTTCCATGTCAAGCCTACTGAAATCTCTAGTTTATCATGTTCATTCCTGAGAATTTCCTACACATTATCCCCTTTTAGATTCTGTTAGTTCTCTTTCTGTTAGTTCTCTTTCCTTTATGAAATGCTCTGTAGGATGTAAATTCTGTTTCTCTAATTGGAGAAAGCTTGTGTCTTTGCCACTGAGTTCCTCTGGCTTCAAGGACTGACATGTTGTGTTTGCTCCAACAGGCACGTCTACTGGGCAGACTGGGGTGACCGAGCATACATTGGGAGAGTAGGCATGGATGGAACCCTTAAGTCTCTGATTATCTCTACCAAGATCATGTGGCCCAATGGCCTCACCATTGATTACACCAATGATCTACTCTACTGGGCAGATGCCCACCTGGGTTACATTGAGTACGTACATAGAAAAGAATAAAGCAAACCGCATAACTCTTCATTCCAAACAGCAGGGTTTGTGTTGCCAGTGTATTATTCCTGCTGCTGCTGCTGCTGCTAAGTCGCTTCAGTCGTGTCCGACTCCGTGCGACCCCATAGACAGCAGCCCACCAGGCTCCCCCGTCCCTGGGATTCTCCAGGCAAGAACACTGGAGTGGGTTGCCATTTCCTTCTCCAATGCATGAAAGTGAAAAGTGAAAGTGAAGTCGTTCAGTCGTGTCCAACTCTTAGTGACCCCATGGACTAGGCAGCTTCTAATTGGCCTGTTTGATGAACGTTCACTCTGAGGTCGTTTCTAACTAAAGTGCCTACAGGCAGTTCGCCGAGCTCTGAGGCATGGTACAAGAGAAAGAGTGTGAACTTTGAAGCCATCCAGATCACAGTTTTGTCTTGGTGCTTTTACTTCTTATACTCCTAAAAAAGCAGCTAGTAATCTCTCCCCTATGGTAGTCAGCCTAGTGCTCAATTCATCTTAATTTCCTTATCCCTTTACTCTGCCCTTCCCTTGCAAATATATGATAAACAGACTTGGAAACATTATACTGTTCAAAGAAGAGTACTCCTTGTAGAAAAAGGCAATGCAAATTTTTGGCCAAGCAATATGTGTTTATTTCAGAGACATTGCTAATTATGGCGTAGTTAGATGATGGTGATGTCTTCTGGGTATTTATGAATTCGTACCCAGATACACAGCCTATTGCATGCAAAAAACAAGATCTTTAAAATTTGTGGCATTCTGTTAAATTTATCTTGAAAAAAATTTCACTTGAGAAAAAATACTCATAAAAGTGTCTGAGCTCTCTATGTAGAGATCATGTAAGAACTGAGAGAAGAGATCAAGACCGCTTTCTGGTTTATGAATTTTTTAAAAAGAAATGGATAATGACTATATTCTGGTCATTTGTCTGCAGTCTTAGCAACAGAGATCCAGAAGATTGACCTCTGGTTTTCCTATGCCTTCTTTAAGTTTTCATAAATTAAGATATTTTGGAAAAATTTCTGACATCCCATGGCTAATGTTATCAACTTTTTTAGTTGCTAGATCATTCCACCTCTTGTGGGAGTTTTAGGGTCTGCGCCCAGATTTTTAAATATAAAAGTAACAATGAAGTGAAAGTCACTCAGTCGTGTCCGACTCTTTGTGACCCCATGGACTAAACAGTCCATGGAATTCTCCAGGCCAGAATACTGGAGTGGGTTGCCATTCCCTTCTCCAGGGGATCTTCCCAATTCAGGGATCGAACTCAGGTCTCCCACATTGCAGGTGGATTCTTTACCATCTGAGCCACCAGGGAAGCTCCAAAGTAACAATATTCTGACATAATTTCCTAGCCAAATTCCATGATATTCATTGATTTGTTAGCTCCTCTATCCTTAAAGGCATTAGAGGAGAGGCATGGTCTTCATTGAGTCACTCTTTCTTCCTTTGATCCTAGGTACTCTGATTTGGAGGGCCGCCATCGGCACACAGTATACGAAACTGGCACACTGTCTCACCCCTTTGCTATTACCATTTTTGAAGACACCATTTATTGGACAGATTGGAATACAAAGACAGTTGAGAAGGGAAACAAATACAATGGGTCAGATAGAGTGGCGCTGTTGAATGTAACACACAGGCCATATGACATCCATGTCTATCATCCTTATAGGCAGCCAATTGGTGAGTAGTTGATTCAGAAGTTTTTGCACAGTTACTCAGAAGTTTTTGCACAGTTACCTTAGGGTCTTATACACATTGCTCTTGTTTTTTTTTATTTTTTTAATCATTAATATCATAATTTATACTGGAAATGGTGTTACTTGTTAATGTTTTCTATGAAACAAATGTTGAGAGTTGAGGGGATAGAAATTAAAGGTATAGAGTTTATTCTCCTGTTTCTGGAAAAGGCTGCTGATGATTCTTTTTCATAGTATCTGCTATATTCTTAAAGATCTTGGGTTTTTTTGTTTTTTTTTTTTAATAAAAATCAATAGTTATTATATGTTGCCTTGACATTTCAGTCCTACTTAAGAAAGCACCTTTGAAAAATACTTTCCTGTATAACCACAATAAATTATAATACCTAAGAGACGTATTATAATCACATGGATGTATTTATAAGAATCATTTCTTTACTAAGATCAATCTACTGAAATGATTAAAAGAAATGCTTAAAGGAAAGTTATAGTAACCATAAAATATAATTTATTAAATGGCTATTTGCATTTGATATCTAGCCAAGTTCTGGAATATTCTTTGGGGATAGAGTGCATTTTGTGGGCCTGCTAGGTCATGTTGTCTTAATAAACTTGGAAGTTAGGAAACATATCATAAACATATTTTATCATAAACATATGATAAACTTGGAAGTTAGGATATATGAGAACTGGCAAACTATTTTTTTCTGGAAGATAATATTCTCCATATTATTTAGCAGAAGTTCAAATTCATCTTTACCTCTGAGTGGCAGCCCAGAAAATTAGTATAGATGTTGCTCAGTTTATCTGTCAACTTGATTCTGGGCCAAGTTGCCTGTTGCCTTCTGTTGCCTGTATCCTTAGGAGGAGAGAATATAGCATCTGTTGGAAAGTAAAACTTTAACTTACGTTCTGGGTGCATGGAGGTAAGCCAAACCTCCCACTTGCTCTCCAAGAACGTTCTTTTTTAATGGAATGTGGGATCTAGTTCCTTAAACAAGAATCAAACCTGTGCCCCCTGCACTGGGAGTGTGGAGTCTTAACCACTGGACCACCAGGGAACTTTTCTAGCAGTAAGTAAGCCTCACTTCTGCACATAAATCAGTATCAGCAACAGGGTTGCTAACACAGCTCTACCATATGTCTTCTTTATGAACTTTTCGAAAAAGTGTGTATCTAGGGTAATGATTTTTTACTAAGAGGTGATGAGTTTTATGTGGCAGGTAATCAGTTCGTCCCTGCTTTAAGTGAATGAACATGTTTTCTCCCTTCTTTCACTAGTGCCTAATCCCTGTGGTACGAACAACGGTGGCTGTTCTCATCTCTGCCTCATCAAAGAAGGAGGTGTTGGATTCACTTGCGAGTGTCCAGATAACTTCTACACCGTCCAGCATGGTCCCAACACCCAGTGCCTGCCCATGTGCTCCAGCACCCAATTCCTGTGTGCCGACAGCGAAATGTAAGGCTCGCTCCTGCCTCTCTCCGCTGCCTCTCCAGCCTTTGGACACACATTGAACTTCAAGGCCCCTGGGGATAAGAGTTTTCTAGTGAACAAGATTTTGGCTAATTAACATGGCTCATTTGGGATGCACCAAGACTCTCTCCAACTGTCCAACTTCAGTCTGAAGTCTCCAACTTCAGATAATTTCTTCCATGAAAGGAGGCATTTTGGGAACCAAATAATTACACCCAGGCATGCAAATTTTCATATCTGTAACAAGGAAGCAAAATTCTAATGAATTGCCCAAAGTCTCAGGGTCAAGAATGTACATAAATGTACACTGAGAAACAGCCCTTAGGAATGATAGAAATTCCCCATCTTTTTCAAACACGTGCTGGCCTATCTCCTCAGTTAACTATGCCAGAGGATTGAGGGTCACACAAATCTATTTTTGATCATTTGTATTTGTTATGAAACACAGTCATAGATTATTTCCCTCACAGTGGGTACAGCCCTTGATGACTAGGGGTTCAGAGTCAGAGAGTGAGATTAAGAGGAGGTGTTATGCAAACCATAGCATCTAAGATTCAGTGGCAGATTATTTTGATGATTGAGTAAAGAATCTTAGATTAAGAATCTAGCATACCCCATCACGACGTAGACTCTCAACAAATGGGAGCACCTCCAGCTTCCCAGCCCATAGCCTGATGTCATCTCTCCCTCTGACTGATAGTTCTAACCATCCATCTGTTACCCAGAATGCACACTTCACTATTGGCTGTGGCAGGAATTTGGTCATCATGCTCAAAGCACTTTTTGAGCATATGGTGGGTCTTAACACACCTGTTCTTTCTAACCTAGTTATGTTTTCTCTGAAGATTATGCCACAGTAACCAAGGTTGAACTGATCCTCTTCTTGGGCCGTGATAAAACGCTTGCATATCATTGCTTGAAATTCAGCTTTGCCTTCTTCTCTCCGAATGGTCATTGCCTGCTCCTCTCACTGCCTGTTGCTTTGCTAAGAGAAGGCTGTTTCCTTTGTGCAGGTGTATTCCTATCTGGTGGAAATGTGACGGGCGGAGAGACTGCTTGGATGGTTCCGATGAACCTATCACTTGCCCACAGCGCTTCTGCGCATTAGGAATGTTCCAGTGCAATGATGGCAACTGCACCAACTCACACTCCCTATGTAATTTGCGTCAGGATTGCCCTGATGGGTCGGATGAAGACCCTGTGCTTTGTGGTGAGTGGAATCACTTTCTACGTTCTTTGCCCACTTCTGTAGTTGATCGTGTGCAATCAGGTTCTGTGGGGGTTTTCTGAATAGCAAATCAAAATCTGGTCCAAAATCCTGGGGGAGGAAAAAGACAACTCAGAGTCCATCCCACATTATAAGTTGTCTCTATTGGTGGTTCTTTGCTGTGTACTGTATATAGAGTCTTCTTTAAGAGCTAATATTGAGGGTGAAATCAGGGATTCTCACATTTTAAACAGGGACTCTCAGTTGTGATATTTATTTATGTCTCCAGTTTTAAAAAGCACCCTCTCAAAAAAAAAAAACTCCACTAAAACCCAAAAAATAACCAAAAGTAGCACATCAACAAGAGCAACAAACACATAGTTTGAAAACCATTGTCCATTAGGGCAACAGGTACCGGAGAAAGTGAATTTAGTAGGCTGTCAATCCTCATCCTCTAATGTTACATTCAAGAAAAAGATCTTTAAGAATGTAGGGGACAGTAATAGTCAAAGGACTATCTGCCCGTGTAGCGTTACTGGTTAATAATAAGTGCATTAGGCCATAAGTCCTCTAAAAGGAAAGTATAGTGGAGTTCTACAGGATCCATTAGTGTAAATTAGGGGCTTCTGTTCCTGAACGCTTGCAAACTGATAACCAAATGCCACCGCTTGCAGAGCATCACCAGTGTGAGCCCTACGAATGGCAGTGCGCCAACAAACGTTGCATTCCGGAGTCCTGGCAGTGTGACATGCAGGACGACTGTGACGATAACTCGGACGAAGACAGCTCGCACTGTGCCAGCAGGACCTGCCGGCCTGGCTACTTCAAGTGCGCCAACGGCCACTGCATCCCTCAGATATGGAAGTGTGACGTGGACAACGACTGCGGAGACTACTCAGACGAGCCCTTGCAGGAATGCTGTGAGTTCCGTGTGCCCGTCCGGCCTGAGAGCAGCTCTGTGTGGCTGGAGAGACAGTGCATAGGCCCTGCTGCGGCCCTATGGCATGCACCCTCTTCGCTGTCCCCAAGAATGCAGAGGAGAGCTGCATGCTCAGCCTGCAGCTTGAACCACATGCCTGGGTCTCAAATGGCGGATTCCTGGTCTCTGCCCACGGGATGTCTAACTACAGAATATGATAAAAGAACTTACATTTTTATCTTGCACCTTCTGTTTTGAGCCTCAGAGAAAGCTGGTGAGAGACAGCGAAGGTGAATGAGGGACCTGAACCTCATGTGATTTTTTTAACTTCAAACCCAGTAAAAAAATGTACCAGGGTACATTTTCCCCCATCCCACCCCATTCCCCCGTCAACAGTCTGACCACAACATAAATGAGTTGTAATGATGTGTTGAGAAAACCTAAGGTCTCTGTCTTTCTACTCTGAGTGAACAAATCACACCTAAAGGAGACACAGGCTTCCCAGGTGACTCAGTGCTGAAGAATCCATCTGCCAATGCAAGAGATGCGGGTTCGATCCCTGGGTTGGGAAGATCCCCTGGAGTAGGAACTGGCAACCCACTCCAGTATTCTTGCCTGGAAAATTCCATGGACAGAGAAGCCTGGTGGGCTACAGTCCATGGGGCTGCGGAGAGTCAGTCACACGACTGAGCGACTAAGCACAAATGAGACACGGTTGCCAAAAAGACAGAGTCTGGTTGGTTGATAACATGGTCACTGTGGAAGGTGTCTGTGGTTTCCTGGCAGGACAACGACTTCCGTTCTTACTTTGCTCCATCCTGTCTTTTCAGTGGGCCCCTCCTATCGCTGTGATAACTATACGGAATTCAGCTGTAAAACAAACTACCGCTGCATCCCGAAGTGGGCCGTGTGCAACGGCGTCGACGACTGCAGGGACAACAGTGACGAGCAGGACTGTGGTAGGCGGCGCGGCGTGGGGGGGAGGGGCGAGAGCTTACCAGCAGCGGGGCTGGATTGCCCACGTCATCCTTCCTTCGTTTGCCTCTAATAACGTGTTGCATTTTACAGCGATTTTATAGGGATCCCGGCATTTTACAGCGGTACTGGAGGTTCATTTATATCGTCTTAAATGAAATCTTTCCCCAAATGTGAAGATATTAGGAATTTGTGTAATTTCTCACAAATGGGAAAGTCTTATTTACATTTGACAAGTTTGTCTTGTCTTACAGACTGATTGAAATGGATGGGAGGGAGGAGGTAGAGAAAACATTTGATATGTATCTCTAAAAAGGATATTTCAAAATCAAAATATTTCTTCTTTGGAGGTTTTGGTATTTCGAATGTCTCTCTGACCTTCCACGTCTTTTGTGTTTGGCAATATAGAAAGAATCTATGGATAAAAGGCCAAATGAATTAATGGAATTTTCCAAGATTAGGCATATTCTTTAGCTGAAAAACAGTGCGTGTTGTGTTTAGTTGGAAGAGAGGTAGGAAAGATAATGAGTTATTTTAATAACACTGAATCTAATCACCTAGAGACAATGCAATGGACATGTTTTGTTTGCTGGCAGCATCATTTAATTTTCCTTTTCAGGCCTTTGTTGCAAATTACAAGCCAGGGACCAAATCATTTTTTGAACTGTTTTCTACAAAAGAGAATGGATTTAGTTTCAAATAGTAGGATAGGCTCAGTTTAGCCTAAAGAGGAGTATTGACAGTGAATGGGCTGGCATTCCTCTTTCTGGGAGTTTTGAGACTAGGGTAGCATAAGCCTGAGACCATCTCACGAGAGCCAGTACTACTTTGGCATTCCTTGACCATGGGCTTCTGAAGTATTTGCAATGACTGTGATTTGCAGAGTCGATGACATGCAAACCTTCTGGGGAATTTCGGTGTACAAATCACCGCTGCATCCCTCTTCGCTGGAGATGTGATGGGCAAAATGACTGTGGAGACCGCTCTGATGAGGAAAACTGTGGTGAGTGTTCGGGGTCCTTCTTTCCCATGTGCCATTGGAGTGGGGATGTCTGCTGTTTGTAACTCAACTGTCAATGCCATTCATCCTCAAAGGGTAGGATGATGGCTGTCTGATCTCTTGCTTTCTGACTGGTACATTTCTACTTTTCATCTTCTTAGCAGATTGTGATCACACTCTAGGAAAAGAATATTTACCCAAGTATATCTTTTGTCTGTTAATTTATTTACACTCAACAACATCTTTTTTTTTTTCAAAAAGAACTTGAGGTGACTTACATCATTGCCTTATGATATGTATCAATTTCAGATTAACTAACATGAAATATACTCTAACTTTAGTCTCCTTTTGGAAATGAGAAAGTATGGGCTGTGGAAAGAATCAGGGTGCTGGTTTCACCTGCAATTATAACTGACTAAAAACAGACTTACAATTGAAGTGAAAAGTCTATTTTTGCAGGTTGGATGGTCTGGGACTTGGGGCACAGGAGGGGGTTGGGCACAGAGGGCACTTGGGCCAGCCCACTGTGTATGAGTCCTGGTGCCCTCTAATGGCCATGTGGCTTTCCTTTTCAGCCCCCCGGAAATGCACGGAGAGCGAGTTTCGATGTGATGATCAGAGCTGTATTCCTTCTCGATGGGTCTGTGACCAAACCAATGACTGTGGGGACAACTCAGATGAGCGGGACTGCGGTAACTGTTACAGCAATTTGAGGGGCTTCCCATACAGTCTCGTACTAGGATCAGCACATTGGAGGGGAGTAGGGAATTCGGTATTCTTTCTTGGGAAATCCCATGGATAGAGGAGCCTGGCGAGCTGCAGACCATAGGGTCACAAAGAGTTGGACATGCCTTAGCCATGAAACAACAACAACAGGGACTTCCAATGTGTATTTGTAAGGTTTTATAGAGTAAGATGACTTTTGTGTATTTTCGGTAATATAGAAACCTTAGCATTACAGTACCTTCTTCTCTGTACTTTCTAAGCTGTATGATTACCTTAGGGCATTCTAGATCAATAATAGGGGAAAATCACAAGAGAGTTTTAAAAATCTCATTTTAACTAGAGGAGAGATTGGTACTTCCATCTCTGTATCTTGAATGGGGAAGGTGTAACTTTTGAGAGTTTATTCACTCACTAACCACAAGTTGTGGGTTTGTTGTGAGCCAGTCACTGGGTATGGACAGGAATGCGATGGAATACTTACTACCCTCCACAGAGCTAAAACTTGTCTGAGAATACCAAGGCACCTTGGAAATAACATTCTTTCCTTTTCAGAGATGATGACCTGCCGTCCTGGATATTTTCAGTGTGATAGCGGGCACTGTATTTCTGAACATATGAAGTGCAATGGGGTGGCTGACTGTCGCGATGCCTCTGATGAAGCCAATTGTCGTAAGTTTCTAGACAATTGGTATGGTTATGGCTGTTTAGACCCATTAGCCACCACTTCTTAGATTGAAAGGTCATAGATATTTTCTATTCAGCATTCATTGATAATTATCCATTTACGTGGGGCTTGAGTCATCATGTCTATATATTTCACAGTAGTCATTCAAGTATATTTCACAAATAATATTTCAAATATTATATATAGATAGAGAATATGTTATGTCTGTGCTAATGAAAGTATTTATATATTATCAACTACTCTACAAATCATTAATCACGTAAAAATTTGGCAGGAAAAGAATATTCAAGCAATGAATAAATGGGTATTCAACCATATTGAAGGTCCAGCATTAAGCATTTTCTGAATTGTAATAAAGGCATATAAAACCATTTAAAAGTATAAAGCCTATATGATCATTTGTATTTTAGTCTTTTTGAACCACTGAATAAATATTAACTATTGATGCTTATCTATGATGGATTTTGTTGATCATGTGGTTGCCGCATCTTAAAACCTTGGTTTCCTAGAGACTTTAAATATATGATAGGAAAAGCCAGTGCTGGCACTGCTAAAAAGTTTCACTTACCTGAAAAAGAAAAAACCCAATGCTGTCCATAGAATGACTCGTGTCATTAAATACTGGGCTTAGTCAATTACCCTTAAGAAACATTCCATCAGAATTTCAGACAGTTTAAGGCTGCAGTACTTGTGGTTGAATCAGAAAAGAGCAGGCTATAATGGAACACTTTCTATTAGGAGAATTCTTTCTATAAAAGGAGAAATAGCCAGCTAGCTTTCCAAAAAGTATCTATTTCTAATCATTTGAATATGTCTCCTCCCCACTGACAGCCACCCGCTTTCCCAATGGTGCATACTGCCCAGCTACTATGTTTGAATGTAAAAATCACGTTTGTATCCATTCATCATGGAAATGTGATGGTGATAATGACTGTGGCGATGGTTCCGATGAAGAACTCCATCTGTGCTGTGAGTGAGAGACTGAGGGGTGGTGTTGTCAATGTTTCTTATGTGGAGCATAAGTGGGAGGGCATTTGTACAATTTTTGTGTGTTGGACACATGATCTGATTGGTGCACTTTCCTTGGCCTTCCTGCTTAGTTCTCTACTTGAGACATGAGAAAGTTGGGCAGACATCCATAGTTTTAAACATTTTTGTGGCCTTTGAAAACAGTGGCCTCAAAAGAAATTGTTGGAAAACCAATATGCATAAATAAAGACAGGTCTGTTGTGGTCGAAGTCTGAGTTAGGGTGGAGTGTATATCTCTCCTGCTCCACCCCACTTTCAATGCCCCTCAGAGTACTTCTGCCAAGCCTCTGGAGCTTCACAAAGCACCTTTAGGAAATATTAAAACCACTTAATCTTTAAACTCACTTCATTTACATCATAATTCAAGCCCATCTAATTCCTTTCTGTTGTATGATGCATATTTATTTTTTAAACCAGTCAATCTCAATGTGGGTACCCATCCGAATCCCTTGGGGAAAGGTGCTTTAGAAGCACATGCTCTGGTCCCACCTCAGGCTTAGACCTATCAAAGGTCCAAGGACATTTTGGGTCTGGGCAAAAATATATTGAAAAAGCTCCTTAGGTTTTAATTTGGTCTCTTGGTTGAGAACTACTGCATTTTAGCCAAGTGAATGAACATAAGTTTGTTTTGATCATTTTGCTCCATGCCTTGAGTCATTGGAGATCTCAGGTGTTATCTCTGTTACTAAGAGAGTCAGTATCACCTGGCGACCTGTTAGAAAAACAGATTCATTGCTGGCAGTGGAGGCCAGCAATCTCTGCATTAGTAAGCTGCCCACCCGCCTCCCCAACCCCTCCCTCACCCACCATGTGATTCAGATGTAAGCCAAGGTTAAGAAGATCATGTAAGTAGAAGCCCTCCATTCCTCTTGAAACTCTTAATTCTTAGTTTCGTTTAGCTGTAATTCACTTCTGAGGTTCTCATCATCACCTCTTCCATTCAATTTCCTAGATTCGTCACTATTCATTTTAGCCCTCACTATTCATTTTTATGATTTGACTCTAGAAAATAATATATCAGAATATTCCTTCCATCAAGAGAATTTAATTATATTATATAATTAAAATATAAATTGCATTATATTTTCCCAGTGGCATCCCAATATTTCCCTTGCCACATCTTTTCTTCTTAGGAATTAACAATAGTTTGTTTTGTTTTTCACTTGAAGAATCTTGAAAAAGAGCCTAAACATGTGTAACTGTCAAATAAATCCTGGAAAAGTTGTTTCCCACTATAAGATAAAGTGCCCATAGTTAGTAAGATTAAACTTTGGGGAGACAGAGACACAGCCACATGAAAATGATCCACACTGTTTTATAATGTTACATTTTCCTTTCACCACAAATAATCCTTGTGAAGTTCTATTAACAATACTTCCAAGAGCCAACTTTTGCAGCTGTTCTTTTTTTCCCCTCAACCTCATTAAAAATCTCTCCTCTTGCTTCCTGTGTGTGGTACCAAGGCAGAAGGAAAATCAAACAGCTCATGTCGTCCATGGGAAAGAGGAAGACACCTGTGTGTTGAGTTCTGAATTCCTGGTACATGTAGAGGACTGTGTCCCTGTTCTAACCAAGGGCCCTGGGTTTTACCTGTAGGTTCCTCACAGGGGCATGAGCATCAGCCAGAGATCTAACTCTGGGTAACAGAATGAGTACGTGTTTGCTTTGAGATGTCAACTTTGAAAGTAATAGGTGAGGAAATTGAGGAAGGAAATTCCATCATGGTGTAGAACTTTAATGAATGGACTTCATTTTCTGGATTGTAGTCGGAGGGACAAACAGTGAGCTCCTGGCTGTTAGGATGAGAGTTAGTGTATAGTCCTGCTGGTCTCTCCAACCTTCCGGCCACTGTTGTCCTCCTCACTCTAGCTCCAGCCACAGAGATCTTTTATTCAGGTCCAGAAGCCTGCCATCTTCCTCCTGACCCAGACTCTTCCCACGTGAAGCCCCTTCTGACCCCTCCTCCCCTAGATCTATATCAGATCTTCCCAGTAGCTGGTTTCATAGCATGTTTCCTTTGGGGCTGTTACCACAGTTTTAGTTGAATGGTTAATTTGTGAAGTTGGTTTCTTTGCTAGAATAAAAGTTCCATGAGGATAAGAACTGCGTCTTTCTTTTCCCCAGTTGAACCTGGTGCACAGAACAGCACCAGGGTGTCAACAAGACACTCAAAATATGTTTGTCAATTGGTTAATCAAATAAGCCAATAAGGGACAAATCAAGCAAGCCCAAGCCTGGTGTTGGCAACAGGAGTGTTTTTATATCCTGACCCTTATGTTCTATTCTTAATGTAAACTTTTGCTTTTTCATCTTGTGTTCTAGTAAATGTTGCCTGTGACTCACCATACCGTTTCCGGTGTGACAACAATCGCTGCATTTATCGTCATGAGGTGTGCAACCAGGAGGATGACTGTGGAGATGGAAGTGATGAGAAAAAGGAGCTCTGTAAGCAAAAGTCAAAAGGGAGAAGGGAAAAGAAAGGCCCCCAGTGTCTGCAGTCCGAAAAATGTACCTCAGGGATTTCAGTTTGTTCTATAGAGGCTTGAGCTGTGCGTATGACTGCAGATCTCCATGGACATTGTTTGCAAGACTCCCTAAACACACAGTACTCAGATGCAGCCCTTCCCCCATTCTTCCTATTTCATTTGAACCAGATGTTGGAAAGTTCCTTAAGGAAGTGAGAACAAACACTAAATAGTGGTTTGAGTCCCACTTGAAAAACTAAGGGTTTCTCTCTTTTCAAAAATGAGGTTTGGTCACTCTTCAGCCTAGAGCTTCTAATTGTTAATCTAGGGATGGGAACTTCTCAATGTCCCGCTGAAAAGCTCATGTTGAGTAAGGCTGCACTAGTGTTCACAGGGCTTATCTAATATCCTTCTTTAAAATGAAAATGCATTTCCCAGACGAGAAAAATGATAGATTATTTTAAGAGATAAATGGCTGCATTTAATATTTTAGGTATTGAGAAATCTGTGCTTATCCATTTTGAGAACGTTTTCCATATATCCATTGAAGGAAAGAGCTGATTAATTTTCTGGGCAATTTAGTTTACCTAGAAAAAGTCAGTCAGGAAGGTTATTTATCCTGAGTCCAATTACTTTTTTTTCTAAAAGGATATTAGCTGGGGAAATTTGGATAAATGCTTTTCTATTCTCTATTCCTTACATTGATGTGGCCTTAGAATGCTTACTGCCAGTTGCCATCCTATGTCAGGCAGACTTTGATACCATCTCCATGTTCAAGTTTGAACCCTTCTTCTCCTTCCCCTTTTTGGGGCAGAGATGAGCCAATGGTTATAACATTGTTAATATGTTTGTTTGAAGCATAATACAAAAGGATGAAAACCTGGAAATAAAACCTTTTTTAAAAATTGGGGCAGGTTTACATCTTTTTGTCTTCTGTTTCCACTTCCTCTATTAATCATGCCAGACATTTGTAGGAAGTGATCAAATCCCAGTGTGGAAAAAAGGGATAGGAAGCTAAAATTCTTCCCATGGAGGAGATGTTAGAGGAATCACAGCCAGGCATCACAGTAGACAAACTGCAACATTTCAGTGGCTTACACCAGCAGAGGCCTAAAGTTTGATGAAGGTCAGGCAGCCCCCTTCATCCTGTATTAAGCCATCCGGAACACGTAGTCTTCAAGGTTGCTGAGGCTGGAGAAGAGAGAAATGGAGGAGACAGTTTCCTTACTTCTTAGGCCTGGAAGTGACAGGTGTCCATTATGCTCACAGTCCATTGGTTGGATCTGGCCCCAAGCTACCTGCAAGGGAGACCAGGAATTGTAGGGGAGCACCAGCTTATTTGTGAGAAACACTGTCTCTGACACAGAAGGAAGCATCTTGTTTCACAAAAGACAATGTTTTGACTTGAACTTATTCTTAAATTATAGGTGTAGAACCGACTCCTAGACCTTGTACACCAGATGAATTTAAGTGTAGCAATGGGCGTTGCATTCCACAGCACCGGGTGTGTGATCATGTTAATGACTGTGGTGACAATTTCGATGAGACAGGATGCAGTAAGTAAATAATTATTTTTGTACTTCATGGTAGTAACTCAGGTTACCTTACTGAAAAACTTGCAATAACATAAAGTAAATGGTAACCACATTTGTCTTTAGTTTACATGTTGTGTTTCTTTATTGAACAGTTTTTCTATACCAGACATTGTGCTGAATACTACATGAATACTAAATAGGACTATTTCATTTTATCCATGTAACAATCCTGTGAGTTAGGTATTGTTTGTCTCTCTGTCACTCTCTTTTAAACAAATGAGGAAACCACCCTACAGGTTAAATAAATTGGCTGTGTCTTCCTGTCATTAAGAAATTGAGTCAGGATTTGAACTCTGGTCTCCTTTAACTGAAAGGCACAGCCTCTTCCCAGTTCACTAGGTGGCTGTCAGCACCTTAAAGCTATTTATTTTGTTTCTAAATTTGCACATTTTTTTCGTCTTAAGCCAAATGCAGTATCTTTGGCACAGAGGGGAAGAGTAGTTGGTAAGAATGGAAATGTCAGGACATGCTTATGGTCCAGTGGTTAAGACTCTGTGCTCCCGATGCTCCCAATGGGGCCTGGTTCAATCCCTGGTTGGGGAACTAGATCCCGCATGCAGCAACTAAAGACCCCATATGCTGCAACTAAGACCTAGCACTGCCAATAAATTTAAAAAAAATATATTTTTAAAAGAATAGAAATGTCACAGGGGACCTTGGAAGGAACACAGATTTTTAAGAGAGGATTTTTGTGTAGGAAAGGTATGATGTACACAAACAAGGGATGATTCTAGCTTAATGGAAAGTGAATGTTGCAATGGCAGGCTAATAATTTGCCCTTTGGTAGTCCTGTATAGCGTTTGTGAAATGCTTTCACATACATTCTTTTTTTGTATATATAATGTTTATCTGTTTATATATTTTGGCTGCACCAGGTCTTCCTTTCTGTGCGGGGGCTTTCCTCTAGCTGTAGGGAGAGGGGCCCTCTTCCTTGCAGCGTGTGGGCTTCTTGTTGCAGTGGCTTCTCTTGTGGAGCACGAGCTGTAGGGTGGGGCTTCACTAGTTGAAGCTTCCAGGCTAGCACACAGGCTCAGTGGTCGGCTGTGGCGCATGGGCTTAGTTTCTCCACCGTATGTGGGATCCTCCCCGACCAGGGATTGAACCTGTGTTTCCTGCATTAGCAGGAATGGGTTCTGCACCACTGAGCCACCAGGGAAGCCCCCCATACATTCTTTAGTTTGTTACTCAAATTAGCTCCAGGGGATTACTGCCATTATGTCTAAAAGAAAGCTCAGAGAGCTTAAATAACTTGCTTGAGGTCACACAGAGGGGCAGGGGCCGAATTGGAACCGTCCTGGGACTCCAGACTGGAAGAACTGGCTCCCACTTCCTCTGCCACTAACTGTGCCACTTAGAGTACGTACTAACATCACCAGGCCTCAATTTCTTTTTAGGAAAAAGGAGGGAGTTCTTCAAACCCTGCAAGTCTGGACTTGGTAACATTAGTTAGCTCCACATGCTTCCAACTTCCTGGGCTTTAATAGCCTTTTTCTGAGGCCCCTCAAGGATTTCCTGGCAAATTTTTCTCCTGTGTGGGTTACAAAGGAAGATGAAGAACCAACCATATTGAGTTGATTTGCCATTTGTTTCACACACTTTATCAATAGGATTGGACTTTTTGACATAATAATGTGATTTAAATTAAATATTTAAAAGGCATAAACATGAGGGAATTTGCAGAACCAAGAAGTTGATTTGGGTTTGATGCCTGGAGACTAACTGATAATGTGAATGGTTCCAGGACTTTGGGGATTTCCAAGTTAGGTTTGGATCAAGCTTTGGTTTCTTTTGCAGTTGCCTGTGCAAGTTAAAAGGCTTAAAATCAGCCATAGTCCCTGTTCTTTTTAAGGTAACTTCCTTGCTGAGAAATTGTTTATTTATATTTTTGGTTGTGCTGGATCCTCATTATTGCGGCGATTAGGGGCTACTCTTGTGGAGCGTGGGCTCTAGGCTCGCAGGCTTCAGTAGTTGTCGCTCGAAGGCTCTAGAGCACGGGCTCAGTGGTTGTGGAGCCTAGGCTTGGTTGCCCCATGGCATGTGGGATCTTCCTGGACCAGAAATCGAACTGGTGTCTCCTACACTGCAAGGCAGGTTCTTCACCATAGTACTTCTAATTCAAATGACATTGCGTTAAAAGCAGGGTTTGTTTAAGGGAACTGGGTAGCCCAGGCAACGGCAACCCACTCCAGTACTCTTGTCTGGAAAATCCCATGGACAGAGGAGCCTGGTAGGCTGCAGTCCATGGGGTCGCTGAGGGTCGGACATGACTGAGTGACTTGACTTTCACTTTTCACTTTCATGCATTGGAGAAGGAAATGGCAACCCACTCCAGTATTCTTGCCTGGAGAATCCCAGGGACAGAGGAGCCTAGTGGGCTGCCGTCTATGGGGTCGCACAGAGTTGGACACGACTGAAGCGACTTAGCAAGCAAGCAAGCAAGGTAGCCCAGGCATTAATCTGGTATGGAAGCAACATTTCTTTTCAGATATTAAGTGGATCTGTGATGGAATTCAGTCTTACTGCATTGGGCTACTTTGACTAAGATATAGAATTCTCATTTTAAATACCAGTTCTTGGTGCTGCTCATCCGCTTGCTTTCCTTTTCATTTCCCTTTCTCCTCCTTTTCTTTTAAACAGAATCAATGCCTTCTATTTATATGTGTGTGTATACATATGCTATATATACATGTATACACACATGATATATATATATTATATATACATCAATATTTATATATATATATATAAAATTTGAGCTTCCCAGGTGGCACTAGTGGTAAACAATCTGCCTGCCAATGCAGAAGATGTAAGGGATGTGAGTTTGATCCCTGGGTCAGGAAGAGCCCCTGAGGAGGGCATGGCCACCTACTTCAGTATTCTTACCTGGAGAATCCCATGGACAGAGGAGCCTGATGGGCTACGGTCCATAGGGTCACAAAGAATCAGACAGTACTGAAGTGACTTAGCATGCATGCACCCAAATATTATTTATATATTGATATCATTGTATAATAGTAAGATAGTGGAGCAGGTGGTGATGGTTGTAAAGAGTCCCTGGCTTTTTGATTCTGTCCAGAAATGGATGCTCAGAGGATGATCTTGGCAGTGCTGAGTATAATCAGAAAATTGCCTCAAGGATCTAACATTACATATATTTGTACAAATGGAATTCAGGGCATTGGCAGATATACCTGTAGAGAGGTCTCTGATACTCAGCAAAACTTATGGAAAGGGGGCATCTCAAGACTTTCTGTTCTCTGATGGCCATCTGTAGGTGTTCTTCTGATAGGCCACTTGAGTGTTCACTTGTGCTTCATCTGCTTTGTACCTTTCATTTGTAATGGTGGGATTTTGCGTTTCAGATACAGGAAAAGACAGATCATGTGCTGAAAATCTGTGTGAACACAACTGTACCCAGTTACGTGAAGGAGGATTCATCTGCTCCTGTAGACCTGGATTCAAACCCAATAGTATTGACAGAAACCTCTGTGAAGGTAGACTGTATTTCCTCCAGTTCCTATAAGGAGAACCTTGTACTTTTTAGGTTCTCCACTCATTCCCTTTTATTAAACATGGCTTAATTCCCTCCGTGGGGCTAAGCTCATGCCGGTTGCTTTTTTTGCATGCTGTCTTACCGGTGTCTGGCATAGCACTGGGTGATAGTCTATCTTCAGTAATGTCTGTGAAATTGATATGATGAATGAAGGCTTGGCTGATGATGGCTCCCTATTGTATCAGTGTGTGAGATCAAAATTTCTCTTTAACAAACACAAGTCTGCCTTTCTTCAGACAATACGTATTTATTACACCCTTATGTCAGACTTATATAAATGAGTTCTAAGATGGGGCGCTTACCAAGATGGTAAATATCAAGTAGGATTTTAGGTGTATTTGATCATTTGAATTTACTATTCCTATTTCATGATGTACCATACTCAGATGATTAGAATAGTTCTTTTGAGGGCTGATGCCTATGAACTCAGTTGAAAAAGCCAAATCAGTGCCGCCCCTTCCTGGAACCAGTTAGCAGGAGGGAAGTGGTATCAAATACCAGTGGTACAACAGCTGCTTCCCCAAAGGGAAAATCTTGTTCTGCTGTTGTACAGAGTCAGACTGCTTCTGTTTAAATCTGGTCTTTGGGACTTTGGGTTCAATAACAGTCCATACCTGAGAGAGTCGTTTTGGAAGATCAAATGAGGGAAAAACTTGAAATGCATGTGAAATGGTATCTGAAGTTTGGTTAGTGTTCTGCAAATGTTGGCATCATGACTTGTGTTCATCTGCACTTTTCTCATCATTATTGCTTGTGAATATGGATTTAAACAGAAGCAGGATCTCTAAGGAAGAGATGGGCTCTAAGCAGATATTGCTCACTTGGTTTTATTTTGCCTGCAGACATCAATGAATGTATGCAGTTCGGGAGTTGTCCTCAGATCTGCCATAACACCAAAGGAAGTTATGAGTGTTCCTGCGCTGAAGGGTTCACATCTCTGAGTGACAGATATGGAGAACGGTGTGCGGCTGACGGTATGATGCTTTGACGGGGGATTAACTGACTTTCAAAGACTCAAAGCCAAGGGCTACAATATACCAGGAAATAAACTTTTGAGTCCTATTTTTTAAATTCACCAGCTGCTTCTCTTCCAATACCCAACCCACTCTCTTCTCCTCTCCCCTGACAAATCAAAACAATAAACACAACCCCCAACAAATACATAGACACTGAAACAAGAGTCAAGTGTTATTATTCTGGATTTAGCCTCTGGTCCACCTGGATGAAAACTTCAAAAAGTGGACAAGATATCCCTCTCCAGAGGATTCAGATAACAAATGCATCTGTCTAGAATGGTAGTCAGCAAAGCCTTCCACTCCACTGAGGTCAAGGTTTGAGGTCCAGTAATCCAAAATAGGTCACAAAATACATCCCATTCAATGGGTCATAGTCAGTTGGGGCAGACCAGGACCACTCTGTTGACAAAACTTTTTTTTTTATTGTTCATGGACTATTGATCACAGACAGAAAGAGTCTGGCTTATTTACAACTTCAATCATTAGCTCTGCACTTTTGGTTAATGCCAGTATCTGTGAAGCAGGCCTGAGTAAAAGCAGAAATAGAGACTACATAAAAATGGCAAAAGAAAAAGTCAGAAGTTACCACAGTCCAGATTTCCAGAGTTTTGATATAAATCAGCATATCTCAGTTAAGGAGTCTTTATAATCTTATGGATTTGAATTGAGTTTGTAATTGAGTTTAAGGACTTGATAAGAAGGCGACATTTTTATTTTGCATATTAAGGGTAAAATGGCTGTTCAATTTCTTTGTACAAATTGAGTTTTTGTACAAAGCATACATTTGACTAGCATACTTAAATATTTTACCCTCTAAGCATTTTTGACTCTGAATGCAAACTAGGGTGAAGGCATTTGAACAGTTGGTGTGGTAATTAAGCAGCAAATTAGAAAATCTTCAACTCTTTTAACCAAAGAGATGACTGAAATGAGAAATTTATGTAGAACATTATATCAAGATAAAGGAAATACATAAAATGAACTTTTAAAAGTTACTTAAATTGGGTTTGATTGACATTATGCAAGTAAATTAAAAAAAATTCTAGACAGTATATCTTGGAATAGTCACCATTTACATAGCTGCTTTAACTAAAAAAAAAAAAATAAGAACAAGCTGGTTTTTTGTCATTAGCTAGAAGCTAAACTAGGTCATGGAGCTGATTACCTGCTAAAAGAATCATTAAAATCTGTCAGTAAAGAATGAGAAATGGAGACTTCTGGGTAAACTTTTAGTAAGACTCTATATATTGAATTTCTTCTGTGAGAATGAATGTCTACAATCTTATTTGTTTTATTGTCATTGAAAAAAAAAATCAGTGAAAATGAGGTAACTATCCAGGGATTTCAGTCTTTACTTTGCTTTAAACTGTTACCTAAAGATAAAGAACTGATTATATCCCTAACAGAAATGGAGACAAGAATGTCACAGATTTTGCAACCCAGTTTATGGTCAGCTCCACTGATTAGCAGAGTTTAGTTCCTAGAAAAATGTGTGTGTGTGTTTAAGGACAGGGAAGATATCTGCTGTTTTATATCCAAAATTCAGGTAGAATTCAAATAGATTAATCAGCCCTTCTTTTGTCTCCAGGTAGTCCTCCTTTGCTGCTACTGCCTGAAAATGTGAGAATTCGAAAATACAACCTCTCATCTCTTCAGTTCTCAGAGTACCTTGAAGACCAGGAGCGCATTAAGGCTATGGATTATGATTGGGATCCGGAGGGCACAGGCCTCAGTGAGTATGAACCCTGGCATCTGTCACCGATATCAGTTGAATCCACTGAGTGATAAGGTGTTGAACTTTGGGAAATGGATTTTTAATGAGCGAGTGTTGCTGCCTGAGTGGAAGAGGACGCTCCTCCCACCCGGCATGCTCCAGACTGCTCAGCGTGGCCGTGCACCCAGCCTGTTTCCCAACTTCTCACTGAACCTTCTCCCATCTCTGGGGACTGTTCTTTCAGGACTGCCTCACATCCCTTTGTTCACTGTCTCCTTGTCTTTGCTCTTGCCAAGACTGTTCTTCCCCACTGCTGTATGGTTGGAGCATTTCTATTCAAATCCCAGTTCAAAGTCACCTCCCCTCTGGTGTCTTTGATAATCTCGGTTCTGTGAACCTGTAGCATTTTATCCACATTGGATTGAGTTTACAGCTAGTTGTCCACACATCTTTCTCCCTACACCTTAACCATGTGCTCTTTGGAGACAGAGATTGAATCAAATTCATCTCCACATGCCTGGCATCTGACCCAGCATCTAATTTAGTGTATGTGGTGTGTAGTTGATGAAGGAAAATAAGTGATGCTTACTGCTAAGTCTCTTATGGTTCTGTATGGCATGCGGGAGATGGTTGTTGGGCAGGAAAACTTATATAGTATGCCTGTCTCCCTTGTCTACTGGCTTTATGACCTTAAATAATTGTAACAACTCTCTGGATCTCTATTTCTTATCTGTAAAATAAGAGCAGTAATCTTGCTCAGCCTGGCTCCCTCTGAGAGTTGTTTTGAAAGTCAAATGAGATGATAGATATGAACATGCTTTGCAAACTATGTAGGGTTTATTTCACATTTCATCATACAATGCAGTAAACTTTTCAAGAACGGTTCCTACCTAGGAAAGTGTGTGCCCTGAAAGGCACAGTCTTCCTATGCTTTTAAAAAGAAAATTGTATTTTTTTTGGCCACAGTATGTGGCATGTGGGATCTTAGTTCCCTGACCAGGGATCGAACCCCTGTTCCCTGAAGTGGAAGGCGAAGTCTTAACTGCTGGACCATAGGAAAGTCCCTTCCTATGCTGTTTAAAGTGCCTGCTATCCAATATCTTTTAGTGTATACATAAAATAAGGCTTTTCTTCTACACAGCTTCATTATTGCCAGTATGGACTTAAACTCGTAACAATTTGCCCCTAGTTAATCTATATATTCTTTTTTTGAAACTAGAACATGATCTTAATGAGGGTAAACAGTCTCTTGGCTGAAATATGTTTTAATGAATTACCGTTCAATGCTGCTGACTAATTATCAGTAGGTTATCAGTTAAAGCTTTTATAGCTAGAATGTCGAGTATGATAGATTTTTGAGGTTTGATCATAGTGGTTTCATTGCACTATTAGTATTACAGGAACACTGAGGAAGCAGAGACATCAATGAATGAACAGTACTTCACCTGATTAGACTCCAGTTCTTCCCTTACCTGATGCTGGTTACACGCACCTGATCGCTGTGTCTCACCTCCGCAGGTGTTGTATATTACACTGTGCTAGGGGAGGGCTCTAATTCCGGTGCTATCAAACGTGCCTACATTCCCAACTTTGAATCTGGAAGCAATAATCCTGTGATGGAAATTAACCTGGACCTGAAATACATAGTGCAGCCTGATGGATTGGCAGTGGACTGGGTTGGAAGGTAAGTTTAGCTTCATTTCCTTCTGCCTTTTCTACTCTTCTGGCCAGAGCTCCCCTCTGCTCAGCTTGGCACATGAATTGAATTGACCCAGATTATGGGTGCACTCAGCCTCAGGGCAGCTGAGTGATACCTGGACTTACTCGCATCCCAGCATCTACCTCTGCTTACCCAGTGGGGTGATGGGGTAAACTTTATCACTTCCTGTATTCTGTGTGCCTCAAAAATGTGGGGAAAGCCCCAAGGTCAAGATTTTATATTCTATCTAGGAGAGCATTTTTGTCAACAGAATTCTGGATTCCAAAATGAACTTTCAGTATGGCAGCACTGCTCATTTGGTGAAGAAATGGGACAGCCTTGCATTCTACCAGCAAAGCAGTTGAGACGAAACACTTTTCCTGATGCTGATTATTTTGAGGAGGAACAGTCCAAGCGTTGTGTTCCTAGCAGGCTGTGTTATCTGAACAGATTGGAAGTTTGACTTTCCTGTTTAAGCTTTGGGTTTGAGCTAATAGGGGTGTTCTTCTAGAACTTCAGGAACCAGAGCCAATTTAAATGATGTCTAAATAAGAACCTTAAGTAGGTTTATCATCAGATAGATTCACGAGAGGCAAACTGATGTTGAAGAAACCTTCTTCAAGGAAGAGCCTTGGGTTGGAATAACATTTACGGGAAAGTAACTACATTACAATCAGAACTCAATCATTTGTAGAATCATTATGTCCTTCTAATGAAGTAGTAGTGTAAAATGTTTGTTGCCCTCTGAGACAACAGAGAGTCATCTGTAGTATTAATTTTCACCTCTTCACATACTTGTCTAGTACTCCTGGAAGACTTGCGCATCTTTGCAGAAGTTAGGCAAGTCCCACTGTACTTGCAGGATAACAGGAGACTCATTTCAGCAACTCCTGTCAGGAAACAAGACCTCAGAGACTCATGAACTGGCACCTCTAGACTTTAGCACCTCCTTCTGAAAACCAGCCTGGCAATGGCAGATCTTTCTTCTTGTTTTCCCTCTTTTCAGCCTTAATGAATGAGTGAATTTAAGAAAGTACTGCAGCTCTTTCTGCTTGAGACTGAGACCTGAAGCCCGAAGAATAAGGGCAGGGTGGCTTTGCTGAGTTTGCTATTTTGAGTGTCTGTTTCCACTCATCCTTGAAGCTGATGCCAGATTCCTAATGATGATGATGGACTCTTGGCTGAGGAGGAAGCTGACTCACAGGCAGTCAGAACGAAAGGCCCACAGAGCCTCACGACCCCTACCTAGAAGCAGTTGTCTCGTAATCATGCCAGGTGTGAGGGTCACCATCGTTACCCGTCCTGGCTGATAACCGCTGCTTCATTGAATAGCCCCTTCACCCCACACCCCATCACTTGTAACTTCCCTCACATGTCCCCTTGGCTGAAGAGACTGGGGCATTCCTGAGAGACAGAGGCTGTGCTCTTATCACTGGTGTCTGAGTAGCTGTTTTGCTGGCCAGAACTTCCACACTAAATGCTCTGGTCTTCACACCTCCACCCCGGAAGTTCATTCTAGACTTTTCAGTTGTTTGTCTCTCTAAATTCAGGCATATTTACTGGTCAGATGCCAGGAGACAACGGATTGAAGTGGCTGAACTTGATGGAAGGTACAGAAAGTGGCTGATTTCCACTGAACTGGGTCAACCAGCTGCAATAGTTGTGAATCCCAAGCTAGGGTAAGTACTTGAAGGAGTCCTTAATGTGCAATATTTTCCACTGGGTTCTCAAAAAAATTATTTTCAATAATTTTCAATTATTCCCAATTGTACTGAAGTTGTCCTTGGACTTTTTTGAGCGGCAGCTATGACTGTTTTCAAGAACTATAATATATTTAAAGGATCAAACAGGCTTCAGTAGACAGACACTGCATATGGGGAAGGGTTTAGCCACATTTTCAACACTGCGGTTTGTCTAAAATCCACACATTTCTCAGTAGTATTTAGGGATTGGGCAACACCTGATGATTGGTTTAGACTCGAGATTGCAAAGTGGTTGGTGGCTGATGGGCTAAACATGGCCCGTATACTTATTGGACTTGAACTTCAGAGCTTTAAGTAAATGTAGTTGATAGCATTAGATATTTAAAAGATGATTTATTTATTTATTGGCTGCATCAGGTCTTAGTTTCAGCACGTGGGCTTTTTGTTGCAATTTGAGGGTTTCTTTAAAGTTGCAGGTCACAGGCTTAGCTCCTCTGAAGTATTTGGAATCTTAGTTCCCCAACCAGGGATGGAATCCAAGTCCCGCCTGCACTGGAAGGTGGGTTCTTAACCACTGGACCACCAGGAAAGTCCTGATAACATTAAAATTAAAAAAATATATATTTGTATTTCTGGTTTGAAAAATCAGAATAACTGGTAACCTTACGTGGATATGCTTTCCTTGACACAGTATTGCCTGAAACTCTTAGGCTAGGGCTTGGCTTAATGTGGTCTTTGCCCATCACCCTACATTCACAGCTGCCCTGACCATCCATTTATCTTGCCTGATCCTTTCTAGGTACTTAACGTGGTGCAATCCTTGGTTTACTCAGTTCTTCTACAATCAAGTATAATTGGCTGCAAAGGAATACATTTTCAAAGAGTTAGGATGAGGAAAGGAATCTTTTATTTTTTTTCACTCAGATACATTCCAAACACAGGATTGTGCCTTCTTATACAGTGGCCATTCAAGAAACAGCCTTTGTGATTATATATATTGAAGGGTGTGGATATATATCCTAGGACAGGACTGTCCAGGTTGTATTTGGAATGTGCAGTTCTCATGAAGGAGAGCTCACAGATGCACCCGCTCTCCCTTGTCTCCCTGTCTCTCCCTGTCCCATGTAGATATAAAAGCAGCATCCTTTAGGACCCAGGCCTCTTTGAAAATCAGTTGGTTTTTCCACCTGATGAAATGCTACCACGAGGAAACCTTCTGTTACAGGTTTATGTACTGGACTGACTGGGGCGAAAATCCTAAAATCGAGTCCGCTTGGATGGATGGGCAGCGTCGGAAAGTCTTGGTTCAGGAGGACCTCGGTTGGCCAACAGGCCTCTGTATAGATTATATGAATGGTGACCGGATCTACTGGAGTGACCTCAAGGACAACATTGTTGAAACCATCAAATATGATGGAACCGATAGGAGAATTGTGGTAACTTCAGGTTAGAAATTTCACTTTCAATTATCCTATATTAATTAATGTGTTTCCAGTCTCTTTGCTCCCCTTTTCCCAAGAAGTAATCCTAATCTTAGGAGACGGTTTATATAGTTTCTTATATACTTTCCATTCTACCCAGCTCCCATCTGCTGATTCAAATGCAAATGAACCTGTTAGGAGTTCTTTCTTGTATCATAAAAAAAACTGCTCTCGGCATCAGATGTTAAAATAACCATTTCTCGTTAGGTTGCCCTGATAGAGGTGAGGATCCTGTGTTACAGTGGTTATATCCAGGTCTAATTCCTTCTAGATACATTCATTTTTAACATGCTAAATTGCCTTTTATGCAAGACTGGAAACATTTAGGAGAGTAGCATTTTGTTTTCTTGCCTAAATTCTACAGACCTGAAAAATCCAGCACGTATCAAGTTTTCCTGATAAGTGGTATCTTATGTCTAAGGAAAAAAAACTCTCTGCCATACAACTTGTTTTCTAAAAGTAAAATAAAATCAGCAACTTGAAAGTGAGCAAGTCCCCTATAATTGGTGTCAGCCTGTAGGCATTCATCCAATTTAATTTCTGTTATCTTGATCTCCTGGCGTGGCACACTTTCTTGGCCGTATGTACAGAGAATCTACGGATGTTGCTGGAATTTTAAGGTGTTGCCTTAGAGGTTGATCTGAGCAGCTTGACTTCCAACCTAGAAGTGGAGCTTGGGTATCTTCTTTTCAATAACCTTGTTTTGTTTTTGCTTTTTCCCTGTGGGTGAACAGCGGTGAACCCTTATAGTCTGGACATCTTTGAGAGCCAGTTATACTGGACATCTAAGGATAAGGGAGAAGTGTGGATCCAAGATAAATTTGGGAGAAACAAGAAAGAGAAATTGCTGACAGTGAACCCTTGGCTTACTCAAGTTCGAGTCTTCCATCAACGGAAATATAATCATTCAGGTAGTCACAAACCTTATTTCAAATTAATGGCTATAGTCTTTCTGGAAAATGGTGGTGGATAATAATAGCTGATCTCCCTGTGCCTGAAATGTGCATGTGTGTGTATTTTAATCATTTTGAGGAGAGAAAGATAAAATTGGAGACAAAATGAAATGATGCACACCATCAGCAGATATGAAGTAAAAATCCTTCAGTCCTTGTTGCTTGCAGTGTGGGAATGTCTTCTTAGGCCACAGAATCCAGTATGGGTTAGACCCCTGATAAATGTAAGTGGGGTTGACAAGTCACATAATAATAGGTTTCATGGACATCAGAAGTCTTACCCACTCTTAACAATTGCAAGGTCAGGCTAGTCAAGTCATCCTGAGCTAGGCAAGCCTTAGCTTAAAGCTTGAAGGATGCCTTTTTACATTCTCCCTCCTTCTTTTCTTAGTTCTGGGTCCTGCTTCTTCAGGTGGTGGTGGTGGTTTTGTTGCTAAGTTGTGTCTGACTCTTTGTGACCCTATGGACTGTACCCCATCGGGCTCCTCTGGCCATGGGGCTTCCCAGGGCAAGAATACTGGAGTGGGTTGCCATTTCCTTCTCAGAGAGATCTTCCCGACCCAGGGATCAAACCCATCTCCTGCATTGCAGGCAGACCAAGGGGGATGTGTTCTAATTCATCCTTCATCACTGTGTGGAGTAACGTGAAAGGGAAAGGACATTTTTGAAGTGAGGAAAGGAACTAGAAATCTGCCCAAGTCACCCAAGCAGTAGATAAGCTTTAAACCCAGAGATGATTTTTAAACTTTATTCCATTCAACCCAAAGCTCAGCATTTTTCTATTCTGGTCCATTTGTCAGTAAACCCAGTTCCAGCTCGAATTCTATGGCTCTGTGTGAGCTGCATCCCAATTCTGGATTTCTGTGACAGGGCCTCAGTAATTGTAATAAAGGTGATGCTGTTAATCAGAGCTCTAAATTCCCTAACCTTGCAAATAATGAAACTGAAGCCCAGAAGAAAAACTTGTCTTTGGAGAGCAGGGGTGAAAAATCACATCCACTGTATGCTTTGGCTGGACTACACTTTTGGATCCATCCAGATTTGGATACTGACACGTCTGGATATAATAGTGGGGTCTGACCTTTTGAAATATCTCAGATTGCTTAGTGCTGATTGACTTTTGCAGTCATGCGGTGAACCAGGCAGACACCCACCATCCAGACTTGCCAGGGCCATAGGGGAGATAAATGATGCCACTAGAAAATGTGAGGGGCACAGAAGTGGGGTGGAGGGCACGGGGAGGGACAGTGCCATGGTGGTGAGGCAGCAGGGGAGGGTAGTGTAAAGGGGGTGAGTTGTCAGGTGTCACGTGGCCTAAAGGTATCAGGCTGCTGCCTGAGCTCAGATGTCTCCTGGCCACAACTCAGCAGATGGACATGTCCCTGGTTGGAGCATTCATTCCCTCCTCAGAAACTAATCGCTGTTCTCATTTGCTTTCCAGTGCCCAATCGCTGTAAGGATGTCTGCAGCCACTTATGCCTTCTGAGACCTAAGGGATACACCTGCGCCTGTCCCCAAGGCTCCAGATTTCTAGAAGGGAGCGTCACAGTGTGTGATGCAGGTAGGAACGCTGCCTGGGCAGCCGTGGGGGCTGGGGGGAGCTCCTTTGCCATCTTTAGTAGAGTCCCTTACCTAGGCTTCACCTTTTTCAGGAGCCTAAAGAGTCCCTGGGTACTGGTCTCTTGCAGAAGAGAGTGGGGGTGGCTGGAAGGAAGGATGGGAGATCTGGAAACTATGAACAGAGCTGAGTGGGACTGAAGGGGCCAAACGGAACTTGTGTCCCTGTGATTTCTGAGGATTGTTTGCCAAAATCTGTAGAGATTTACATCCAGTACCCCTAAATCGACTGTTAGGTTGTCTTATAAAGACATTTTAAAGAGTGACTTTTCTATAAAGCCTCATCCTCCTCAATCTGCCCCATACTGGATCCCAGTCACCCCAGAATCTATTCAGCCTTACTGGGAGTTCCTCAAAGTGGAGAACCAGGCTCCAGAGGTTGTGGGGTGATGCTTATCCTGTACGGAGGGGAGACATAGAGAGAGTTCACTCTTTTTCCCATTTGCTCATTTCAAAGTTTTGACAACTGAAAAAAGGCCACGTTTTAAAATGTACTTTATGCTGTTGACAGATGGAAGCTGAAATAAGTAAGCAGTGGTTTAATTCTCATCCCAAATGCTATAGATGACCTATTCTTGGCAAGACCTTTCTTCAGTGACTTTATTAAGGAATTAAAAAGCCATATAGTAACTAGTTAGTGTCCCTAACTAGTATCCAGTGCTTGATAAGGATGATAGGAACATCATCCTGTTCACTGCTGCTGCTGCTAAGTCGCTTCAGTCGTGTCCGACTCTGTGCGACTCCATAGATGGCAGCCCACCAGGCTCCCCTGTCCTGGGATTCTCCAGGCAAGAACACTGGAGTGGGTTGCCATTTCCTGCTCCAATGCATGAAAGTGAAAAGTGAAAGTGAAGTCGCGCAGCCGTGTCTAACTCTAGCCGCCCATTTTATGGCTCACATTCTGGGGAAATGAAGAGACATAACCATGTTCTGCCACCAGAGGGAGCAAGCAGTGAAACAAGCCTCCACCTGTTGACTCTTCCCAATCAGGCTGAAAAGTTGCAGGTTTAGAGAACGAACTCAGCAAGTAACTGCCCCTTCTGCTCTCTCTATTCCCACTCTGTCCCAGTGCTACTGGGGAAGTATTTGCAAGATTACGATCTTTAGCAAGGGTAATATTGAAGGTCTTAAAAAAATATCTCCAATCAGCTATCAAGTATCTATTGATCTGTGTCTGTGTGTCTGTTTATTGATCAATGGATTGCTGATGCTTCAAAGTCTTTAGTGGATGTTTCAGGGTATGCCTAAATTGAGCTCTTGATTTAACTGGGTTCAAAAAGAAGCATTCTGAAAACCTCAAATGAAATGTGAATGTCCTAAGAGATTTACCACAATGTTCTTTTTAACTATTAGTGCGTATTTTCAGGAGTCTAGTATTGCTCCATTATTTTGGAGGGGGGGCTGCTATAAACTGCCTTTTTTCCCCCTATCAAATATATGTTAGTCCCCAAGACCTTATTGATAAAGGAGTTCATCTGACTTAAGGGCGAGGTATCATTTTGATAGAGAGGATAATCAGCTGCCCCACTCCATTCACTCCCTACTCCAGCTTGGGCTGAAACAAGTTTGCAGGTTGGTGGGGGGCTCTGCTGAGTGTGGCTGACTCACACATGTGTGACTTTCTCCTTCTGCAGCCATTGTAGGTGCTGTCAGCATGCCCCCTCCATGCAGGTGTATGAACAGAGGAAGCTGCTATTTTGATGAGAATAACCTCCCCAAATGCAAGTAAGTCTGAATGCTGAGGTCTGAGCTGTAGGTCTTACCCCTTCTGGGGGGAAGTTGAGACCCTTAAAAACAAGCACAAGAGCCTTGTCAGTTTTCATATCATAAGCAGCTTGCCCTCCAGTGGGGGAGTCCACGGAGAACTAAGGCAGTACTTCTCAAAGTATCATGTACATTAGAATCACCTAGGGCTTTGGAAAAAAATGCCCATCTCATTCACAGGGATCCTGCATTTCTAAGTCCTGGTGGGGGTGGGGGGGGAAGTGAAAGTGAAAGTCTCACCGTTGTGTCCAACTCTTTGGGACCCCATGAACTATACAGTCCGTGGAATTCTCCAGGCCAGACCACTGGAGTGGGTAGCCTATCCCTTCTCCAGGGGATCTTCCAGACCCAGGAATCGAACCGGGGTCTCCTGCATTGCAGACGGGTTCTTTACCAGCTGAGCTACCAGGGAAGCCCCACTCCTGGGGGGATGCCACAGAATTGTGTGCCCCATTCTGGGGAGCAAGCAGTTAGAGAAATGACAACCCAATTTTCCTCCTCACCTGGAATTGCCAATTTTAACTGTGGGAGAGCAGCCATTAGCAGAGCTGCTTCAGTGCCAAGCTCTCCAGAGGAAGAGACTCGGCTTAAGATTTGGAAAGCAGAAAATTATCAAGAAAGCTCTTCACATGGTGCACAAAGGTATTTCATGAAAGCATGTCCAAGGAAAGAACACGATGAAGGTTTCCGGGTTTACTCTCCAAGGAAGAATTCCATAGGTTAGAGAAGACACCAATAGGTCAGTTTGATGAGTCTGACTCCGTAGATGGCACAGCTGTTCCCTGTGAAAGTGAATTTCCATCGTCAGATTACAGTCGAAACCTAAGGAAGCAACAGCTCATGAATGGTTCTTCCTTTCCTTTCAGGTGTTCTAGTGGCTACGTGGGAGAATATTGTGAAATGGGGCTTTCCCAAGGCGTTCCTCCAGGAACAAGTAAGTTTTAAGGATAATGAGGGGTCTGGGAATGCATCATGCTCCCTCAGTTGCGTGCTGTCTATAATCTGTTTAACTCAGTTTTGGAAGAAGTAAAGGTTCTAGTCCCCAGCCCCTGCTGCTCAGCCAGCTCGCTCTTTTCCTTCTTCTCCTGTTCATACATTTCCTTCTTCTTCCCTCTTCGGCAGCGGCGTCCGTGCTATTGACAGTCATCTTGATCGTCATAATTGCTGCTTTAGCCACTTTAGGGTTTCTCCACTATCGGAAAACTGGCTCCATTTTGCCTTCTCTGCCAAAGCTGTCAAGGTCAGTTTCATTATGTGGAATATTGATTTCAGAAATCTGGATGATCTGTAAGCACGTGAATACTGAATTCTTCTTTTTTAAATTAAAAACCATCCTAGAGTGTTCAGCTACTCTGCAGAAGCAAAAGATGCTGAACTGAAAGCATTCACTTCTTTGATTGCTTCTCTGAAGCCTGAGTAACAAATCACATTTTAGAATGTAAATGGCTGTGTCGACCAGGTTACACTGGAGAACAATATCGGCTGTGTGAAGGGCCAGGCTTTCTTTCCCCGAGTGCCAGGCCGGCCCGCTCCTGGTTCTTAAGCACTCAGGAATGTGCTTGAACACTTCTGGGTGACCAAGGGAATTTACTCTTGTACATGATGTGTAAATTCAAAAGTGGGATTCAAGCCTTTCAATTAAGTGAGAGTTAGCTAGGAAACTAGCTAGACAATTATTGCAAAAGATTAAAAAAAAAAACAAAAAACAAGACACTGTTTGATTATTTCTTTTCAGCTTAAGCCATCTCAAATCCTCTGAAAATGGAAATGGGGTGACCTTCAGATCAGGGGATGATGTGAACATGGATATCGGAGTAACTGGTTTTGGGCCCGAGTCTGCTATTGACAGATCGCTGGCGATGGTGAGTGTGGTTACAAAATGACTATTTGAAGGTTAGCATTTTCACTGTTTTATCAAAGAAATACTTAAGAAAAATATATTTATTTATTTATTTGGGCGCATCAGGTTGCAGCATGCGGGATCTTCACTGTGGCACATGAACTCTCTAGTTGAGGCCCATGGGCTCAGTAGTTGAGGTACCTGGGCATAGTTGCCCTTCAGCACGTGGATCTTAGTTCCCCAATTAGGGATTGAACCTATTCCTTGCATCACAACGTGGATTCTTAACTGCTAGACCACCTGGGAAGTCCCAAGAAACCCTTTTTATAAAGAATAAAATTCAGCTACTAAAAAAAAAAAATTAAATACACTATGCCCCTCGGAAGAAAGTCTTCGCTCTGCAAAGTTAGGAAACACTGAGCTTGTTGCAGAAATGTGTCTAAAAACATTAGTAATGAAATTGAAATGAACCCCTGAGCTAAAAGTAAGTCACACTGTTGACCTGGAGTCATGCCCAGTTTTAAGTTTAATTGAAATCTTAAAACAATCTATGTTTTGGGGAAACGGGAGAGCGACCATGATATTCTGTCTTTATTTGATGACTTTTTATATGTTAAAGGAAGAGGCAGGGAGATACATGTTGCCTAGTCTCATGTATTTTCCCACCGAGGTAGTGTTGGGATAAACATGGTTTTTGAGTCAGTGGTTGGTTTAAATCCCAGCTCTGCCAGCTTCTAAGAATGTGATAGAAGCATGGAGGTTGAACTTTCTGTGCCCGTCTGTAGAGTGATCCCTCCTGTGAGGACCAGATACTTTATGGGTGGACTAGGATCCGTGCAGTGTTCACATTCGGAGATAGGAAGCCATTCTCAGAGTTCTGCCTCCCCCCTCCCCCGATCTTTCTTTCTTTTTTGTCCCTGCCTAAAAGTGCAGTGTTATCCATTCTGCTTTCCCCTTCTGCCTCTTCTCTTTGCTTTTCTTCCACCTCCCACCCTTCTATGTCCAAAGCCAACCCGAAAGTGGCTTTGCCTTAAGGACCCATAGAGTGCTCAGAAATGGGAAGAGTGTTTTTGTTTCCCTGAGCTGATGAGTTAGAGCATTTATGTCACTTTACACAGTGTTTGCCATAGGGAGGTCTTGTGTCTCTGCTGGCTTTTCTTTTCATCTTTTGGGGTCAGTTCGGCAAAGCACCTAACATACCTCCTGTAAGGAGTGCATCTTCTGCTGTGTGTGAACCAGGTTTGCATGGTATAATCCTTTTTTTCCTTCATCAGAATGAGCATTTTGCCGCAGACTTCGGGAAGTCGCCCATAATATTTGAGAACCCGACATACTCCTCCAAGGACACTGCTATCACAGTGGCTCAGCCAACAACAGCCCCGGTGAGAAACCACAGTCCTTTCTGTCAGGTGCTGCTGCTGAGTCTTGTTCTTTGGAATAATGTGCCTTTAGCATCCTCCCGGCCTTCCCTCCTTGGAAGGAAGCACGGTGGTCCCTTCCTCAGCTTCATGCTCTGCAGTCACAGGATTGGCCAAAGGACAGAAGGCCTGAAAACAATCAGAATCTTGGGTTTTGGCCACCATTCTGGGGGTGCCAACCAAGAGCAGTTTTCATCCTGAGTAGCAGAGCAAGAGGTCTGAGTGCATTCAGTGGCAGACACAGGGCCTGGCACACACAGGTGCTTTGTAAATATCTGTGAGCTGAGTGAGTGGACAGTCCTCAGGCCGTTATGCAGAGGCCTGGGGGACTGGGCACACACTGTGTCTGGTCCTTACTGGTATCATGAGAGTGTAATTTGAGGTGACTTCCCTGCTCGCCTTTCTCATACTTTTCTGGAAAGTGCAGAGGTCTCTGAGGTTGGTAGACAGATACCAAAACTTCCTTTGGTACAGTCCTATTACTCACTTATCTTTGAGAGGAACAGAGAGATAAATTAGACAGATGGATGGAGGGACATTTCTTCACTGGGTCCGGATCAGCAGGCCCAATGCCACTGCCAGTACCTGTCAATTTTCAGCTAGCCCGTCTTCCTCTTGTCTGAACCACTAGAGCTAAGCTTCTTTTGCATCAGGAGATACAGTACATTTTAGTATGACAGAAATAGAGTGTGACCAGTAATGAGTGGTCCCAAGAATATTCGTGGTCCCAAGAATATTCTATCTCATGCCTGATTCTCCCAAGAACCAGGCATGAGAGACAGCTTAGTCGTTGGCGCTCCTGATTTGGGGGAGATGAGAGTGATGTTTATTCACGGACCAGAGGGTCGTTTTCATATAATAAAAATGGTGCCTGATCATATTTGTACAGGAGCAAGGTGGTAAGCAGAATCAAAGAGTTGATAAACTTTACAGCAAAAATTCTTTCAAAACTGAATACTGGCCTTCAATATGCACACAGGTAACTGAATCTGCAACAGTGTATAACAAAAACTATGGAAGCCCCATAAACCCTGCTGAACTAGTTACAGACACAAAGCCAACTTCCTCAAGTGATGAAACTCAGGTAACAGTGACTGGAATGATAATGGGATTTGGGAAGGACTTTGGAATTGCTGGGTTTATTAATCCTAGGCAAACTAGAGAGACCGTGATAGGCTCACAGATCCCAAGATGTGTAGACAATTAGTAAAGATGATTTTAAAAATAATAAATTGAAAACATTCTACTGAGTAAAGCTACATTGTAACATTGAGTTGGGAATGATGTTCCTTGTGACACAAAGCAGGAAAGAAGGGTGGCATCCTTCTGAACCCAGCCTCTTCAAATCAGAGGCATTTAATTTGAGATAGCAACTTAAAATGCATGAAGACCTCACTGTGTCGATGATACATATAGAGAACCTTTTCCTTTCCTGTGCAGTGCAGTTTTTCCGCTGTGTATGTCTTTGTTCCCTTAAGAACGCGTGTTGCGTTTACTCTACTGTTGTTACTGATGTTCACCACTTGGTGGCACTAGTCTACACTCGCTCGATCTTTCCATCTAACATCATTGTCCTCAATGTGCCAGGCGCAGAGTTTAATACCGAAGAGTAAAAGAAAAAAAAAAAAAAAGAACACTAGATGGAGCTTCTCTATCTTGTCTGCAGACCCTTTGAAATTTGTAAACTATGGGGTCTACAAAGAGAAATTCAATAAATTTGATACAAAGCTTTACATGAATGGATAATATATCATTAGTTTTAACAGACACTTAAGAAGAAGCTATTTCAGATATAGCTGTTTGATTCTGGGCAACTATTTTACCTCTGGGCACTAGAGTCCTTAGTATTACTCACTGGGGGCACCATTGGCATCTTGGGTTGGGCAGTCCGTTATGGCACAAAACTATGCTCCACATTGCTGGACATCCTAGTATTCCTGGCCCCTGTCCACTGAGTGCCAGGAGTTTCTCCAGTGCGTTGTGACCCCTGCCCTCCCCTCAGCCCCTAAACATACACTCCCCATTGAAAACAGTAGGATCTGGGATGTTCTAAGGTCCTATGACTTTTGTTAAGTAATATAAAGGAACTAAAGCCCAAAGGTAGTTAGAAATCTTACCATTTTCTAGAATAACCCCTGTTCTCAAATTGCATAATCTATAAACAAAATTAGTGTCTGCAAAGTCAGGTTGGATTCTCAGCACTGGTTCCTGTTCTGCTCTTTCAGGTCAAAATAAGAGTTGAACTAAATTGATACTAACGAGGAGAGCTTATAACAAAGGTGCCTTTGTCTACCTTTTCATCTTTCATTTACTAATTCCTTCTTACACACACACATACACAGACAAATGTAGTCTTAGGAATTTCCACTTTCATTTTTTGATATTTCATATTTTCAAAGGATTACATATTTTTCTTTAAGCTACATTGAAAAGTTTATTTTGCAGACTACTTTTTCCACAGACACCAGAATACCTAAATGTCACACGTTGGTTCCCCGTCTGACTCGGCCCTGCGGCAGTGCCAGATCTACATTCTATCCTCAAGTCCAGTGATCCCCTTCTTTCAACAGAGCTCTCTCCCAGCTGAGCAGGAAGGGGAATGTGATGGGGATTCTGCAACCTCTGCCCTGCACGACAGTCATTAGAAACACTGAGAGACTCTCTCAAGTAGAGCAGACCTTTACTGGTTGCAGTCCTTTTTTTCTCATTTCCGTCTTTGCAATACACTAGCTTTTCCTCCTTTTTTCTTTTTTTAATCAGTTGAGGCTGAGGCCCTCTAAGGTCTGTCCTCCATGGTATGTCCATAGATTTTTCTATGACCTTTGCCTCCTGGGAACTAAGATAACAGCCAGAGTGGCTTAAAGCAGTAGAAGCCCTTGGCTAGGATGACCTTAGGTTGACATTAATGTGCCAGAGAGGCTTACATTTTTCTCTTTCATGACTCGAAAAAATGAACTCCTATGGTTTAGTTCTGTCATTTTCAAAAGTTGTGTTGACACGCATTGGACTTCCCAAGAGGATAACAGTGAAAATCAACACTACTTCTCTTGTTAGTAATTACTCAAGTCCATGGGGCCATTCCACACTGAAGCAATGAGTTTGGGCCTTCCTCATTAACGGTAGGTTTCTAGAGGCCGGGCTTTGACCTGAGTATCTCCATCTTCCCCTTGGTGGTGGCTGTGTGCTGAGGAGGTGCTCAATTAAATGTGAGTGAATGCTTTCTTCTACTTCTGTATTCACATGCTCTCTAGTCCTTCACGTGTTGGCCCCCTACTTTCAGAGAACAGGAGACACTTCATAAAACACACATGCTACCTTAGCGACCTGCAGGAGGGCGTGGTCTATTCCCCAGTCTCCTGTTCTCTTGTCTCCTGCCAGCTGGAGATGGCCAGAGCCATGGCCAGCACTCTACCATGGACAGCTTTTCTGTAAGACATGGGTTGTTCATCATAGTCCAGGCTGATTTCTCTTTGGGTTCTTTAGTTTTGAGGCCTCTGAATCCTAGAGGCATTGCCTGCTCCTCTACCTACAATTTAGTTCAGTGATTTTGCTGAGACCCCCTTTCCTCATCTGCAAAATAGATATAATCAGAGCCTTTGCCTTGCAGTCATTGGGAAGATTAAATCAGAAATGTGCAAGACTCTTAGAATAGTCCCTGACACATAGTAAGCACTCAATCAATGTTCTGTTCAGTTCAGTTCAGTCACTCAGTTGTGTCCGACTCTTTGCGACCCCATGAACCTCAGTATGCCAGGCCTCCCTATCCATCACCAATTCCTGGAGTCCACCCAAACTCATGTCCATTGAGTAGGTGATGCCATCCAACCATCTCATACTCTGTCATCCCCTTCTCCTCTTGCCCTCAATCTTTCCCAGCATCAGGGTCTTTTCAAATGAGTCACCTGTTCACATCAGGTGGCCAAAGTATTGGAGTTTCAGCTTCAACATCAGTCCTTCCAATGAACACCCAGAACTGATCTCCTTTAGGATGGTCTGGTTGGATCTCCTTGCCATCCAAGGGACTCTCAAGAGTCTTCTCCAACACCACAGTTCAAAAGCATCAATTCTTCAGGACTCAGCTTTCTTTATAGTCCAACTCTCACATCCATACATGACTACTGGAAAAACCATAGCCTTGACTAGATGGACTTTTGTTGGCAAAGTAATGTCTCTGCTTTTGAATATGCTATCTAGGTTGGTCATAACTTCCTTCCAAGGAGTAAGCGTCTTTTAATTTCATGGCTGCAGTCACCATCTGCAGTGATTTTGGAGACCCAAAAAATAAAGTCAGCCACTGTTTCCACTGTTTCCCCATCTATTTGGCATGAAGTGATGGGACTGGATGCCATGATCTTATTTTTCTAAATGTTGAGCTTTAAGCCAACTTTTTCACTCTCCTCTTTCACTTTCATCAAGAGGCTCTTTAGTTCTTCTTTGCTTTCTGCCATAAGGGTGGTGTCATCTGCATATCGCTTTCCAAGTGGCTGCATTTTTGTATTGTTTTGTGTTACTGTAGTTCATACTTTGGCTGTTAATTGTTGTTTTTATGTACTCTTTGTTCTGGGATCAGTTGGCACACCAGGAAAGCCCCTGTTACTTGTTTTCGTTATCATCATAATGGCAGGAGGAAATGGTGACAGGATATGGAATATGATGGAGTTGACCAAGGATCAATACGAGATGAGGGTTACAGTCTGGCTTGTTCCTTAAAGTTTCAGGCAGCCCCTGAAGAAATCTCTTGCCTGTCTCTGTCAAAACTTCTAGATTCTCAGGCACAGATTCTGTGAACTATACATTTCAGATCAAGCAAGTGTTTTGAAATTATTAGATGACAAGAGCCCAGAGTTTCAGTGACTCTTCAGGGCCCAACCATGGGAGAATTGAGCAATTTTCCTGCATGGGCCGCATCATGTGGTCCCAAGTTCCAAATTACTTTTTCCCTCTGTAAGAAGAAGTTTTAAAACCTAGGCTGGGGGCAAGAAACAAAAATTCCATTACCGAAAGTTTTCTGTTTCCCTCTTTTTCGTTTAGCCAACAAAATGGAATATCTTCAAACGAAAACCGAAACAAAATACCAACTTTGAAAATCCATTCTATTCCGAGGTAATTGTTAACAATTTTTCTCAGCCCAGGCATTCTTTCTTAGCATTAACTTGCTAAATCAGGCATGCGCTCAGATTATTCTGAGCAAATTGGCCACAATTTGTCTTCCCCACACAAAACCATTTTCCATCGTGTTGGAAATAAGTGACAGATTCTTGTTTCTTTGTGGTTTTAGATGGAGAATGAACCAAAGGTCGGTGCTGCTGTGACCCCACCTCCATCACCTTCTCCTCCTGCTAAGGTTTCTTGGAAAAAAGGCTCAACTCCAGGCTACAGTGCAACAGAAGACACATTTAAAGACACTGCAAATCTTGTGAGAGAAGACTCGGAGGCATAACTGTGCTGGCTATTTAGGGAATAATTAGAAATACACTTTTGCACATTTTTTTTTTTTTTTACAAACAGATGAAAGAAATTAACATTCAGTACTTTATTAAAAGAATATATTTCCCCCTCTGTACTCCTGTAGTTGGGAGTTTGTGGAAACAATGCCTTGTGTGTCTTTTTTACTCATCTCATATTTTTACAACTAATTACCACCTTGTACTATATGTATATCTTTGCACTGAAACTCTCTGAAGGTAATGCTATAAATATATTGTACATTTGTAAATTTTGGAAAGATTATCACATCATTAAATTTGCTAATGAAAGTATCTGCTGAATTGGTTGGTGATCATTACATTCAATGATCCACTGAAGAAAGGAATTGACTCGGGGCCTTTAGCAATATCAGAAGAGGCACCACCCTAAGACCCTATAGCATTATCAAGGAAGGGAATCCAGGCCCCATTCTTGGGTCTGTTTTCACACATCAGCACTTAGTGTTCAATTTGACCTGATGAATAGCATATCCATAGAGATGCAGATGATACAGAAGGTTGAAAAAACTAATTCAGTTCCACCCTTCTGCCTGTTGGCATTGTCCAACCAGAACTCTGTTTGCTATTATCTCCCTAGCTACCAAGTGAACATGTTTATGTTAATGTCTGAGAAAAAGCTCATGTCCTTAAGTCTAAGTATCCTGCAAAGAGTTTGTAATCTACTCACATGAACTTGCATTTGATGGACCATAGGGTGATCAACACCCTTTCCTGGCATCTCAGGTGGTTGCCTACTCTAGAAACTGGAGCTGAATGAATGAAAAGCAAATCTGTCTTCATAAAGGAAGGTGCAAAGCAAATACCAGCAGAGCAAAGCCTCAGCTGGATTTTGTGTTTCTCTGTGTGAAAATTTTCCTTATAACGACTATTTATTTTCTCAGTTGAACATGAATAGAAAGGGAAACCATTTTTATTGAGCCTGGCTTAGATTCTTTAGCAAAATCATACATTTATATCAGACTGTATTGCAGAGTCTAGCCTTCCTCCTGAATCTAGACTCTAGTCTCCACAGCCGGAACTGTGGCAAGAATACAGTTTCCACACTAGGTAGCATTCCCAGTTCTCTGTGCTAATAATGCACATTTTACAACAATGAATGAATGAGTGTATGAATGGACAGGTGGATGAATGAAACATGTACTACTGATGATTTTATTCCTGAGTTCTCAAAATATTTTTTGCTCATATTTTGAGTGTTTATTGTAATTATTTTGAAATGTACTTTGATTAGAAAAGCAAATGGAAATGATGCTGCTGAAAAATTTCTAATAAAGGTGTATTTTATCAGACTTCTTCTGTGTGCTTTATAAATCCAGGTCATGAATTGGTTGTATTTTGCTGTGCATGGAGATTGGGACTTTGAGTGCTAGGCATCAGGGAACCAGGATTGCCTGGGGTTCAAGAAGGGAGGAGAAGGAAGAGGAATCCATAGGTCACTTAGCCCTGAAACTGGCCTGGAGCTGGGGAGCAGTGAACACAGGAGGATAAAGTGTAGGTTTCCACCTGAACTCTGGGAGGCAGCCCCCTCAGTTGCCTTAAAGGGTCATCCAATCCCCCTCCCCTTTCCTTCCCACCCTAGGACCCCAGCCAGTTGCCCGCTTTGGATCTGATGGTGATGGGAAGGCAGCAGCAAGGTCACAGCTGGAGAGGATTTTGTTCAGTTTGGTATTTGGGCTCCCATGGCATGTGTGAGCCATACCAGCCTGAAGTCAGAGTAAAAGGGAGTTCTAAAACAGTTGTGATTTCCAGCTTTGGTATTTGTCTTGGGCCTTAAGCTCAATAAGAAATAATCTGGGGAATTTAAAAAATGAGAATTAATTTCCTGCTTAGCTTCATTTCTGGGTCTCCCTTGGAAGGACCTAGAAAGCATGCTGCTGCGTGTCTGTTCTCTGCCATGTGAGCTGGCACTTGTGGTCAGACCATCAGTGGGTCGGTCATCCCTCCTTGGTTGGCTCTCCCAGCTGGGGTTGGCTGGGGTTGGCTCTGCCCCTGCTTTATTCTCTCCTGGAGAGAAGTTGTGCCAGGAGTGTGTGTGGTGGGGGAGGGGGAGATCGGGAAACAGGGTGCTGTTTAGAGGATGGAAAAGCTGATGTGACTCAGTATCACATCACATGAAGCCAGGTCAATCCTAAAGGAAATCAACCCTGAATGTTCATTGGAAAGACTGATGCTGAAGCTTAAGTTCCAGTACTTTGGCCCCCTGATGTGAAGAGCTGACTCATTGGAAAAGACCCTGATCCTGGGAAAGATTGACGGCAGAAGGAGAAAGGGGTGACAGAGGATGAGATGGTTGAACGGCATCACTGACTCAACAGACATGAGTTTGAGCAAGCTCCAGGAGATAGCGAAAGACAAGGAAGCCTGGTGTGCTGCAGTCTATAGGTTCACAAAGAGTCGGACATGACTTAGTGACTGAACAACAATCACGTGAAGTGGAAACAATTTTACCAGCAGAAATGTGTTATTGCACAGTGTAAAATCACAACCACGAGAAGGTTTGTCCATGGGAAGCCATTGGATCACGCTGGTCATCTGTCCAGAGCTTCCCATTGATTTTTTTTTTTTTACCATCCCCTTTTTCCTTCATTCATCGATTTACTCACTCACTCACTTGCCTATGTTCTTACCAGCATTCAGTTGCAAACTCAAACCTAACTATGAGTTTAAGGAAAATGTGTGAGAGGAGAACTTTTAGTGGGGAATTCCATCCATTAATTCTTGGCTTTTTTTTTTTTTTTTTCCTGAATTAGGAAAAGATCACTAATATTTGATTTTTGAGATAGAGTACATCAGGCTGGCTCAAAAATGAGAGCTAGTTAGGCCCTGGAGTGAGGGAGGGGTCTGAGGAAATTGGTTATAGATGTACATTCTGGAAAGAGGCCTGGACCCACAGCCTGGAGCCCTGGGTTGCCCTTGAACTCTCAGCCTCTTTTCAGTCTTCCCCTCTGCATTCCTCAAAGTCACAAGCCACAAGTCATACTGAAGATGACATATGATTATATGTTTCTGTTTTTTAAAAAAATTCTAATTTATCTTGGAGTATATTTGATTTACAGTGAAAAGCAGTTGGACATACATGGAAGGTGTCTAAACCCTGGGAGAGGAAGGCCAGCTCTGGAGACCATTGCCTCATGCCTCCAGTGGTCCTAACCATGGCCATCTCAAGGTGAGGATCAACACAAATCACTAGGCTTGTCAACTCCTGGAAGTTACCAGCCTGTGGAGGACTTTTAGTCACACCAATTATGTGCCTCTTCCTGGAAGTGAATTCAGAACATTTTGTTTGAAAATCAACCACGTGTCTGCATTCACTTTGTGTCCACGATATTCTGGAATAAACTATAGGAGACAGAGCAAACAGGTCTCCAGAAATTATTTGACATCACTGAGTCCACTAGCTAACAATATAGTCATCGAATGCTGTCCCCTCTTATGCAGACTAGAGAGGAAGGGCTCATATTTCTGCTCCTCTGATAATTAGCATCCCCTAATGATCGTCACTTGCTAAGAGCACAGTTTCCCAACCAATTACTTCCATCACAGGGGCTAGGCCATCCTCCTGCTGCTAATCACTGAGCCTCAGCTGCTGCTTCTGTGGAAAACAGAGAGGGGGGCTATGAGAGTTCAGTGCGAAAATACATCAATATGTAGACAGTGTATGCAGCCCACTGCCTGGCACCAAGCCCTGAATCCCCAGTAGCCGTGATTTTGATCATTATTAAATGGAAGAGAAGGGAAGAGTTTTTGTTTTTTTTTTAATGAAGAAATGTATTTTGGGCTTCCCAGGTGGCACAGTGGTAAAGAACCTGCCTGCCAATGCAGGGGACATGGGTTCAGTCCCTGGTCTGGGAAGACCCCACAGGCTGCAGAGTGGCTAGGCCTATGCACCACAGCTACTGAGCCTGCGCTCTGGAGCCCAGGAACTGCAACTGCTGAAGCCTGCGTACTCTAGAGCCTGTGCTCTGCAGCGAGAGAAGACACTGCAATGAGAAGTCCTTGCACCGCAACCAGAGAGTACACCCTGTTCACCGCAACTAGAGGAAAGCCTACAGACAATGAAGACCCAGCACAGCCAAAATAAACAAATAAATAAGATTAATTTTAAAAAATGTATTTTTCAAATCTTTATAGAATGCAATTTCATATTTAATTAATTAATTGCTTTTGGCCACACTATGCAGCACGTGGCATCTTTGTTCCCTGACCAGGGATTGAACTTGTGCCTCCTGCAATGGAAGTGCAGAGGCCTAACCCATAGACAGCCAGGAAGTTCTCCAGGAAATGTATCTTTACAAGCTCCTTGGGGATTTTAACATGAAGCCAAGGATAGAATTACTAATCTAAATAGAAGTGGCTAATCTTTTTTTTTAATGATGGATGTTATAGGGGTAGTCAAGATTTTCTCCGGGCCTGTGGAAGAATGCATAGATCTTGTATGTAATGAGGCTGGAGTGTAGATGATAAAATTCAGAGTCTCATTTTATTGTCATGGAAGAGTAATGCGAAGGCAGTAAAGAACACTGGGTGTGAAAGATGGGAATCCTGAGGCTGAGAAAGGGAGAGTTCATGCTCCCATCACAGGCTGAGGAGCACGGCCCAGGTTTTCCCGGTGCCCCGTATCCAGGCCTTCGCTGAATTAAAGAACAGGTTGATGTAGGAATTTGACAGAACATATTTAAAGCCTATTCTTCTATCTCTTCCCATGTTTCCAGACTCCAGAGGACTTTAATTATGCTGTCTTCGTTCAGTTCAGTCGCTCAGTCTTGTCCGACTCTTTGCGACCCCATGAATTGCAGCACGCCAGGCCTCCCTGTCCATCACCAACTCTCAGAGTTCACTCAGACTCACGTCCATCGAGTTGGTGATGCCATCCAGCCATCTCATCCTCTGTCGTCCCCTTCTCCTCCTGCTCCCAATCCCTCCCAGCATTAGGGTCTTTTCCAATGAGTCAACTCTTCGCATGAGGTGGCCAAAGTACTGGAGTTTCAGCTTTAGCATCATTCCTTCCAAAGAAATCCCAGGGCTGATCTCCTTCAGAATGGACTGGTTGGATCTCCTTGCAGTC
>NW_011494854.1:405968-413820 GCF_000754665.1 Bison bison bison | reverse complement strand
GCCCAGCGTTTCTCATGATGTACTCTGCATAGAAGTTAAATAAGCAGGGTGACAATATACAGCCTTGACATACTCCTTTTCCTATTTGGAACCAGTCTGTTTTTCCATGTCCAGTTCTAACTGTTGCTTCCTGACCTGCATACAGATTTCTCAAGAGGCAGGTCAGGTGGTCTGGTATGCCCATCTCTTTCAGAACTTTCCACAGTTTATTGGGATCCACACAGTCAAAGATTTTGGCATAGTCAATAAAGCAGAAATAGATGTTTTTCTGGAACTCTCTTGCTTTTTTGATGATCCAGCAGATGTTGGCAATTTGGTCTCTGGTTCCTCTGCCTTTTCTAAAACCAGCTTGGACATCAGGAAGTTCATGGTTCACGTATTGCTGAAGCCTGGCTTGGAGAATTTTGAGCGTTACTTTACTAGCGTGTGAGATGAGTACAATTGTGACGTAGTTTGAGCATTCTTTGGCATTGCCTTTCTTTGGGATTGGAATGAAAACTGACCTTTTCCAGTCCTGTGGCCACTGCGGAGTTTTCCAAATTTGCTGGCATATTGAGTGCAGCACTTTCACAGCATCATCTTTTAGGACTTGAAACAGCTCAACTGGAATTCCATCACCTCCACTAGCTTTGTTCATAGTGATGCTTTCTAAGGCCCACTTGACTTTACATTCCAGGATGTCTGGCTCTAGGTGAGTGATCACATCATCGTGATTATCTTGGTCATGAAGATCTTTTTTATACAGTTCTTCTGTGTATTCTTGCCACCTCTTCTTAATATCTTCTGCTTCTGTTAGGTACATACCATTTCTGTCTTAGTTTCCCTGAACTCCACTGTGGCTGCGATTCCTCAAGAGGCCTTTGGGGGCCAGGGAAGAGATGAAAACATCCTGAATTTTCATGACATTAGAGACTTTTACCCCAAGATGAGTGGGATACAGTCTATTTCCAAGAGTGCAATTGTATATTTATTGCTTCTAAGTTTTCATTTGTCGAGTTTTTTTTTTTTGAAAATTCAAAATTTAAAGGATAAGCGATCTTGAGCTATTCTTGGCAGCAGCGCTTTGCAGCTGTTTTCCAAATTTTCAAGGGACTGGATTCACTCAGTGGAGGTCAACGGAGATGCTAGCATTTGCTGCACAGAAATGTTCCCCACATTATGGAGGTGGTGCTTGGACTCTGGGCTCAGGAAGTCCGTTTATCTGTCATCGGCCCTCACTCAGGGCCTTGTGAAAACAGAGACAACAGTCATACAGGCAAGGAACCCCTCTCCTAGAGAGAGGGGACCTCTGAGCGGCCATGTGATCTTGGATCAGTTGTTTCACCTCCCTGATGGTTAGTAACTTCATCTGGAAAGTGAAGTGGTTGGACAAGTTTATTGCTAACTTCTTTGGTTTTCAAGTTCAATGACTTCTCTCTACTTCAGTCTTAATTTGGAATTTGGTTCAATTCAAAATCACTGCGGCTGTTTCAGTAAGTTCTAAGCCTGTTACATCAACTTCAAGGACGACAGCTCCAATTATAGCTTCTTAGTTTTTATCCTCAAATGCTGTCTCTCTCTAGGTGAGCTATCAAAGGGATATATTTTAGAAAATCTTTTCTTTTTGTGAAGTATCTGAAAGCCTGCTGATAAGTTTCAGGGCTGAAAGTTGCCACCAGGGATTTATTTTTGCAGGAAACTCCTGCAAACATCCTCTGTAGAGTCAAGGCCACGGGGGTCTTTCATGGGATTCCAGGCCCATGGAGTGTTTCCTAAGACGTATGAAGGGACCCTAGTCAGAGTAAGGCTGGCTGGAGGACCAGGAAGTCACCTCTGATGAGCCACTGGCATCCTGCAGACTTTTGATGAGATGCTAGGCCCTTAAATGGGCTCTGGATGAAAGAACAGATGAACCTAGAAGTAAAATAAATTAATTATGATTTTCAATTCTTTTCCTATTAAACCTGAATTTACTTTTTAATTGTGGTAAGATATATATAATGCAAAATTTTAAATTTGGATTTTTAGTCATCTATCTGACATCTGGAGCTGTTCCCCCCCTGCCCCCAAGATGGCCTTAGACGGCTTCCTGTAATGGCTTTGAAAATCACTGAGGCATGGTATTCCTTCTGATATTCTGACTGTGTCAGGGCCTATGAAAAGAGGGCAGGAGACAGAGCTCAGCTCAGCCCAGGCCAACAGGAAATGCCCTAGTCTCCTGGGAGGGACATGGGAATTACTTCTCATGGGCTGAGCTGTGGTGTTCAGAGCGCAAAACCACCACTTAATAACTTAAGCAAATTGCCGCCTTGGCTTATCTGGGAAGGTGAAGTAGAGTCGGAGCCAGGACTCTTTCCCTAACTAGCTGGCTGACCTTGTACAACCTGTTGAGTTCCTCCAAATTTCTGTTTCTTATCTTAAAAAAAGAAGAAGAAGAAGAAGAAGATAACAAATTCCATAGGGACACCAAGAGGACAGTATTTATTCATTCATTCTACAAATGTTGAACAAGCATCTTCTAGGTACCATGGAATGGTATCAAATAGTAATAGCTAACATTTCCAGAGCAGTTTATGTGAAGTATCTCATTTAATTCTGGAAGCCTTATGCTGAAAGTACTATTTCACTATTTTACAGACCAGAAAACAGAGGGACAGATAGAAAGCTAAAGCCACAGATAGCAAGCTGCTTTTTTATTTTTAATTAAAAAATTAGAAAATTATATTTTGGTAATTATAGTCATAAAATAATTCAATGATTTTGTGTAAATGATAAAGCACAAAACAACAAGCTTTGGCAAAAGATCATGACCTAGGAAAAATTTTCCTTTACTTCCTCCATTTTATTTCTGTGGATTGTTAGTAACCTATACTGTCCAGCAACAATAAGTATGTGAAAGTGAAAGCGAAAGTCACTCAGTTGTGTCCGACTCTTTGTGACCCCATGGGCCATACACTCCATGGAATTCTCCAGGCCAGAATACTGGAATGGGTAGCCTTTCCCTTCTCCAGGGGATCTTCCCAACCCAGGGATTGAACCCAGGTCTCCCACATTGCAGGCAGATTCTTTACCCGCTGAGCCACAAGGGAAGCCCAACAACTATAAAAGTAGGTATTTACTGAAGTTTTCCTATGTTTCCAGGACATTTTCTAAGCTCTTTCCAAGTATTAACTCATATAATCCTTCCAGAAACTCTATGAAGTAGATTATCATCCCCATTTTACAGATGAGGAAACTGAGATAAGAGAGGTTAAATAACCTACACAAAGTCTTAGAGGTATTAAGTGTTGGATCTGAGACCCTACCTCAGTCCAGCCCCTGAGTACACACTCCACACCACTGTGCCACACTGAGTCCTCCCATAGGCTGGCGAGGAAATACCCTGCCCCACTCCACCCCCAGCTAACTCCCTCTCGATTCCCGTCCTACCCTGCACTGACTGCCCAACAAGTTCCTAGTCTTAAAAACTTTTCCTAAAGCCTATCTAAACTTCCAGTTCAAAGGACGCCTTCAGTGACTTGTAAGCTACTGGATTCAGGTCGATGCCTTCTGGCCCCTGTGTGTTAGTATTCTGCCTTCAGGCAATGCCACTGTGATTTAACAAGAGCCCTTGGAGAAAGTCCCACGAGGGACCTCCTTGTGCTGGGCTGGCTCCTGGGTGTTCCTTCCCCAGTTGGGTGCTGGCTTCTCCCTCTGGGAAGGGCAACACCAGCCTAGTCCAGCTGTGCCCACCAGCATTAACCTTTTCTTCACGCAGTCATTAGCATTTAAATATAGAACGAACCAATGCCTTGATTTATTCTGTGGAGAAATAAATCTGCCAAGACAGGCTCAATATTCCTGGTGCGTCTCCTGCTGTGTCTGACCCAGCAAGGCTCTTGTTTCTGAGAAACAAAAGAGGCAGAAAAATGTGAAAAGCAGCCTAAATGATTTTTCTGAGCTCTGCCTCAAATGCGTGGTGGAGTCAAACAGCTCAGACAGCTAACCCTACCCTAATTGTTATTTGTAATTTCCTGGGCAGGGAGGGATGGTGTGTGTGTGTGGGATGTGTGTGTGTTTTTCTTTAATCAAGCAAGATGCACACCCTTTTTCTGCCTTCACAGGACCTTCTAAGCTCACCCCCATTCTAGTCGTGGTGTGCATTTAATAATCTTTTTTCTTATTTCTCTCTCTCTCCAACCCCATGTCAGTGTCCCAGGGACCATGACCAGCTTTCACTTCTCTATCCATAGCTCCTAACATAGCACCTGGCATGTAATGAGTGCTGAATAAATGTTAGCTGAGCTTCCCTGATGGCTCAGACGTAAAGAATCCGCTAGCAATGCAGGAGACCCAGGTTTGATCCCTGGGTTGGGAAGGTCCCCTGGAGAAGAACATGGCAACCCACTCCAGTATTCTTGCCTGGAGAATCCCCATGGACAGAGGAGGGTGGCAGGCTCCAGGGGTCGCAAAGGGTCGGACATGACTGAGTGACTAAGCACACAGGCAAATGTTAGCTAAGGAAATAAATGGATAAAAAAGCTAAGGGCTACAGCAAGAAAGAATCCATCAAATCCTGAACCTCCAGTGGAAGGAGCGTGCTCTTACAAACACATCTATCTTTGACCTACATCGCCGGGTGGTTCAGGATTCATGAGTGTGAGGTTAGTTGGTCATGATCAAGTGCCATTTAAATTTGTGTCTTTTTTCTTCTGAGCTCCTAGGACTCACAAAGGCTTTTCATTGAACAGAATGGTTAAATGTTGTGCAAAAGACATCTGAAGAATTAACCTCATGCTCTTCTAGAAAGATGACTGAGAGGGAACGAGCCATCACTAAAAGCTCACCTTTATGTAGGTAGGAAGGCTCCACCCCTCTCATGCCACTCAAGCTCTAAACCTCCGGTGTTCGTGCACAGGACAGTGGTGCAGAGAGCCACTCACGAAACCAGCCTGGCTGTCTGGCCTTTTGAGCCTATGCTGGCTAGGACCCTGGGCCTGTGATAGCTGGGGTCTGCAGAGCAGTTAGCAAGTGCTGTTCTGCACACAGCCTCTTGTTTAGGGGGTACACCAAGCTGAGGGAGGTACTGTTATTAGCATCCCCGTTTTACGGAGGAGGAAACTGAGTCATAAAGTCAAAACAGGCTGCTCAGGATGGCTCAGCTAGGTAGTGGCAAAGCCAACCTCTGAGCCCAGGAGCTTCAACCCAGAGCCACATCTCTAACCCTGGTCGGTACTGCTTTCCAGTTCATCTCTACCTGAAACACAGTGTCATGGAAAGAGTCCTGTTCCAGGGAGGAGGAGACCCAAGTCTTATTCCAGACTGGTCAAAATTCAGCAATGTGATCTCAGAAAGTTGCCTGCTTTTTGTTGTTTCTTAAAAGGGGATAGAAGATCACTGCTTTACAACCTAAATGTCCATTGACAGTCGAATGGACTAAGAAGGTATGGTATATGTATACAGTGAAACATTCAGTTCAGTTCAGTTCAGTCGCTCAGTCATGTCCGACTCTTTGCAACCCCATGAATCGCAGCACGCCAGGCCTCCCTGCCCATCACCAGCTCCTGGAGTTCACTCAGACTCACGTCCATCGAGTCAGTGATGCCATCCAGCCATCTCATCCTCTGTCGTCCCCTTCTCCTCCTGCCCCCAATCCCTCCCAGCATCAGAGTCTTTTCCAATGAGTCAACTCTTCGCATGAGGTGGCCAAAGTACTAGAGTTTCAGCGTCAGCATCATTCCTTCCAAAGAACACCCAGGACTGATCTCCTTCAGAATGGACTGGTTGGATGTCCTTGCAGTCTCAGCCATAAAAAGAATGAAATAATGCTATTGCAGCAACATGGATGGATCTAGAGATTATCACACTAAGTGAACTAAATCAGACAAAGACAGATACCACATGATATTGCTTACATGTAGAATCTAAAATACAATACATATGAACTTAATTACACAACAGAAACAGACCCATAGACATAGAAAACAAACTTATGCTTTCTTAGGTTGCCTTCGGTTACCAAAGGGAAAAGTCGGGTAGGGATAAATTGGGAGTATGGGATTAACAGATACAAACTACTATACATAAAATAAACAAGTATTTACTCTATAGTACACAGAGCTGTGTTCAGTATCTTGTAAAAACCTAAAATGGAACAGAGTATGAAAAAGAGTGCATATATACATATATGTCCCTGATTCACTTTGCTGTACACCTGAAACATTGTACTTTAATAAAAAAATGAAAAATGTTTTATTTTCTAAAGAACATTACCACATTAAAGTCTTTCATAAAGGAAGACCCTCCTTAATTAATTCCATGGTGTCCACGCTTTGAATGTATTATTTGTAAGAAGAATCATATTTATTGGGTAACAGTTTCCCTGCTTTCCATGTTTTATTAATCAAGTCAAATCAGACTCTCAGTTTCAGTGAGGTTCTGCTTGTCCATTTCACCTAGTTTCCACCTTCTCTTTTCCTGTGTCCCACCATGGATTATTTTTCTTAGTCTTAGCCACCATTTTCTATGCAATAAGTCTGTTGACTCAGTTTCATCTGTCTGGGCCAGCAATTTATCCGCCTTATTCTCCTCTGTGTCCTCAGGGTCTAACATCTAGCAGGTGCTTGATGAGTTGTTGGGCTCATGAGTAAATTGACTTATTGGTATTGACAAGCCTGTTAGCTGAGGCTATTGAAGGGTAAGCCATGTAATATGGCTTTAAAGGTATTGAAAATAACTTGAAGAGCTCCATTTTTGCTCTTTAGAAATCTATAGGCTCTGGGTTTGATATTGCTGGGTGGAATGACCTCTAAGCTCCCATCTGCTTCTGAAATTTCACAACCCAGTGGATTTCCCTTGTGAAGACTGGAGAGATTCACTGAAGACTGGACACTAGGGGGTGTCTTTCTCCCAATTCACGTGAAGTAGGGAACGCTGGCACCACCTGCCATACCCATCTGTCTCCAAGCAGGGTCACCCCAAGGCCAGGTGACGTAGCATGACTGTATTCATGGTGGAGAGACGTCTATGGTAGTAGAAGTTCTTTAAAGATCCAAATTGATAGGAAACCTATACCCTTTCCACTCACACATTTTTCTTTCCCTTTACACACTTAATGTGTAAGTTGAAGGAACTGGAAAAAAGACTCACTTTATCCTCTCATATATATATGAAAGATGCTTGGATCTATCCCTTTAAGAAACTAAATATTAGCATTACAAGACCTCATGAATGTTGTGAAAAAGCCATGTGTACGCTCATAAGGATGGGTGGATGAAGGCAGGCTGGGCAGAGGGAGAAGCTCAACTCAGATGCAGTTGCCATGGAGGCCTCAGCCAATGGTACAGGATGCTCTGGAGCTGGGAATGGTCCTTCTGAGTCATCCTTAACTGAGGCTGGGGCCAAGCCTTTGGTCTCTTCATCAGCCAGGCATTGGTCACCTACCACCCTGTGTTAGTCTATTCGGGCCTCTATAACAGAATACCATAGACCGAATGACATACAAACAATAGAAATTGATTTAGTTCAGTTCTGGAGGCTGGGAAGTTCAAGATCAAGGCACTTGCAGATTCAGCGTCTGGTGAGAGCCCACTTCTTGCTTCACAGAGACCGTCTTCTCACTGTGTCCTCACATGGCAGAAGGAATAAAATTCTCTGAGGTCTCTTTTATAAGAGTGCAGTCCATTCATGAAGGCTCCACCCTCACGACCCAATCACCTTTCAAAAGCCACACCTCCAGATACCATCACACTGGGGTCAGGGCTCCCCTAACACAAACATTCAGTCTGTATCACACCTCCGCATCCTTGGCTGAGGCAGCACAATGGCTGCGGGCAAGTCCATCAAAGGCCATAGTCCTGGGCCCTTGGCAACAGGGGAGTGGGGTGGGGTGGTG
>NW_011494854.1:387838-405868 GCF_000754665.1 Bison bison bison | reverse complement strand
GCAGGGGTGCAGAGGCCCCTAGTAGGGATCTGGAACTTTCATCTGTCACCATATCCTATAGCATACTTGATTTGTTAGAATGGACTCGAATAGAACAATTTTCCCGGCCAAGACTGTGTTGCACTCAGCAAACGAGGAATCAACCTGGAAACAAAGACGGCCTGGTCCTCCATTTGTCAGATCTCTTGGCAAGGCAGCCAACACAAGAATAATCTCCAGAGGAAGGTTCCTAACCTCCTCTCCCTCTGGCCTCACCTTCTCACTTTCCCTTTCCCTCTTCTCTGTTAGTTTTATTTTCCAGCTAAGCTGTCAGTGGCAGCCTTTGATGGGCATGGGGTTAGTCCTTAGAGAAGGAGGTTGAGGGGACAGGGAGGGGCTTGCCCTTCCAGGTTAGGGGGCAGGGAAGGGAGTGGGAGTCTTCTTTCTGGGCCAGAATCCTTTTGCTGACAGAATGACACACATGCCCAATTACCTTCCGAGATACAGAACGTAAAACTGAGCTGCTGCTGCTGAGTCGCTTCAGTTGTGTCCGACTCTGCAACTCCATGAACTGTATGTACCCCGCCAGGCTCCTCTGTCCATGGAACTCTCCAGGCAAGAATACTGGAGTGGGTTGCCATAGTGGGCACCAAACGTTCTATCTTTTTGAAGGCGTGGAATTTTGATCTTGCAGATTAAAGGGTATTTCCCTAAGATCATGTATTAGCAGAGGTGTGTCCTGGACTTGTTTGTTTGTTTTTGTCTTTGGAGAGCAATGAATCACCCTAAAGAAGTAAACAGAAATTCAATTCTAGGAAGTTCTGTTGCTGCTGCTGCTAAGTAGCTTCAGTCATGTCCGACTCTGTGTGACCCAGTGGACTGTAGCCCACCAGGCTCCTCTGTCCATGAGATTCTCCTTGTGGGTTGCCATGCCTTCCTGCGGGGGATCTTCCCTGTATCTCTTACATCTCCTGCGTTGGCAGGCAGGTTCTTTACCACCAGTGCAACCTGAGAAGCTCAGGGAGGTTGAGACTGTGCTTGACTTAGTGAGTCTACTTTCTGACCTTGCGGGAAGCTTGGTCCCTCTACGTGTCCACTTGCGTCTTTAGCTCTTTGACTAGTGAGTGTGCATGTTTCATATTGGATTGCAAAGGAAATTTATATTTTCTAATTATTTTTTCATAAAATATACCAGTCCTTCAGATTCCTGGTAGCAGCTTTTGAATGGATCTATTATCCTAATGTTTTATTGGAAATGGAGTGATCTATAACACGACATATCCCTTTGATAATTATGGCTTCCTGTGGCTTCAAGGAGGCTTGAGAAAACCTCTAATTGGGTCCACGAGGCCGTGGTCATAAAGACAGCCTCCCACCCCTACCCTGTTGACATATGAGCCCGGGCTCCCAGCCTTCCTGTCACCCCTACTCTCCCCTTCCGGCAGGTGGCACTAGCGGTAAAGAATCTGCCTGCCAAGCAAGAGACACAAGAGACTCAGGTTCAGTCCCTGGGTCGGGAAGATCCCATGGAGGAGGAAATGGCAACCCACTCCAGCATTCTTGCCCGGAGAATCTCACAGACAGAGGAGCCTCGTGGGCTACAGTCCATGCGATTGCAGACAGTCGGACATGACTGAGTGACTAAGCACAAATACACTCACCCCTCAGCTTGTGGGAAAGGTGGGACCCCTTAAGAGTCTGTGAGTTCAGAAGACAAAGAAGAGGGGCTGATAGAAGTGTGAACAGCCCGGGCCATCAAGCTGGGGTTTTGGAGCCCATCTATGTTGGTGAAGGGGAGCTTCGGGGGTGAGTGGCGAACTCTGGTTCCAAGACCACCAAGCCCAGTGCTGAAGACACGGATTCAGGCATTGCAGGAAGCCTGGCCTGGGTTTAGTTACTTACCCAGCATATTCCTGCAGAGCATGATTTAATCGCCAGGTACCTCAGGCTTGTTTTGTTTTTGTTTTATTTTTTTGTTTCTTTTTAACTGAGTAAAACAGGGTGATAGTAGCAGGCTCCTAGGTTATTATAAAAACGAACTGAGACAACGACAGGAATGTGAGCTTCGTGAGGACAGGGGCATTTGTTTCATTGCGGGGCTGCAGTTCCAGTGCTCACATCATTGCGCTTGGTGCTGAAATAACTGACCAATCACAGCACACGGCCTGGATTACAGCCAGTGTTCATAGCAACACAGCTGCATAACTGACCAATCACAGCACACGGCCTGGGTTACAGCCAGGGCTCATAGCAACACAGCTGCATAACTGACCAATCACAGCACACGGCCTGGGTTACAGCCAGTGCTCATAGCAACACAGCTGCTATTACTCTGCTGGGAATATCCCCCTCCAGCCTGCTGCTTCCAGATCAGAACGTGTGCCAGACACTCCTGTGCACACTCACGGGAGGGCCCAGGCGCAGTCACCCCTCACACTTGGTCGAGAATTGACTGGCTGGGTTCCTTGGATGACTCAGCAGATGGCAGACCCATGAGAGGGACCATGGGATTGAAGTGGCAGGTTCCAGTGTTCTTTTCTGGTGCCTGCAAAGGGGTGGGGGTTGGGGTGCCAAACTGAAGGATTTCAAAGGGCGGGAATCCTGGAATGCTTGAAGAGTGGCTGTTACGTGCTGGACAGGAGGAGGAGTGGTGGGGAGGGGGTGGAATGGCAGGGAGCCAAAAGACATTATGTTCTGGGTTTGTTTTAGGAAATTTGCCAGGAAAGGAGAAAGTCCTTTTTCCCTTTTCTGTATTCTTCTCTCTCCCAGAACAGAGCCTAGTCCAGTTAGCTCTACAGCTGAGCCACATTTTGGGCCCATGGGCTCTTGCTCGCTAGAGAGGGACCTGGACCACCAGCTGGCCCCCTTGTTTCTATGAGAAATTCATTCTCAGTTCCAGGCAGATGATGAATGGCATTGGTCTCAGAATGAAACCCGTTCTGTGCTCTGTCCTGGAATCCAGACACATCAGGGCTTGATTTTGGTGGGGCCACTGGGGAGTTCTGCTAGCATACTAGAGATCTCACAGATCCCCAAGCAGAATGGAAGCAGACTCTTGGGCCAACAGTCGGTTCCAGGGCAGAAAATTCTTGAATTCTTGAATAAATCGGAGGGTCTCCGATTGGTTTCCAATTGCAAACTGGAGGCCAAAGAGCTTTCACCTCCTTGACGTGTTAGGAAGTGCTCTAGTTGGGGAAGAACTTCACTTGAAGAGACGGCCATGCGCCAGCTGGTCCAAAGGTTGGCTGAGTTTCAAGGAACATCTTGAGAGGGGCTATCAGCGTGTTCATATTTTCTCCCAGCCATGCTCTTAAGGGCACTCTGGCCACATGTCCTGGGAAAGACACTTATGAAACGAGCACAGAAGGCCACAGGAAGATGTGCAACACTGGGGGTGTTAAGGAAGCCCAGAAAGAGAAGTCCTTTCTTAAGTAGCTCTCAAAGATTGATTGTGCTGGTGGGAGGGGTCTTTGCCTGGGCGAGCAGTGACCAGGCCATGTTACGTTGTGGGGGAGGATGGGAAGATGACAGATCCTTCTATAGCATCCAAGGGCTGAGCTGGTTACCTGGGGGAATGGGAGTGCTGGGAACAGGGCAGTTGGCAGGACTTTGGGTACCCACAGCCTCCTGGCTGCCAGAAGGACCCTGAACCTCACCCACCCTGCCTGGATATAACCTTGGCTACTGTCAGAACTGGAGCTACCTGTATAAAGACACTTCTGGATTACATGACTTTTGAAATTTGGGGACTTACTCTAATGGATCTCAGCTTGGGGGTCTTCTCCCACCTACTGAGGAAGAGAGAGGAAGAGTGTGAGGAGCCAGCCAGATGGCTCCAATATTAATGGACCAAACACACTATGTAAGATAGAACTGTTTCCAGTGAGTTCCTGGCCTTGCCTTGTTAGTGCGGCAAACTGATTTAACCCTGGTGGCTCAGACAGTAAAGAATCCATCTGCAATGCAGGAGACCAGGGTTTGAAACCTGGGTCAGGAAGATCCCCTGGAGAAGGGAATGGCAACCCACTCCAGTATTCTTGCCTGGAGAATTCCATGGACAAGGAGACTGGTGGGCTACAGTCCATGGAGTGCAGAGTCAGACACGACTGAAAGACTAACACACCCAAAGAGCAGCCAGATCATTCCCACTGCCTCCATCCCCTCTCCCCGCCCTCAGTAAGAATGCTAGGACTTGTTGCCAAAGGATGGGAAGCAAAGAAACAAACACCAGATATTGATCCGATACAGTGGGCATCTGGCATGCTGTCCGGACGTTGTGTTTCTCTAGAGTGTTGCAGTTCTTTTCACAGATCATAAACTGTTTGATTAGCTTCAAAAAACATGCCAGCATGTCCCAATTATCCTCAAGAAGGAAGGCAGAGGGGCAAAAACATTGCCTAAGAGAAGTTAAAAGGTAATTCCTAAACCCAATCTAGGCTAGTGGTTTTCACCAAACTCACCTGGCATCACCCCATCAGGGGGATTGGTCAAAAACAGCTGTTGGTATCCCTGCCCAGTGAGGGTTCGAGGGCCCCAAGGAGCCTCAGATGACTTACTGGAGGTGGGGGATGGCCAAAGGCCAAAGGTAGTGAGCAGAGGAACATGTCTGCTTAATCAGGAGACGCCCACTGGGCTGCCAGGAGATCCTGACTCTCCAGGGTTGCTCTGCCGCTCTGGGCTGCCTCTGGAAGGTCATTCCCGGTCCCTGGGCCTCGCTTCCCCTTCCCCTCCCCTCCTGTACCGGCTTAAAAAATGTAACTCCTAATACGCCTCTGGAAGGTCATTCCCAGTCCCTGGGCCTCCTCCACCCCACCCCCCTTAAAAAATATGACTCCTAATACCCACCCCCATCTCAATAAGGAGCTAAAACCCAAGAAATGTTAAAAGGTGTTAAGGCCTTGGAGAAGGTTTCCACGGAGGGGCGGTGGCCCCAGCAGGAGAAGGTGCACAAGTGTTTGTGTTTCAGACCAAAGGCAAGGGCATGAAAGTCGCATCCGACTCTTTGCGACCCCATGGACTGTAGCCTACAGGCTCCTCTGTCCATGGGATTCTCCAGGCAAGAATACTAGAGTGATAGCCGTGCTCTCCTATGGGGGATCTTCCTGACCCAGGGATCGAACCTATGTCTCTTATGTCTCCTGCGTTGGTGGATGGGTTCTTTACCAGGAGCACCACCTGGGAAGCCCTGGTTCTACACTAGCAGATACAACATAGTCTTTGCCTGGTCTCTGCCCTACATCTCCTGCAACAGAATTCCCCTGCTTCCCAAGGATACCCAGGCAAAGAAATATTGATTCCTTTCAGAGTGCCAGGAATTTTGAACATGGGTGTAATTCATCTTCTAGGAACTAAAGTTTTTTTTGTTGTTTGTTTCTGCACCATGCAGCTGTTTATATTAGGTTTGGTTTGACAGCCGATTCGACTTTATCTAAATGTGTCTTCCCCCACAGGCAGGGTGGACTTGCCCCTGAGTTAATCACTCATCAGCTGCTGTGTACCCAGACCTCAGAGAGGGAGGAGCAAGAGAGACTTAGCACTCACTCTGGGTCTCGCAAAGCAGTGGATAATGATGCCGGATTCTTGTTTATAATTACGCTTAGCCAGAGAATTCCCCAAATTCATTGTCACATCTTGTTACAGAGACGTGCCTGCTCCAGAGGGGCCCCCTCCAGGCGCATCTCTGGGGAGCAGGCAAACAAAGGAAGAAACATGGGAGCCAAAGTCATTATTGGGACCAAAGTGACAGGATGGAGGGACTGTGAAGAAATGATATGCACAATTAGCAGCCTGGCAAGTCTACAGACGTTACTCGTTAAGATTTCCCCTAATACGCTGATGGGGGCTTTGTAGCAAACTTTAGCTTCCTATCCATCTTAGGAGTGACAAAAATAGAGCACTGAGGTTGATTGACAGCACCTCGTAGGGCCCATTTATCCATTCCCAAGCTTTCGTGAGAAGGGGAGGCAAAATGCCTTTAATACAGCCGTGGTCCCGGCCTCTTGTCAAGACTCTAGCCATCTTTCTCTCTGGTCTGAAAAGTGCTTTGGCTCCAGCACAAGGAGGTCAGTGGGAGAGACCAAGTGAAGGTCAGACTACTTTCTCTTTCTTCTTTCTTTTTTGTTAGTCACGGTTAGTGGCTGGATTTTTAAAAAGATCCAAAAGCATGAAGTGGGAGACTTGAATATTCTGATTTGCATATTCATGTCAAACCTGTGTTGCCAGCACTTGGTTGTTTCAAAGGCTTGTTGCCAAGAGCCCAGCTTTGAAAGGCCTGAGCACGTCGGGGGCACCTGGGGCCTCTGTGAGAGGCTTAAGGAAGGAGAGCACCCTGCCCTTCCCTCCGCTTCTCTCTGCTGGTTCTCCAGTCTTCCCCGGGGTGAAATGAAAGACACCTTCTCCAAGGAGCAGACTTCACCTGTCCACGCTCCTTTCTTCCTAAAGACACGTAAGCACATCAGCTGGGGGCGCCAGAGAGGCACAGGACTTTGGAGATGGCGGGTGTTTTTCTTGTATGCCTTGTAGTGTTTTTGATTACCATCATCGGCTGTTTTCTGTGTTATTCTGGGTTATCCTGGGAGTGAGTGTTAGTCACTCAATCATGTCCGACTCTTTGTGACCCCGTGGACTGTAGCCAGTCAGGCTCCTCTGTCCATGGGATTCTCCAGGCAAGAATGTTGGAGTGGGGTAGCCTTTCCCTTCTCCAGGGGACCCAGGTCTCCCACATTGCAGGTGGATTCTTTACCATCTGAGCCACAAGGGAAGCCCTAGAAGCTTCTGGGTTATTCTGCTGCTGCGTCGCTTCAGTCGTGTCCAACTCTGTGCGACCCCATAGACGGAAGCCCACCAGGCTCTGCCGTCCCTGGGATTCTCCAGGCAAAAACACTGGAGTGGGTTGCTATTTCCTTCTCCAATGCATGAAAGTGAAAAGTGAAAAGTGAAAGGGAAGTCGCTCAGTCATGTCCGACTCTTAGCCACCCCATGGACTGCAGCCCACCATGCTCCTCCATCCACGGGATTTCCCGAGCAAGAGTACTGGAGTGGGGTGCCACTGCCTTCTTGGAGAAGGCAATGGGTTATTCTAGAAGCTAGCAATAGTGGGGCTGGGAGAAAGATAGTTTTCCATCCGACAGAGGTAATCTATTTTTTATGGTGTTCTCACAGCACAAACCTACAGCATATCGGATTAGATAGTCTACAAGGAGGAATTCTTCAGTAGGAAAAGCTATGAAACGAAGAAGTGAGTTCGTCTTGAAACGGCAGATTTTAATCCGTTGGAAGTGATATTTCTCAGGGGTAGAGAGATTGTATTCCTTCTCAATCAGTTCAAACAGGGTCCTTCCTGGGAATCTCAGAGATTTTATGAGTATCTGGCGCCCCCTGGTGGCCAAGTGTTAGTACTGGCCTTGGATGCTTTGTTCCTGACCAACATGGGGCACAGGTGTGAGGAGTCACGAGCGGAATCTCAATTTGCCTCCGTTTGTTTCCTGGGGCCAGAGGTGTTGGGGGGAGTAGAAGCAGGGATGGGGCTGGCTGCAATAAGTGGCTTGTCCAGTTGCCTGACCAGGAAGCCACAGTGTCCTGCACCACACCACTTGGACAAAGGACTCACTGTATCCTTATTGAGAATCAACATGAGGGGACCAGGGCTGTGCAGTGAAATGACGTTGACCTTGGGACTTAAAGAGACTAGAGCTCAACTCCTAACTTCTTGGACTAAACACTTAATCTTTTGGATGGAGTCACTTTCAGAATGGTGATAGGAATAAGTGCCAACAAAGTGCCTGCTGACTCTCAGTAAACCCCAGCTCCCTTTGCCTCATGCCTGTCCCTCATCCCAAAATTCTGAAAGAGATGGGAATACCCGACCACCTGACGTGCCTCTTGAGAAACCTGTATGCAGGTCAGGAAGCAGCAGTTAGAACTGGACATGGAACAACAGACTGGTTCCAAATAGGAAAAGGAGTTCATCAAGGCTGTATATTGTCACCCTGCTTATTTAACTTCTATGCAGAGTACATCATGAGAAACGCTGGGCTGGAAGAAGCACAAGCTGGAATCAAGATTGCCGGGAGAAATATCAATAACCTCAGATATGCAGATGACACCACCCTTATGGCAGAAAGTGAAGAGGAACTAAAAAGCTTCTTGGAGTGAAAAAGTTGGCTTAAAGCTCAACATTCAGAAAACGAAGATCATGGCATCTTGTCCCATCACTTTATGGCAAATAGATGGGGAAACAGTGGAAACAGTGTCAGACTTTATTTTGGGAGGCTCCAAAATCACTGCAGATGGTGATTGCAGCCCTGAAATTAAAAGATGCTGACTCCTTGGAAGGAAAGTTATGACCAACCTAGATAGCATATTCAAAAGCAGAGACATTACTTTGCCAACAAAGGTCCGTGTAGTCAAGGCTATGGTTTTTCCAGTGGTCATGTATGGATGTAAGAGTTGGACTGTGAAGAAAGCTGAGTGCCAAAGAATTGATGCTTTTGAACTGTGGTGTTGGAGAAGACTCTTGAGAGGTCCCTTGGACTGCAAGGAGATCCATCTGGTCCATTCTAAAGGAGATCAGTCCTGGGTGTTCATCGGAAGGACTGATGTTAAAGCTGAAACTCCAATACTTTGGCCACCTCATGCGAAGAGTTGACTCATTGGAAAAGACTCTGATGCTGGAAGAGATTGGGGGCAGGAGGAGAAGGGGACAACAGAGGATGAGATGGCTGGATGGTATCACCAACTCGATGGACATGAGTTTGAGTGAACTCCGGGAGATGGTGATGGACAGGGAGGCCTGGTGTGCTGCAATTCATGGGGTCACAAAGAGCTGGACACGACTGAGCAACTGAACTGAACTGAACTGAACTGTCCCTCATCCCAAATTTGAAACAGCTCCCTGGGTCTAATTCACTTGGCACACAGCTCTGTGGGCTGGCTTCATGCATATACTATTTCTTTATAAAAATATTATAAGGATTTGTGGGTTTTTAATTTGTTTTTTGCTGCTTTGTGTGTTAGCCGCTCAGTCGTGTCCAATCTTTCCACCCCATGAACTGTAACCTGCCAGGCTCCTCTGTCCATGGAATTCTCCAGGCAAGAATACTGGCTGATGCTGCTGCTAAGTCGCTTCAGTCATGTCCGACTCTGTGCCACCCCATAGACGGCAGCCCACCAGGCTCCCCTGTCCCTGGGATTCTCCAGGCAAGAACACTGGAGTGGGTTGCCATTTCCTTCTCCAGTGCATGAAAGTGAAAAGTGAAGTTGCTTAGTTGTGTCCAACTCTTCGCAACCCCATGAACTGTAGCCCACCAGGCTCCTCTGTCCATGTGATTTTCCAGGCAAGAGTACTGGAGTGGGTTGCCATTCCCTTCTCCAGGAAATCTTCCCAACCCAGCGATTGAACCCAGGTTCCTCCATGGCAGGAGATTCTTTACCATCCGAGCCACCAGGTTTGCTGCTTTAATTGATTTTAAAAAGTAGTCTTGAGACATTCCTGGTGGTCCAGCAGTTAAGACTCTGCACTCGCCATGCAGGGGGCCCGGGTTCCTTCCCTGGTCAGGAAACTAGGCCCCGCACATTACTACTAAAGATACCCCCGCTGCAACAAAGGTCCCGCTTGCTGCAGCCAAGTAAATAAATATTAAAAAAAAAAAAAGCCTACTCCCTGGCTCTCTTACCCCTGGTTCTCCCCTTTCCCTAACCTCTTTCCCAAACCCTTATGTAAAAGTCGGTCTCCCTTAAATTTGACCGTAAAGTAGCTCATGCGACCATTTCCATCTGAGATGTGGCCATTGCACTTGGACAGTTATGAGACACAGCTGAGCCTTCAGGCATGCCTTGCCTGTTGGCCAGTGAGGCACCAGGACCTCCAGACAGCAAACTCTTGTCTTGCTGATGTGTTTCTTCAGGCTTCACTAGAAGTCGTGAATAGATTTTCCTAGTGACCCACTTTAATGTGATATCAGAATATCTTCACAACAAATCTCAAGTCTTTTTCGCTTCTAGTTTTCCTCCTATCATCATTCATTTGGGACAGCTTTTCTGTCACAGAGGGGTTGGGATTTAATCACAAAATGCTTTTCTGCCTCCCATTTTCACTGTGGGGGGAAGAAAGAGAGATTACTGATAGCCTAGATAGGCGAGGTAAGAGGGGGACTCTTTACAGACTGCACAGACTAGCTTGTCTGACTGTGGTCTTAACTACTTGAAAGAGGACTAAAGTAGAACACACGATTAGGTCATTGTGGAAACTTGTCATGTGTGTGGAAAGGGGCAGCAGAGGTGGAGACACGCGAGTATCTGCTCTCCCAGGCCAGTCAGAGGTGTGTATGCGTGTGTGTATGTAGGGTCCTTGGGCATGAGAGCCAACCTCTCCCAAATCTCTAGTTTTCTCATCTGTAAATTGAGGCGTCATAATAGCACTTACCATAATGTTGAGATTATATCTGATAATGCATTACAGTTCACAGTCACATAAAAAGTGTTTAATAAACAGTGTGTCTACTATTTTCAATGGACTGTTATTCATTCACTTTCTTTCTACTTTAACTGATTTTGGGTTCATCTGGTACCTTTGGAAACTTCCTTGGCAATTTACAGAAGTACAGGTGGTCTTACTTCACTTCCAGCTGAAATGGAAGTGCAATTGTTATTTTAACCTTCTAGGAGCTTCCCAGGTGGCTCCGTGGTAAAGACTCTGCCTGCCATGCAGGAGACATGAGAGATGCTGGTTCGATCCCTGGGTCGGGAAGATCCCCTGGAGGAGAAATGGCAACCCACTCCAGTATTCTTGCCTGGAGGATCCCGTGGATAGAGGAGCCTGGGGGCTAGTCCTTGGGGTCACAAAGAGTCAGACATGACTTAGTGACTGAATAACAACAAGGGATGAAATAGAGAGAGGGGTCTGTGTTTCTGCCCCGGGACATTCTGCCAGCTCCCAACTCGGCTCTGAAACCAGAAGATGCTCAGGAAATGCTTTTCACCTAAACTGGAGCCAATACAATGCTTACTAGGAAATACGCCAAGTGCAGGCACCCCCTCATATACCCTCTGTCTAGCATAAGCCTTCTGGGAGTGGTGTCCCAAGTGGGGTCCCGTTGGTTTGTTCTTAGTTTGGGTTTAAATGGATATTTGTAACCAAGACCTTTAAGTCATGTTCCCTAAATGACATTTCTCTTGTCCCTTAAAAACAGACAGGACCTCCTGATTATGTTACATAGCCCACTCCACCTTATTTTTTCCCACAGTGCCCTTGTCAGAGTGTTGGAGTTGATCATGATGGCTCAAGTTCAATAACCAACCACAGCATTTCCTGTGGTTTCCATTGCATTTCATTACACTGTATTAGAAAAGTATAAGAGGAAATGGTGTTATGTTACCCAAGAGAAAAGCGATGATTTCGGCAAGTTTCTGATAGTGCAGAAGCAATCAACACCAGATCCAAATGCCGCTGAAGATTTTGTCTTAGAGTCCATTCTTCCAAGATGAGTGTGGTCGTTGTTTCTGATATTATTTCCACAGTTCAAAACTCTGTATGGAAGACCAAGTAGATTGATTTCACTGGTAAGAGATATAATTTAGTGCTGTGGCTTGGATAATCTAAAAATATATGCTCCTTGAGCAAGAAGGGCCCTTGGCAGCATCTGTTGCTGGGGTCTGTCTCTAAGAGGCGTCCTACATAGAAGCTGATGGTCCTCACTGCTACCCAGCAGCTCTAGGTGCTGCATAAGTTGAGAATCCTTCTCTGAGCTCTCATCTTCTTTGTAACCACCTTGTGAGGTGGTTGTGTGAGAATTAAATGAGGTAGTTTTGCATAGAAACAATTAACACAGTGCTTGCTGTGAGTGGAGTAGCTGCTCAATATATGGTACCAGCATTACCGATGTCGTCATCATCATCAATACTACCATCGTTATCTTATTTCCGCAACTCCTCTGGAGTCAGGGATCTTAGATTTCTATTGAGTTGTGATTTGGGGTGTCTCAGCTTTCTCACAAGAGAAGCAGCCTATTTCTTATCTGAGCCTCATTCTGTAGTTACTCTGACAGAAAATGTTGCTCAAGTCTTTTCACCTTTCAGGGCCTCTGTTCCCTTTTCTTTGAACTTAGACAATAGATCAGAGATCTGAAGGGCCTAGAATTTCTGCCCTCTCTGTCGGAACACTCTTCTAGTAATTGAAGCTTTGCCAGGTCCATCCTGCATCTTGGACTGCCTTCCTCTAGAGTCCCAGCACTTTGGCGAGGACTCTCCGTGGGGTGGGTGCTGAGAAAACAGTGACCAATGGATATTTTGTGTGTGTGTGTTTTTTCTCATGTCTTATTTCTTTTCCCTTTCATTATTCTGAGGGCTCTGCTATAGTTCCAATCCCTTCTTATCACACTTAACTTAAAAAATTGTGGAGAACAAAAGTCATTGATCTTGTCTTTGGCCAATGATCCGAACAGGCTGAGAAGGGGGCTGACCTACAGTAAGTTCTGCCATAAATCAAGGCTGATTTGAGAAGATTTCAACAGAATGAACAATTACAATTGCTGACGTTTATTGAGGATTGTGCTAATCTTTGATATGTATTCACTAATTCTTATAACCATCTGAGGGACAGTCTATAGATGAGGAAGTTAAGGTAGAGAAATTCTGTTCCTGCTGAGTGTGAATCTAGTGTGAAGGCTGGAGCTTGGTTTTAACTCCAGCAGCTTGATCCAAGAGTCCTTGTTCTCAACCAGTTGTGAAGCACTTCTGAACAGATTTATCACAATTTTGTAAAGGTACTCCCCTGGGAAAGATGCTTAAAGGGAAGAAGGACCAGGTGAGTGCCTCCATATTACTTTCACCCCAACATTCTGCCAAACCAATGCCATGCTGATATTATCACATGGTTCTGGAATAAAGTAGCCCATGGTGGTAGCTTTGGCACAGTGCTAACTAATCTGCCTGCAAATCCAAGAGACTGGGTTCAATCCCTGGGCCAGGAAGAACAGCTGGAGAAGGGAATGGTAACCCACTCCAGTATTCTTGCCTGGAGAATTCCATGGACAGAGGAGCCTGGCCAGCTACAGTCTATGGGGTTGCAAGGATTTAGACATGACTGAGTGATTGAGCACTCACTGTGAGCTCTATTGGATGGCTTAGACAACAGAAATGTATTGTCTTTCCAGGAGTTCTAAAGGCCAGTAGTCAGGGTTGTTTCCTCCTAAAGGCTGTGAGGGAAGGCTCTGTTCCAGGCTTCACTCCTTGGCTTACAGATGCTCTTTTTCCTGAGTCTTTTCCCATTACATTGTTTTCTGTCTTTGTGTGGGTCTATGTCCAACCTTCCCTATTTATAAGGACATCGGCCACACTGGATGAGGGCCCACCCTAATGACCTCACTGTAACTTGATTTCCTCTGTAAAGACCTTATCTCTAAATATGGTCACATTGGGAGGTACCAGAGGTTATGACTCCATCATATCTTTTTTGCAGGAGGACCTAATTCAATGCCATAACAGCTCCCCTTTGTCATTCTGAAGTAATAATCAGCAAGGGGGCAATTTACTTTAACAGGAACTCTCCGACAGGCCTTGGAGTCAAATGGAGTAACTTTGTTAATGCCTCATTTGCTACTGTTAATCAATAATCAAATTAGCTGATTTCTAGATTCTCATCTACAAAAGTAAGAAAAAAAGAAGAAAAGGAAGGATTCAGTCAGTGTCTAACCTTAGAACCCTTGACTGTTGATGACATGGATCGAACTCTCAGTGTATCAAACACTATTTAGGAATTAGATATCCCCCAAGAGAATGTATTGTTTTCAAACTGGTTTCCTTAAAGAGTTAATTAGCCTCTCGTAGAGGAGCAGTTTACCTTCAGCACCATTTATTAATGCGTTGGTGATTCCACTTGGAACTGCCCATGTTGGTAAGCAGCACTCTTAAGAACTATTTACAATTAACACTATTATCTCCTTTCTTATTTCATTCAAAATAAAGATCAGAATTAGAGAGGAAACCAGGCTATAGGGAATACAAACTTTAAGATGTATTTAATGAAAGAGTAACAGCATCATGATTTAATGAATTCATGTGTTGGTTTAAGGCAGATGCTGAAGAAGTGAAATGCTGACTTCACAGCTGCCTGTTGCCTAAGCCTGGGTCAGATTTACACAGGAAACTGAGTGCTTGTTTTAAAGACTTCTATACTCTTGTTCATTAAAATTAGAATGTGTTGTGGAGGAAAGTGTGTAGAGTCTAGCACTGCTACCTTTGTGTAAAAATGGGTGCAGGGAGGACTCTCTATGTCCATATTTATTTACACATTTCAGGAAGGCCTTGTGAGAAGCTACTAGCTAGGGACTAGAGGCCTGGTGGGAGGAAAACTAGGTTTCCATTATACACACTCTGAATGCTTTCATTTATTTAAACCTCATCCATTGATAAAAGCAAGTGCATGTTTTGGATAACTGCACACACTTCTGGTTGATAAGGTAGGTGGAATTAGGGGAGAGATGGATTGGGAAGTTGGGTTTACCAGATGTAAGCTATTATATAAAGAACAAATAAGCAACAAGGTTCTACAGGGTACCTACAAGGTATACAGAAAATGATAGTTTCTATCCTATGATAAGCCATAATGGAAAATAATATTAAAATATATATATATATATATATCTCAAATCACTGTTGTGCAGCAGAAACTAATACAACATTGTAAATCAACTATACTTCAATTAAAAAGTTACTAATAAATATATATTCCCCAGGGAATGTCGCTCTTTCTTTTGATTTTCCTACTACAGCTTAGCTCTGCCTCTCTTTCCATCTCTTCCTGAAAGTGGAGTATTTGAACTATTCAAAGGCATGGACATTCCAAGCTCCTTGGAACCTCGAAGAATCCTTCCAGGCTCTGGGCGTGGTATGAAGTTCAGCGGAAGTTCATCTTGAGGTCTGTGAGCTCCTCTTTGAGCACGGCACCCCTCCTTTCCCCTTGTCAGAGGCTAAGACAAGCTTTCAAGGCTTGAAGAAACAATACTCCAGACCTTGTGAGAAGCTGGGTGAGAGACATTTGGCCTATGGCTTCCTCAGGCTTTGGAGACTGGGAATTCTTTTCTGTCTCTACTGGTATGTGCTATATCTGAGGAAAGCCCCTTGCCCCAATCACAGATTCTTAGGTTTGCGAGTCTGCAAACGTCAACCAAGTCAGCCACCCCAAACCCCTGTTACTTGAGTCCCTTCTCCAGCATTTGTACGCCAAGGGCTGTCCTTCCTGTGCTCACCCACCAGCTGTGCTTGCCTTCAGGCAAGATTTTACTGGCAAAAAACCACCTCCTTATATGATGCTGAACTTGAATTTCTTGTAACTTTCACCCATGACCCTGGACCTTTCTCTTTGCCATCTGGAAAGGAGTTTAATTCCTGTTTCACAGGGAGACTCCTTCAGGCGGGTTGTCTTCCCTCAGGCTCTCCTTCCAAGTAAACAACATAAGAGTTTTCAGCTCTGCTCCAGCTCCTACTCGATTTCCTGGCCCCCCTCTTCAGAATATCTGTGGCCACACAAGAGTGGGGTTCAGATCAGTGAAGGCTCAATTTTACCAGCACTCTGAGCCGTTGGGAGGAGACATAGCCATCATCAGCCTTACTCTCTATGTTGTAAATTTAAAGTTTAAACCAAGATTGAAACATCATTTACATTTTTCTTCCTTGTGAGGGATGGTGGAGGAGGGCTTTTACATCATCACATCATTACATCACACTGTTGCCTCATTTTGAACTGATGTTACATGAAATGCCTCAGTCACTTCCACAACGTGGCCCTGAGTCCCATGCTTGCTTTATTGGAACCACAGCGAGGCCCTGCTTCCTTCCCTTTATCATTTTGTCTTGCTAGTCCATGGTTCGGAGAAGGCAATGGCACCCCACTCCAGTACTCTTGCCTGGAAAATCCCATGGATGGAGGAGCCTAGAAGGCTGCAGTCCATGGGGTCCCTAGGAGTCAGACAGGACTGAGCGACTTCACTTTCACTTTTCACTTTCATGCATTGGAGAAGGAAATGGCAACCCACTCCAGTGTTCTTGCCTGGAGAATCCCAGGGACGGGAGAGCCTGGTGGGCTGCCGTGTATGGGGTCGCACAGAGTCAGACACTACTGAAGCGACTTAGCAGCAGCAGCAGCAGCAGCAGCAGTCCGTGGTTAAAACTCACAGACGCATTCCAGACCCAGATTGTGTTTTATGGTTTTCCTCTGGTGGGCTGACAAACCTCTTCATCTAAGTTGATGGTAAAAGTGCTTCTCTCTAGGGCAGAACTTGGGTCAGATTCTGTTCCCTTTAGAAGGGAAGGCATGCCAGTGGAGGGAGGGGACATGAAGAAGACTTGAGCATTTGGAGAGTTTTTGTTCTTTTTTCCACTTGGATCTTCCTTGCAGCACACAGGCTCTTCACCATGGTGCACAGGCTTATCTAGCTGTGGAACAAGGCACGTGTAATCTTAGTTCCTTCACCCAGGATTAAACCTGCATTCCCTACTCTGGAATTCTTAACCAACGGACCTCCAGAGAAGTCCCTTAGAGAGTTTTCTGACCAGACTCCTTTTTTTCCCCTTACGTTCATAATGAGCACTGGAATTTGTAAAGTGTGGAGATAGATAACTGTATTTCTGCTCGTGAAAACAAGTTGAATTTCTTAGAAGGGTATTAGCAGCAGTGGGTAGAGAGTAAGGAGGAAAATGAGAAGAGCTTACACTTCTCTCAAGGGTTCAAGAACATGGAGAAGGAGCCAGGAGGTTCATTGTCTTATGCTTTCAGTACTCAGAACTTTAGCACTTTTCATTTAGGATGGCTATAGAGTTCCAGAAAAAAAAATTGAAAAAAACATTTTGGGATTAAAGTCCACTGTTAATTTTTCTCTCTCACTCTCTTCTTTTTTTTTGAAGAGGAAATGTAGGAATTGTTACGGTTAAAAGTGACTTGGACATTAGGATCCTCTTTTGTAAGATGGGTCAGTAAAAGTAACTGTTGTGTAATAGTTGTAAAGATTATGTGAGAAAATTCAGGAAGAGTCCTCTGGGTGAACCCTGACTCATTTGAAAGGCTCTGTGAACACACTATTATTATCATGATGGCTGTGGAAACAGTGGCCGTTTCCCCCCCCCCTCCTCTCCACTGATCATTTTTGGCTCAAAAATAATGAAGAACACTCTATTAACTAGAGCTAGTCAACAAGGTAGTTAGAGGTGGAGATCTTCCCATTTTTCAGCGGTACTGGAGCAGAAATGGGTCCTACTGGGAATGTTGTTAGTGGAAATTGCTCTGTGAGACAGTCTAAGCTATCTGTTCTGCTCAGCCAAGTCGGAGTGTCCAGCTACATTCCTAGTAATATCTTCAGTGTGTTAGTGGTAGGAGGGCCAAGTGCTTCCTTGGCCCAGCTAAGATCCCCTCATTTCTCTCATTAGTATTTCCAGGGCTAGAGGCAGCCACAGTGACTAGGATCAGTAGGGTCATGGTGTCACTAGTAACACCGACACAGTCCACCCCATTACCCCCAAGTGGTGTTTAGAGGATTATTTCTCTGAATTGTAAAAAATACAGCCATAGGGAAACATGGGATTCACAGGGTCTTACTCTGCTGTTCCTTTTTCCTTTTTCTGATCTTAAAAGCCTAGAGATTCAAAGAGTTGATCTGGGGTCAGGACAGATCATCTAAGGCCTTTATTAAGATTAATGAAAATTATTTACACATAAATATATGAAAGAACAACAATAAATAAAATCAACAACAAAAAAGAAAAAAGAGAGAACAAAATACAGTTAGAAGATTTCAAGCACCTGAGGAGTGATGTGCAAGTGCTTTTGTTATTTTACCACAAGTGAGAAAATTTTTTAAATAGAATCTAGGAAAACAAAACAGAGTGTGTATTTATATATGCTGAAAACTATGCATTTCTCTATGCATAGTAATTATTGGCTCGGAGAAGGCAACGGCACCCCACTCCAGTACTCTTGCCTGGAAAATTCCGTGGACAGAGGAGCCTGGTAGGCTGCAGTCCATGGGGTCGCTGAGGGTCAGACATGACTGAGCGACTTCA
>NW_011494854.1:387347-387738 GCF_000754665.1 Bison bison bison | reverse complement strand
TCCCAGGGACGGCGGAGCCTGGTGGGCTGCCATCTATGGGGTCACACAGAGTCGGACACGACTGAAGTGACTCAGCAGCAGCAGCAGTAATTATTGGCTAGGTAATATCATATTAGATTAATTTAATAAAGATTTTGCTTCTGTAGATCCAGTATTGAAGTTTAGAAAACTACTCTGTAAGATGCAATTTCTACATAATTACAGTGGCTCTGAGCGTGAGTTCTGGCATCAGCCTGCCTGGGTTTGAACACTGGCCCACACTTGGGTAAATTGTTCACCTCTCTGTGACTTCATTTCTCTGTCTCCAAAAAACATACCTCCAAAATATATAAGGAACTATTGCAACCTAATAGCAAAAAGCCACATCACCTGATTTAAAAAATGGGCAAAG
>NW_011494854.1:386339-387212 GCF_000754665.1 Bison bison bison | reverse complement strand
AACCTCAATTAAAAAATGGGCAAAAGACTTGAATAGACGTTTCTTTGAAGAAGATATTCAAATGACTAACAGGTACATTAAAAGATGCTTAATATCACTAGTCATCAAATAAGGTGAATTAAAACCATAATGAAGTATCACCTTACTCCTGTTAGGGTCGCTGTTGTCAAGAAGACAAAAGATAAGTGTTGGTGAGGATGTAGAGAAACTGAAATGCTTAAGCATTGTTGATGGGAATGTAATATGGTACAGTTGCTTTGGAAAACACTATGAAGTTTCCTCAAAAAATTAAAAATTATCCAGCAGTCCCACTTCTGGGCATTTAATCGAAAAGGAGTGAAATCAGACTCATGAAGAGATATTTGTACTTCCATGTTTATTGTAACACTGTTTAAAATAGCCAAAATGTGGAGAAACAAATGAAATATTCACCAATAGACGAATGGATTGAAAATATATGTGGTATATACACACAGTGGAATATTATTCAGCCTTAAAAAAGAAGATAATTCTTCTATATGCCTCAACTTGGATGAACTTAAAAGACATTACACTAAGTGAAATAAGCCAGTCACAGAAGGACAAATATTGCATGTTAATACTTAGATGAGGTATATAAAATAGTCAAACTCATAGAAGCCAGGAGTAGAATGGGGGTTGCCAGGGACTGAAGGGATTGGGCAATGGGAAGCTGTTTTCAACTGGTATAAAATTTCATTTACGCAAGATAATTGAACTCCTGAGATCTGTTGTATAACGTCATGCCTAAGTTTACAGTATTGTATACTTCATTTTTTAAGAGGGTGGATTTTGTGTTGTGTTCTTACCACATTAAAAACAAATGAAAAGCAAAAAAAAAAAAAAAAAAAAAAC
>NW_011494854.1:363455-386239 GCF_000754665.1 Bison bison bison | reverse complement strand
CAAAAATACTGAAATGGGTTGCCATGCCCTCCTCCAGGGGATCTTCCCAACCCAGGGATTAAACCCAGGTTTCCCACATTGTAGGCGGATTCTTTACCATCTAGCCACCAGAGAAGCAAACCAGGTAAGGGGAGACCCGGATGGTTAGGGTTAGGTAAAATCATTCATGAAATGTACAAATGCTTTAAGAACCTGACATGCACTCAGGGTTAAATAACCATTATTATATTTTTATTATAGCATTGGGAACCCAGGTTGCTTGGATTACTTGATCCAAGTTACCATCATTAGTTGGGTGGCATCATGCTTAAGTTCTAGTTGCCATAAGTAAGAGGGAAAAACAGACCTAGAGGATTGAGAGTAAATATTTTACTTAGGTGTTTGACTGGCTGGCTTTGGTCAGGGCTTATGCTGTGCAGCTATAGCAGATTGCTTTCCATCTCCAGCTTCTCAAAAGGAGCTGAAATGAAACTGTTCAGGGCAGCTGCTGGTATACAATGTGATAGGATGCTGCGTTGCTTTGCAAGACCTGTTTCAGACTAGGGCATTATTTATTTCCAGGGATGAATCAGGCAAGAGCTGTGATCTGGCTCTTTCCTGGGCAGATGCTATGTGCAAAAAGAGCTTAGAAAGCTTGTTAAACCAGAATCTGCATTAGAACCCTGGTAATTTTAATTCCTCATATAGAAGAATGGATTGACTCATATTTTGTTTTAAGAAGTGAATCACGGAGTTGAAGAATGCCAGCAGTGTATCAGCAGAATTGTCGTATTTTTCAACACGCAAAAACTTATGAAACTGTTGGCCAGTATTATCTTTATAAACAGTGGTGTGGATTAAGTTGTCACAAATAATTCATAAATATTAAAAAAACTTATAATTTTGAAAATGTTTAGCTCTTCCATCCACACTGATGGGACTGAGATGTCTTGTGTTCCTGAGAATTGTTGGGATTAATAAAGTGGAGAAGAGCCTAAATTGATAATTTTTCTTACATGCTCCTGGAAATTTCCCTCATTAAATGTTGGGCTGGATTTCCCATAGAAGTTTCAGAGTTTCTGGGGAGATTTTAAATAGAAAAGGATTCTCTTCAGCCTGGATGACGTGGACATGCCCTGCCTACAGGCAGAAAAATGGACAAAATGATGTCTGATGCTCCCTTTTTCTGTGACCACTGAACCCTAAGTCTCAACTTAGACACAGGCTCCTTCACAGTGTCTCTGGACCAACAGGTCATGAGAAATCTCTATGGCAACAAACCAGCATTAGGGAGTCCCTTGCAGAAATACTCAAAGGCTTGAGGAAGTTACAGGATTTTGTTTGAAAAGACACACTGACAGCACAAGTAATGCAGCTGGTGAGCTAGATCTTAAGTGCTAGACTGCACCTTAGAAGGATTAATACAGGCTTATTTCTGCATTTATTCAAGACATATTTACTGAACACTGGTCTATATGCCAGCAGTCTGCTAGACAAGGGAATAGGAAGATAAGCAAACCAACGTGGGTTCTGATTTCATGAAACTTATACAATTTGATAAGAAAGGCCAATATTACCTAACTTACCTGTCACACAAATACATAATTACAGAGTGTAAGCTCCCTGAAGTAAATTACAGACTGCAGTGAGAATGTGTAAGATGGGAATGTCGTTGGAATGAAAAGATGGTGGTAGGAATTTGGAATTGTATGGGCTTGCCAGAGAAGGGGTTGAGTCTGTAGGATGAAGAAACTAGATAAGCAGGTAAAATGGGAACGTTCTAGGGAGAAGCATGGGCAAAGGTCCTCAGATGGCAAAATGAAGACAGTAGCCTAAAATGAAGGTTCATGAAGTGTGCTGGGACAATGTGGTTTATGTCATGTGTTTTAATCTTAGTCAAAGGGCAATGGGAACACACTGAAGGGTTTGGGAAAGTGGAAGTGGGGAGAAAAGCAGCAAGATCAGACTTTAATTTGGGGCAATCTGACTGCAGTGAGGAGAAACCGTTGAAGGTACACAGAAGTAAATATGCTGTAGTTGAGGTAAGAGATGATACACGCTTGGACAAATGGTTGCCGTAGAGGTGAAGAGGAGTAGATGGACCCGAGATCTCCTTAGGAGATAAAATTGATGGTACTTGGTGCGGGACCCAGAAAGAGTTGGTGGGGCAAGGGAGATAGAAACTCCAGGTTTGAATGTATTGTTCACATAGAGCTACATCAGACAGAGCTGGATTTTTAGATCAGATTAAGGGGAAGATCTGGAACACTTTCTTGGTCCCTCTAAACTAAGTGGGGAGGGACCTCCCTAGCTTGATGTGGTAGAAGACGATATCTCAATTCATCTTTTTTTTTTTTTTAATATTTATTTGGCTGTGCCAAGTCTTAGTTGTGGCATGTGAGATCTAGTTCCCTAACCAGAGGTTGAACCCAGGCCCCCTGCATTGGGAGTGCAGAGTCTTAGCCACTGAACCACCAGGGAAGTCCCTCAATTCATCTTGACCAGAGATTCCTGGAGAAGCCCCTCTAAGGTATCCTGAGCAGTGGCCTCAGTCTTCGGTTTACCTTTTTAAAAAAAAAAAATTAATTTATTTATTTTAGTTGGAGGCTAATTACTATACAATATTGTAGTGTTTTTTGCCATACATTGACATGAATCAGCCATGGGTGTACATGCATTTCCCATCCTGAACCCCCCTCCCACCTCCTTCCCCATCCCATCCCTCAGGGTCATCCCAGTGCACCAGCCCTGAGCACCCTGTCTCATGCATCGAACCTGGACTGGCGATCTGTTTCACATAGGGTAATGTACATGTTTCAGTGCTATTCTCTCAAATCATCCCACCCTCGCCTTCTCCCACAGAGTCCAAAAGTCTGTTCTTTATATCTGTGTCTCTTTTGCTGTCTCACATATAGGGTCATCATTACCATCTTTCTAAATTCCATATAAATGCATTAATATACTATATTGGTGTTTTTCTTTCTGACTTACTTCACTCTATATAATAGCCTCCAATTTCATCCACTTCTGGTTTACCTTAAGCTCTGTGAAGAAAGGGACTATGTCTTGTTCCTGACAGTTGGCCAGTGCTTAGCAGAAAGCCCAGCACATATGTCCACCAAAATATTATTGATAAATATATGATATTTTCCCAAGAGCACAGAGACTATAAGAAGCAGTGGCGCGATGGGGAGAAGTCTAGAAACCTATACTTCAGACCTTTGGTGCGGTGACCCTGCCTCCCTCCCAGGTCACGTACTTTTGTTGAGACTATGCCTTTCTACCTCAAATACCCTCATATCCTCATTTAGTTGAAAAAGCTTTAAAAGTTGCTTGGGTGAATATGTTTGGTTTCATTTTGAAGTGATACCATAATTTGGCAGCATTTATTTAAGTATAGCATTTTTTTTTCAGTTGGATGAAACAGGGAGTTATCAATTATAACTACATAGAGAATGAGTAAAGAACTCAGGTCTATGCAAAACAAGGGAAATAACCATTAGGAAAGTTCAGCACTTCCCAGATAGCTCAGACAGTAAAGAATCTGCCAGAGATTCTTTCAGGAGACTCAGGTTCTATCCCTGGGTCAGGAAGAGCCCCTAGAGAAGGAAATGGCAACCCACTCCAGTACTCTTGCCTGGAAAATTCCATGGACAGAGGAGCCTGGCAGGCTACAGTCCATGGGATCATACAAAGACACATGACTGAGCATGCACGCACGCAAGCTCAACTACACAGTGGAAAGTTCAGCAAGGGAGGTTCTGGAAGATTCTAAAAGTCGGGGCAGCCTTGGGGGCCTGGAAAGTTGGGGAGCAGCAGGCTAGATTTGTTTTATAATATTTATTTACTTGGCTGCATCAGGTCTTAGTTGTGGGCATGTGGGATCTTTAGCTGTGCCATGTGGGATCCAGTTCCCTGACCAAGGATCAAACCCGGGCTCACCTGAATCAAGAGCATGGAGCCTTAGCCACTGAACCACCAGGGAAGTCCCAGGTTAGATATTTTTAAAGCAATGAAATGAACCTAAGATCTAGGAATTCAAGGTGAGACGGAGAAGCCTCAGCAAACGATGTGGATGAACTTCATCTCCAAGGACAAGATGAGTGACAGTCGCCTGGTGTTAATTCCAACCAGAAGAAATCAGGGATGTACAGGTGGAATGGTCTCTGGGGCTCGCAGGACCAAGATGGAGATGAGTCCACTGATCAGTAGTGAGGATAGTTGAGATAACTTTGCTTGAGAATTTTTCTATATCATTCTTGTTGTGACTGTCTTCATTTTTATGTAAAAAGGATGAGTGTATCTTTTCTCAAAATAATGAAACATATGGGCCTGATGCCATTGGAAATTTGATTTTTGAAAGTCATCAATATGTTGTAAATGTGAAAGGAGGAAACTCCCTCACAGGTAGATGTTTCCAGAAAGGTGAGTAAAAATGAATAGGATTACTGACATCTTCAAAAGAACACGGTTTTAAGCAGCAGATATTAAATATTTTCTTCACAGTAAATTCAGTGTGTGTGTGTGTGTGTGTGTGGGCATGCACGTGCATGCACAAATATACACACTAGATAATTTCCCCAACTCTTTCACTCTGTGTTATTCTGTGGTTACTCAAGTATGTTAGCTGCTCAGTTGTGCCTGACTCTTTGCGACCCCTTGGACTGTAGCCCGACAGACTCTGTCTATGGGATTCTCCAGGCATGAATACTGGAGAGGGTTGCCATTTCCTTCTCTAGGGGATCTTCCCAACCCAGGGATTGAATCCCAGTCTTCTGCAAAGAGGTAGATTCTTTACCATCTTAGCCACCAGGGAAGCCCATGTTATCCTGCAACAGATATTAAAATTTGACACTTTGGGTTTTTTCGTATAAATATTCAACCAACCTTTGTGAGTGATACTGGGTGCTGGGGTTTGGGGAAGCATCTGTTTGGGCAGTTTCTTTTGGATGGGGTGTGGGTTCAGAGTCAAACCAGCTTAGAACCATGAAATGAGCCAGCAGCAGGCCTGCTCTCACTGTAACTGCTGGTAAAAGAGAGTCTCTGAATTTAGCTCTGTATTTTCATGGGGCTTCAGAGACACCTCACATACTGGCTTTCCCAACCATCTCAGGTGTAAGTTGTATCAAAGAGTCTATGTCTCGTTACATTTACAAGCCTCAGGGTAAACACACAGGTACATTTTTCTTCTTTTGGAATGACAAGTTCCTCTGCTGTTACCATCTGTCCACAGATGGTGGTCCTGGAATCTCCCTACCTACACTTTTACACCTGTTTCTCTTTTTCAGTCCTCTTATTCCTTCTCTCCTTTTCCTTCCCTCCTACTTGCACTTTTACCTAGTATTTTTCTGCTGTCCCTTAGCTTCTTCCAGTCTCACATTGCCCCATTACCCTTTCTTCTCCTGCCCCCACTGAAGCTCACAGAACCGGGTTCCAGTCCTTCAGAATCTTACTCTCAGCAAGATAGCACATCCAATCCCCCTTTAGGAAATTATTTTACTTATCTCTTAATATTTTGATCAGGAACAAATATTTAACATTCAGGAGTCACTCTAAGTGGTATGGATTAGAAGCAGGGGGCAGGCACAGGTGAAAAATCATTTTGGATGGGAAAGCCTGTCCACCTTCCATGCATTATAACCAGCAGGCAAAGACTAAATACTGGGCAGGCGCCATCACTGCCCATCTTCTCAAGAAAAATTTGAGGAGGGACCCTGGGACCTCGAAGGTGATGGTGGCAGCCCATCTTTTTACCAAAAGGAGTTTGATCCAAATGAGTCCAGTTTGGATTAGGTAAAGAATGAGATTGAGGAGATGTGTTCTAGAAATCAGCCAATTTCGCAGCCTGGGGCAGGTATTTGTCATCAGCTGAGTCATACTGCCCTGGGATTAGCCAGCTCTACTTTCTGTTTCAACAATAAAAAGTCTTGCAAAACTGCTGGCATGTGAGACAGAGGGATCCAGAAAGTTTTGGCATCTTTTCCAGCAGCATAACGGGTTTTAGGGAAGAGACTTGTGAGAGCATGGTCCATGCACTCCACCACCAGGGACAGATCCACGTTCACAAAGGATGCAGTGCCTTTCAATTGTTCTAGGCCTGTAAAAAAAGAGACAGAAGCACATTTACCCCGTGGAAGAAGGGGAATAGGGGAATGTGAGCTAGGTTGCAAAGGGGAGGATGCAGTGAGGGAATTTATTTTGATTTTGCCATTATAACTCGGTCCGCTTGTGGTGGGTTTTTATCTATTCCTCAGAAAAGGATGCAGCAGTGATTTCTTTAGATTGTTGGCTCTCAGACTTGAGTGAGCAGCAGAATCTCCTAGAGAGCTTGTTCAAAGCCAGAACCCAAGAAGTTAGTAGTTCGTATACCCATGGTGGTAGTAATATAAACACAGCACTTCTTAAAACAAACTTGATATAGGAAATGTGTGTACACGTGCTTGTGCATATATGTGTGCACTAATATAGCATGTGCCTCTATAATTCAGTGAATAAAGAGAGACTCATCCACTAAAGCCCTGACTCACAAAGCTAAAGGTGTCCTGGTTCTCAGCAAATGAATTGTGTGAGTAATGAGCTAAGATACCTTTAAAGAGGCAGGGACTGGTGATGGCTTGAAGCATTACTCCTAAGCTCTTAAAACATATCTTAAATTGTGTATCCTCAAGGGAAAATCTGTTGTGTTAAATCTTTTGACTTCAGCTCCCAGTAGCCACAAGGTGTCCCAAGAGCCTAATTGAGGTTAGCTCAGAAGTCTTAAGTCTATTTTAAACTCCTACGACTCCAGTCTGGGAAACGAAGCAAAGTGACCTTAAATTTGTGGTCTGCTTTTACTATGAGTCTCGCTGATCTCAAAGTCTTGGCTTGGAGAACTCTAATAGCAACCAGGACAAAATAGGGCTCTAAGCCTTTGGTGGTTCTGAGAAAGGACCCCTGACCCAGAGGCCAAGTCAAAAAAATTTGAGATAGAAGTTGAAGATATATTCTCAGGCATCTAGGAAATATCAATTTCAACATCAAATGAGGGATTTTGTTTTCGAACTTAGAGGCTTCGGAGTCGGCGAGTGAGAAACAGAGCCTTTAATGGCAGTGGTTGTAACCTGATATGTGGTGACGTGTCAGCACCGCGAGGTTTGTCAAACCAGACGTTCTAGTTGACATATGTGTACCTGTATGCATGTGTGTGTGTGAGTGTGTGTATGTGTGTGTGTGTGTGTGCGTGCTCAGTGGGGTAGTTGCAGAAGTCAGTCATTCTCCCCCAGTAGATGTGACTAGGCTCTTGGCTCCACCTTGAAAACTCCTGGCCTTGAACCTTGCCACAGTTGGCTGTCTTACCGAAGCCCGCCGAAGAAGAGGCAGGACCACAGCTGGGGTTAGGGTGACTCCAGGTCAAATGGAGCGCCTGGCTCAAAGCAGGAGCTTAGTAAGCGTTTGAGGACTAGTGAGTAAATGTTAATAGGGCCGGGAAGTCTGATATGGAGGCAAGAGCCCCAATACAGGAAGTTCCGGCAGTTCCTCAACGCCTCATTCCCATTGCAGTGCATGGCGGAGAATAGATGGCCAAGTCAGGCCATCTGGGTTCAAATCCAGCTCTTCACTTACTAGCTGTGCCACTTTGGGCAAGTTACATCCCTGTGCCTCTGCTTCTATGAAATCCAGAGGGTTTGTTTGGGCGTTTTAAATGAAAGAGTTTGTGTAAACTTAGAATGGTGACGAGTATATAGTGAATGTTCACTATGTGTTAGTCATTGTTATCTAACCTTTATGATTATTCCTCCAGCCTTGACTCAGTCTGACTTACCTTATTTCTCCTTCCATCTCCACTGCCATGCATTCCTGCTGCGGAAAGCTTCCACCCAAATATTAATAATTTCTTCCTGTTTAGGTCATATTCAAAGCTGACCTTTCCTATAAAGGTTTCTTAACCAGCAACGCTTTGATTCTGTGTTGAATTTCTCGAGCAGTTAGAGACTGTACTATCTAGCACTCCTTCTAGGCTGTTGGGTTATGTCTCAGAAATAAAGAATCAAGTTTCTTGCATGTTGTAAATCTCAGTGTTCAGAGTCATCTGGTTACTTTCTGTTGTCAACTAGATTGTAAGTTAGTCAGAGTTTGAGTCTTTGAATGAGTGGTAGGTGGTCACCAAAAAGAGGTGGTTTGTGTAGATGTAATAACCATGGGCTCCAGTCCAGGCATTGCTCTGAGGAGTTGTATAAACTTGGGTAGGACATTTCCCTTTTCCTTTGCTCGCTGCTATAGTTCTTTTGAGGAATAAATGATACAATTCATAAGGCGTTTAGTATGGAACTTACCACTTAGTAAATGCTCAGTAAATGTTTATAAACACGAGCAAGAGATGACACTAATTAACAGGGACTCCTGATCTATATTTGAGATCTCTACTGGTGTATTACCATGGTAATCTTATTTTTTCCTTTCTGTTTGAGTCTCTTTCAAGCTGTCTAGGACAATGAACCCCATAGGATCCTGGGTCCACCCCAAAGCTCACTTTTCTCAATGTAGCTTTCTCCATATTGTTGTTTGATGTCTGGAGACAGATGCTTCCAAATGGCAAGTTTCTTTTCAGCAGTCTTTTCTGGATCTGACAAATTGGTTTTGAACAATCCTGGTTCGATGCAAGCGACATGCACACCAAAAGCTTTCATGTCCCGCCTGTGAAAAGAGCCAGTTGAAGACATTTAATTCAGGCTTATTTGAATAATGTTTGCTTATAAATCCTTTCATGGAATCACAGAGTGGGGTGCACAGGAAAGAGCATCTTATTCTACCATCTCAGTTTGCAGATGAGGAACTGAACTACGGGATGGATCATCTTCCACATTCCAGACTGGCTACTATGCAGTACGCCTGTGGGACACATCTGAATAGCACAGCAAAGTCTTTGAAAACTGAACAAATATTGCGATCTCAAACCACAGAAGGTTGGTTGGAAGTTGTGACCTGAACACAAGCTGCTCAATTATCTGCTAAAAACAACAACAATAACAACAAAAACCTATCAACATTCTCCCCAGAATTTAATAGGACTCATAGTTTCATGTTGTACCAAATGTTTAGCATATGATACATAAAAGAAGTCAGAAAATCTCAACTCACATGAGAAAAGACAATGGACAGATACCAAGGCCGAGGCAACACAGATGTTGGAATTATCAAAGTCTTTAAAGTGCTTGTTACAAACATGCTCCAAGAGAGAGACACTCCTGAAGTAATTGGGAATTTAGAAAGCTTTAGAAAAGAAAGAAAAGATAAAGAAGAACCAAGTTAAAACTTTACACTTGAAAAATCCATTAACCAAAATAAAATATTTACTGGCTGGACTCATTAGTAAAATGAAGAAGATGAAGGAAAGTCAATGAATTTGAAGATGGATCACTAGAAATTACCTAATCTGAACAGCAGAGAGAACAATAATTGACAAAGTGAACAGAACCATAGAAATCTGTGGGACAAAATCAAAAGGTTTAATATTTGTGTTAGAATCCCAGAAGGAAGAGAAATAGTGGATTGTAGATAAAATATGTTCGGAGAAACAATGGCTGAAACCCCCTCAAATATGTGAAAAGGCATAAACCTACAGATTGGAGAAGCCCAGTGAACCTCAGACATCATAAACCCAAAGAAGCTAATGCCTGGGGCACCACATTGAAGGACTTTGCTAAATTGGTCCTTTCATGGTTTTATGCTCTGGGGTTCTCTGATGACATAGCAAAAAGAGGTGGTCAATGCTTTCCTGTGGTAGCAAAATCTTCACATTAGATTAGCAAGCTTCTGTGTGTGTGTGTGTGTGTGTGTGTGTGTGACTCAGTCTTGTCTGACTCTTTCCCACCCCATGGACTATAGCCCACCAGGCTCCTCTGTCTGTGGGATTCTCCAGGCAAGAATACTAGAGTGGGTTGCCATTCCCTTCTCCAGGGTAGCAAGCTTCTAAGTTTTATTTGGAAATGGAAGCATCAGAGGAAAGCTGACTTTCTTGTCTTTGGGGTAGAGGTGGGACGGTTACCATCCATTCAGCTATAGTGTTTGAAATTTGAGTCTAGAACTTGCAACAAGAGGGGAGAAAATTGCTGCATCGCTAAGTCATTACTTTATCAGATAATTTTCTACTGAGGGTTTAAATAAGATGTCACTGTTGTGTCTGCAACTGACAGTAATACCAACAGAGAGACCTGATTTAGTTCCTCTCTCTGATTCCCTAACTATTAAACAATCTAATCTGTTGAATACAAATTTGCCACCACTATTCTCATATGCATTAATGCAAAAAGGAGAAAAGACTTTAAAAGATTTAGGTTCAAATCCTATTCTACCACTTGACAGCTGGGTGACCTCAGGGGAGTTATCTCATCTCTCTTAGCTTCAGTGGTATCATTTATATTTTATTTCTCATTTTTTAAATGTTTTTTCCTTATTTTTTGCTTCGAACCCTTGTGCCAAGGGCTGACTTTCAGTATCATAAATTGGGAATAGTTTAAAGCACTAAATAGAGTGTCTGGTATATACATGTTCAATGAATGTTAGTGGTTATTGTTTGCTAAGATGTCCATGTTTGCTTTACCTTAAGCTGTCATTGAAGCCTTCTACTGCATATTTAGATGGCGAATAGCCCCCTCCACCAAATGCAAGCCGACCCCCAATGCTGGAGACATTGATAATTCTCCCTCGAGCCTTTTTGACCAAGGGAAGCATGTTTAACGTGACACTGATGAGTCCAAACAGGTTCACTTCAACAGGTTCTCTGTAGTCCTCAACTGTCAGCCAGTCATTGGGTGCCAGCACACCAAGAATGCCAGCGTTGTTGATCAGACCCCAGAGACCTGGAACAGAGCGGAAGGGAAGGAGGTGTGGTAGAAGGTGATACTTATATAGGCATCCTCGATGGAAATACAGCTCTGCCTTATCTGATGGTGTCATTTTCTCCTTCCAGTCACATTCCTTCCTGCTTTGAATACTTGCAGTTTGGGGAAGTGATAGAACAGTGGGTGAGAGGTTAAACTGAAACGGCTGAAGTTCTGTTACTGGAAGCCACTCTCACAATTTTTCTGTTTCTGCTTTGAATGTCAAACACTATCTGAGTGAGACTTTTTAATCTCAGATGTGAGGAAATTGCTCTATTTTTCCTATCATGCTGGATGGCATAGCCAGAGAATACTTATGAACTGTTTTTATAGACAAAGAACAACATCGATCTATTTCACATTTATTTTTGGTAAAAATCCAGTCATTTACCTGTCTTATTTTATGATGGGAAACACTTAACATTGTTAAAAGTGTTTGGCATTCAAGCATTAAAATATTATTTGGCGCCTTATCAAACCACTGCTTTTGAGGTTCAGAGTCTCAACTATATGATGAAGATGTGATAAAGAAAAATAACATCTGTTTGTTTTTTCCTTTGTGGATTCAAATATCTTCATCCATGAGGATATTTCAAACTTCATTCAGGGAAATAAAATAAAAAGTCTTCTAGTTCGGAATGCGCCTATCTTTGCAGAATCTAATGCAGAATGAGGTCCAATGACTCCCTATGCTACCACAACTACCTAAGACACATTTGCTCAGATCGCCAGACTATTTTCTTCCTTTCCCAGTGACAGTGTGTGAGCTCTGGAACCATTTCGCAGTCGGAAGATGGACCTGGATATTCAGATGGCAATTCAAGGGTTGCCCTCAGAATCTACTGTAGCTTTTAGCCCCAAGTTGTTTGCTGCGTAAGTGGTGAGAGTAGCACTTCACAGAAAAAGATCGGTTAACACCATCATCTCAGTTCTAAATTCACCCGTGGGAACGTATGAGAAGATAATGTGGGCTGTGTCTCTCATGCATGTAGAGAGCTTGCAATGTAGAAATATTCAGGGCTATTCTAAACTTTCTCCCATCTTCTCTAGTACACAACTGGTATTTAGGAGACTTTTTTTTTTTTGGAAAGAGCATTTAAAATCAGACTATTTACTTTCATTTAGCTTTGCTTACTTCTCAACACCCCCTCCATTCCCCTCATTCTCACATCACTCACCTTTCTCCCCAACTTGGTTTTTCACCCACTGGGCAGCCCTCTTGACATTTTCTGGGTCAGTTACATCCAGGAGCACGGTATGAAGCCTCTCTGAAGTTTCTGCCTTTAAAGCTGTTGATCCTGATTCAGTTAGGCAGGCAGCAATTACATGAAATCCTTTCTTATCAAAAGTTCTGGCTGCCAAGTTTCCAAAGCCAGTGTCACACCCAGTGATGAAAATGTACTTATCAGTGATGTTTGCGATCTTTAGCTGTCTTTTATAATTCCACAGAAAACCACAAAGGATCAGAAGGACTAACAGCCAAAAGAGCATTTTTTTCCTGTTGTATGACAAGGACACTTCTTTCTTGAACAATAAAAGAAGATGGCGTCCTGAGTGTTCAAAATTAGAAAGAAAATTCAAATTAGAAGCATTAGGGCATAATAACCCAGAGTGATGAACTTAAGATATCTTAATGCATTTGGATGGATACATAGATGGTTAAAAATGCAATAACTCTTATTTGGTTGGGGAGATGGCCATTTAAGTGTTAAACTACACCTATCATATGTGCATGTGTGTGTGCTCAGTCGTGTCTGACTCTTTGTGACCCCCATGGACTGTATTTCTCCAGGCTCTTCTGTCCATGGGGTTCTCCAGGTGAAAACACTGGAGTGAGTTGCCATTTCCTCCTCCAAAGGATCTTCCTGACTTAGGGATCGAACCTGTGTCTCCTGCATTGCAGGCAGATTCTTTACCACTAAGCCACAAGGGTTTCCCAAGTGGCAGAGAAAGTAACTGGCAAAATTGACAAGGGTCATTGGGTTGATTTAACTTTTTTTCTCTATCTGTATATATGCAAATATTTCTTTGCTTAATAAGGAATATTAACATAAACACAGATAGAATGATACACACACTCGTGCACACAGACACACAACTCTATTTCTACTGTTTTACAAGGAATAGATTGTTTCAGATAAAAAATAATGCAACATATCTTCACTTATTGTGGACGATTTGGACTCTGCTTTCATCTTTTTTTCCTGCCGAAAGATCTATAGCTAAAGAAGGAAAAAATGGGTAATAAAAATAAGTCAAAGGTAAAAGGAAGGTTTGTGCAAACTAGTTGGTTCTTGTGGTATAGCCATGACTATTACTAAAGCAGTCAGGTTTTTAGACTATTGTTACTTAAAAATTTGGTATAGTTTTTCCAAATCTTCCCTCTGTAGGAATTATTGATTTGTTGCAAGTCGATGTCTATGTAGCAAGATTTCCCCTTTTCAAGTAAATAAATACATTTAAAATATGTAATTTTGAGGGGTGGGGTGGTGTAACCAACTCTTGCAAAATTTCATATTTAGACATTTTAAGGAAACTTCATGTTTATACATTCAATTAGTATAGCGTTTTGCTCAAGCCTAGGTCTTGATAAAAAATTGTTGAATAACTAAAAGTTAACTATATTCACCAAATGGATTCTGTAACCTTTGTTGCAATCCAAACTCCCAAGGGAATTATGTGAAAAATGCAAATATTCATGGGGTTCAATGTGCCCTAGAGCTGAGAGTCGGAGAAGGCAATGGCACCTGACTCCAGTACTCTTGCCTGGAAAATCCCATGGACGGAGGAGCCTGGTGGGCTGCCATCTATGGGGTCGCACAGAGTCGGATACAACTGAAGTGACTTAGCAGCAGCAGCAGCAGAGCCGAGAGTGGAAACTCTGTGCTGTAGGGTTTTGCTGCTGGCAGGCAGGCCTAAGGGGAGCAATAGTAAAACAATGGCTTACTTTTGTAAAGCATTCTGCCTTTCACTTTTACAAAAAAGTCTCATTTGACCCTCTTTGTAGCCTTTTCAGTTAGAGAGGGCTCATTACTTGCCTCATTTTATAGGAGAATTAATATGCCAATTAATAAATGTAAAAGGAAAAATGAAATTAGCAAATTATGATGTGGCAGCTGACAAAGTGACAGCTGTTCCAGGCAATTCTAAACTAGTGGGTGAAATTCCGATGAGAAACGGTAACTATAGAATCTCAAAGAATCTCTGCATAAAGCTCGTACTAATTAAAAAGAGAGCAATAGTAATTTCACAGTGGAGAAATCTGACGGATACCACTTTAACCAAGTGATAAAAATGAACACTACAGAGACGACAAAATGGCGGAGGAGTAGCTGGACATGGAGTACTTCTCTCTTCATGGATGGATCAGGGATATGGCTTCAGATGCAGGGATCTCACAGAGCACCAGCTGAGGGCTGGCAGGAGTGCCTGCCTGATCACCGGAAAGGAATATGGATCCACACAAAACTCAGTAAGAGGAAGAAAGGAAGAAAGGGAAAATTAGGAGAGTGAGTAGGACTGGATCTGCACTCAGGGGGAGAAGGAACTGAAGCAGGGGTGAGATTCCCACACTGGAGCAATAGTTTGGGACAGAGAGGAGGCATTTGAGGCTGTTGGAGAGTGAATCAATTGATCTGTGACATTCTGAATGGAGCAGAGAACCACATTCCCTACCTGTCCAGGACAAGGTCCCTCCGTACGTGCAGTCGCTGGGAGCTGGACCGTTGGGATTAAAGAGCAATCCTAAAGTGAGGGCTGCTGGTGACTGCTGGAGATGGCCTGAGGGGATGTGAAGGAGGCGATCACCGTGGGAGTGCCCTTGAAGGAAAGCTGGGCAGCCATGGAGGCAGGGCCATACTGCTGAATCATGCGCAGGGGGTGGGGCCACCACTGTAGCCTCTCTCTCTCCCCACAGGCCAGAGCCAGCAGCTGACCAGTAGAGAAAGACCCCAGAGAAGGTGGTCCTTGGTGGGCCTGATGCACCAGTTGAGCTCAGTTCAGTCAATTCAGTCACTCAGTCGTGTCCAACTCTTTGCGACCCCATAAATCGCAGCACGCCAGGCCTCACTGTCCGTCACCAACTCCCGGAGTTCACTCAGACTCACGTCCATCGAGTCAGTGATGCCATCCAGCCATCTCATCCTCTGTCTTCCCCTTCTCCTCTTGCCCCCAGTCCCTCCCAGCATCAGAGTTTTTTCCAATGAGTCAACTCTTCGCATGAGGTGGCCAAAGTACTGGAGTTTCAGCTTTAGCATCATTCCTTCCAAAGAAATCCCAGGGCTAATCTCCTTCAGAATGGACTGGTTGGATCTCCTTGCAGTCCAAGGGACTCTCAAGAGTCTTCTCCAACACCACAGTTCTAAAGCATCAATTCTTCGTCACTCAGCTTTCTTCACAGTCCAACTCTCACATCCATACATGACCACTGGAAAAACCATAGCCTTGACTAGATGAACTTTTGTTGGCAAAGTAATGTCTCTGCTTTTGAATATGCTATCTAGGTTGGTCATAACTTTCCTTCCAAGGAGTAAGCATCTTTTAATTTCATGGCTGCAGTCACCATCTGCAGTGATTTTGGAGCCCAGAAAAATAAAGTCTGACACTGTTTCCACTGTTTCCCCATCTATTTCCCATGAAGTGATGGGACCAGATGCCATGATCTTAGTTTTCTGAATGTTGAGCTTTAAGCCAACTCTTTCACTCTCCTCTTTCACTTTCATCAAGAGGCTCTTCAGTTCCTCTTCACTTTCTGCCATAAGGGTGGTGTCATCTGCATATCTGAGGTTATTGAGATTTTTCCCGGCAATCTTGATTCCAGCTTGTACTTCTTCCAGCCCAGCATTTCTCATGATGTACTCTGCATAGAAGTTAAATAAGCAGGGTGACAATATACAGCCTTGACGAACTCCTTTTCCTATTTGGAACCAGTCTGTTGTTCCATGTCCAGTTTTAACTGTTGCTTCCTGACCTGCATATAGGTTTCTCAAGAGGCAGGTCAGGTGGTCTGGTATGCCCATCTCTTTCAGAATTTTCCACAGTTTATTGGGATCCACACAGTCAAAGATTTTGGCATAGTCAATAAAGCAGAAATAGATGTTTTTCTGGAACTCTCTTGTTTTTTCGATGATCCAGCAGATGTTGGCAATTTGGTCTCTGGTTCCTCTGCCTTTTCTAAAACCAGCTTGAACATCTGGAAGTCCACGGTTCACGTATTGCTGAAGCCTGGCTTGGAGAATTTTGACCATTACTTTACTAGCGTGTGAGATGAGTGCAATTGTGAGGTAGTTTGAGCATTCCTTGGCATTGCCTTTCTTTGGGATTGGAATGAAAACTGACCTTTTCCAGTCCTGTGGCCACTGCTGAGTTTTCGAAATTTGCTGGCATATATTTCACAGCATCATCTTTCAGGATTTGAAATAGCTCCACTGGAATTCCATCACCTCCACTAGCTTTGTTCATAGTGATGCTTTCTAAGGCCCACTTGACTTCACATTCCAGGATGTCTGGCTCTAGGTGAGTGATCATACCATCGTGATTATCTTGGTCATGAAGATCTTTTTTGTACAGTTCTTCTATGTATTCCTGCCACCTCTTCTTAATATCTTCTGCTTCTGTTAGGTCCATACCATTTCTGTCCTTTATCAAGCCCATCTTTGCACCAGCAACAGAGAAAGATCACAGCCAGGAGGGCCCTTTGAGCACCTGCTTCACCAAGCAACAATGAAGGACCAGCTAGGGAAGTCCTTTGAATGCCAGCTTCCAGAGGCTAGAAAAAGACTCTATGTTCGTGCTAAGTTGCTTCAGTTATGTCCAACTCTGTGCGACCCTGTGAACGGCAACCTGCCAACCTCCTCTGTCCATGGGATTCTCCAAGCAAAAATATTGGAATGGGTTCCCATGCCCTCCCCCAGGGGGCTCTTCCCAGCCCGAGAAACAAACCCGTGTCTCTTATGTCTCCTGCATTAGCAGGTGGGTTCTTTATCACTAGCACCACCTGGGAAGCCCCTGAAAAAGAGTCTGATAGCGCTTTATCACCTATGCCCATGGCCACCGGGTTCCCTACACTCTGAGCAGCCTGCCTCCTCCATGCCCAGTCCTCACTGGTGCAGAGCTGCCAGAGGCTAGAAAGAAAAAGGCTTAATAGTGCCGTATCTCCTGCTCCTGTGGCCACCACCTCCCCCATGCATGGTGCTGCCAGGGTCCCCACAATTCAAGCAGCTGTGACACCTCCACCCTTGGTCCTCACTGGGCAGACCCAAGTCCTCCAGGGCAGCCTCAGGAGTGAACTCCCGTGGATAACCTGCATGGAGTGCTGGGGATGAAACCAGAATTGACTTCCAGGGGCAGAATGGCTAAGGAAGAGGATTGGAAATCTTTCCACCAGCTGTACAAGCTGCAGATTAAATCCACACAACCAACTAGGTACTCTGTGCCTATGAAATATATAAAAGGACAATGAGTGTTCACATAAAAGCAAAAAACCCTAGCTCTGGCAACAGTGGAGGTGAGTATACACAGGAGCAGAGGCAGATAGGTCCAAAGAACAGTCCAGTATAGGAGGGCTTCCTAGGAGGTGGGGGTAGAATTACTACTCTCTATATACAATTTTTTTTCCTTTTTTCCCCCTTTCCCCTCTTTTTCCCTTTTCCCCCCTTTTCCCCTTTTTTATCCTTTTAATCTTTTCCCCCTTTTTTCTTTTTCATATATTTCTCATTTTCTTCCTTTTTTTTCCACTCTCTTTTTTCTCTCTTCCTTTTGTAAATGTGTGTTTCTTTGGGAGCTCTTAGCAACTGAGTGTTGTTTTCACCATTAGTCTTGAGGTTTTATTTTCTGTGCTGTGATGCCTGTGAAGTCTTGGTGCTACAGTAAGGGAAGGAACCAATAGCAGACTATTGGAGGCAGAAAAATGGATAAGTGATCTGGAAGACAGAATGGTGGAAAGAACTGAAGCAGAGCAGAATAAAGAAAAAAAAAATAGAAGAAATGAGGACAGTCTCAGAGACCTCTGGAACAACATTAAGCACACTAACATATGAATTATAAGGATCCTAGAAGAAGAGGAGGGAAAAAGGCATGAGAAAATATTTGAGGAGATAATAGTCAAAAACTTCCCTAACTTGGGAAAGGAAATAACCATCCAAATCCAGGAAGCCCACAGTCCAATACAGGATAAACCCAAGGAGAAATACACCAAGACACATATTAATCAAGTGAATGAAAGTTAAACAGAAAGAACAAATATTAAAAGCAGCAAGGGAAAAGCAGCAAATAACACACAAGGGGATTCCCATAAGGCTAACAGCTAATCTTTCAACAGAAACTCTGGCCAGAAGGGAGTGACGAGGTATACTTAAAGTGATGAAAGAAACAAAATTACAACAAAGATTGCTCTATCTAGTAAGGATCTCATTCAGATTCAAAGGAGAACTCAAAAGCTTTACGGATCAGCAAAAAAAAAAAAAAAAGATAAGAGAATTCAGTGTCACCAAACCAGCTTCACAACAAATGCTAAAGAAACTTCTCTAGGTTGGAAACACAAGAGAAAGAAAAGGCCTACAAAAACAAACCCAAAAGAATAAAGTAAATAGTAATAGGATCATTAGTTAATTAGTGTTAGTCGCTCAGTCGTGTCCAACTCTTTGTGACCCCATGAACTGTAGCCCACCAGACTCCTCTGTCCATGGAATTCCCCAGGCAAGAATATTGGAGTGGATAGCCATTTCCTTCTCCAGGCGATCTTCCTGACCCAGGGATTGAATCTAGGTCTCCTGAATTGCAGGCAGATTCTTTACTGTCTGAGCCACCAGAGAAGCCCCATACGTAGCATATATATCAATAATTATGTTAAGTGTAAATTGACTAAATGCTCCAATTAAAAGATACAATGGATACAAAAACAAGACCCTTCTATATACTGTCTACAAGAGACCCACCTCAGACCTAGGGACACACAAAGTGAGGGGCTGGAAAAAGATATTCCATGCAAATGGAAATCAAAAGAAAGCAGGAGTAGCAATAGTCATATCAGATAAAATAGACTTTAAAATAAAGACTGTTATAAGAGACAAGGAAGGACACTACATGATGATCCAGGAATCAATCCAAGAAGAAGATATAAAGTTATAAATATATACGCATCCAACATAGGAGCACCTCAATACTAAGGCAAATGCTAACAACAGGGAGATCCAACCAGTCCATTCTGAAGGAGATCAGCCCTGGGATTTCTTTGGAGGGAATGATGCTAAAGCTGAAGCTCCAGTACTTTGGCCACCTCATGCGAAGAGGTGAAAAGACTCTTTGGAAAAGACTCTGATGCTGGGAGGGACTGGGGGCAGGAGGAGAAGGGGACGACAGAGGATGAGATGGCTGGATGGCATCACTGACTTGATGGACGTGAGTCTGAGTGAACTCCCGGAGTTGGTGATGGACAGGGAGGCCTGGCATGCTGCGATTCATGGGGTCGCGAAGAGTAGGACACGACTGAGCGACTGAACTGAACTGAACTGATTAAAGGGGAAATTGACAGTAACACAATAATAGTGCAGGACTTTAATACCCCATTAATACCAATAGACAGAGATCTACCAGACAGAAAATTAAAAAGAAAATACAAGCCTTAAATGATACATTATATCAGTTGGATCTAACTGATATTTATAGGGCTTTTATCCAAAAACAGCAGCTTTCACTTTTTCTCAAGTGCACATGGAACTTTCTCCAGGATAGATCACATTTTGGGTCACAGATCAAGCCTTGGTAAATTTTAAAAAATTGAAATCATTTCAAGCATCTTTTCCAACCACAACACTATAAGACTAGATATCAGCTACAGGAAAAAACACTACCAAGAACACAAACACGTGGAGGCTGAACAATATACTTCTGAATAACCAACATATTACTGAAGAAGTCAAGAAAGAAGTCCAGATATACTTAGAAACAAATGACAATGAAAACACAACTCAAAACCTACGGGAGGCACTAAAAGTAGTTCTAAGTGGGAAGCTTATACCAATACAAACCTCCCTTAAGAATCAAGAAAAACATTGAATAAACAACCTAACCTTACACCTAAAGCAACTAGAAAAAGAAGAACAAAAACCCCTAAAGTTTGTATAAAGGAAGAAATCATAAAGATCAGAGCTGAAATAAATGAAGGAGACAATAGCAACTTTTGATCCTGCACCAAAAAAATCATTTTTTCTTTTGTCAAAAAGAACATTTTTAGGTTGACAAATGAAATTTGAGTAAGCACTGTAGATCGGATAAACAATAAATATTACATGAATATCAAATTCTCAGTTTTGATCACTTCTATGATTATGTAGAAAATGTCCTACTTTTTAGGAAATACACATGGAAGTATTTAAGGATTAAGTAGCACCATGTCTCCAACTTACTCTTAAACGGTTTAGGAAATAATAAAAATATGTATATAAACAAACATTAAGAATATGTACATTCTCTAAAGAGAGAATAAGAATGTAAATGTGGTACAATGTCAATATCTGGGGATTCTGGGTTGTGCTATTCTTTCAACTTTTCCATAAGTTTGAAATTAATTCAAACCAAAAAGTTCAAAATTTGGCAAAGGAAAATGATTTTTTTTTTTAATGAGAAAAGTGTTCGTTTGACTGCTTTGAGTTCACGCACAGGATAGATGAGAAGTTTCATATACAGAACTTCAGAGTCTAGTGACCTTGGACACCAAGTTTTCTGCCTTCTTCTCTTTGGGAAATTCACCTTCATAACCACTGGAGGAAAGCAAAAACTCAGACCAAATCAGTCAGACTCCCTCTCCCTCCTCATCTTATCCATCTCCCCCCTCAACTTCCTCCTTCCCTAGCCAAACCAATTTTTCCCGGGTGACAAGCAAACGGAGAGGAGGTTTTAGTTGTTAGGGATGGGCTCACTTTAAAATGTGTTGCCCTCATTAGTTACTCCTTTGGGCTGAGGGTTATTTCAGATGCTGGTGTCCCAGCCTGCAGCCTGAATCCAAGGACTGCCAGCCTTGACCTAGAGCTTTGCATAGTCTGTTGTTTCCCCAAAGATTATCATCCAAAAACACTGCTTCTTCTTCAGTCCCTAAGGTTCACATACCTCTAGGTCATTGGACCAAGTCAGCCACAAACCAACACATACCTTTGTCCTCTAATTTTAGCCAAGATGCTACCTTTGAGTAATAACCCTCGGTCAGTCAGAGTTGCTGAGAACATGACCTGTACACAGAAGCTGATTGATGGTTGATTGGTTCATTGACCACTGGGAAGTAAATGAGTAACAGCAACTCACAGGGCTGCACCAGCCTTATTCTGCCAGCTGTGGTCACCTGCATATGGGTCCTTGGTGCCAGCAATTGAGTCAGGGCGTTGACTTTGGTAGCTTGGGTTGTTGGCTTCTCTGTGTGTTTTCCAATTTATCTCACAGCATTTATTGGACATTGTATTTCCAATTTATCTCCCTGCTTAGTAGGGGTACAAATCTTTCAGCAAGAAGTGCCTAGGTCTGTCAGGGTCCCTCTAGCACCCAGGGACTGTGAGCTTATTGATTCATCAAGGCCAAGAACGGAGTAAGAGAAAGCAGATCTTCAGCCCCTAAAGCTCAATGCATGAGGTAGGGTGCAATTCTGAGCGTATGTCCTCTGAACAGGTCACGGAGTGTTTTCTTCAGCCAAAATCAACACTAGCCAATTTGCCAGTAAAAATTTAGAAAGCAAGGACCAAAGTCACACACACACACACACACACACACACACACACACACACACACGAGACATTAAATCAGGGTTTAGGAGCTGAGGCCTTGGAATCAGGCAGATCAAGTTTCAGGTTCAGTTCCTCTACCATCAGAGGGCCTTTGGGTCAATTGTCATATTATCTTCATTTCCATTTTTCTGTCTGTAAAATAGAGATAACTTCTACCTTGAAGAGTGTTGTTATTTAGTCACTAAGTCGTATCCAACTCCTTGTGACTGTATGGACTATAGCCCGCCAGGCTCTTCTGTCCATGGGATTCTCCAGGCAAGAATACTGAAGTGGGTTGCCATTTCCTCCTCCAGGGGATCTTCCAGACCTAAGAACTGAACTCCTGTCTCCTGCATATCCTGCACTGGCAGAGAGATTCTTTACCACTGAGCCACCGGGGAAGCCCACCTTGAAGAGTACCTGGTGAAATAAAATGACTAGAGGCCTGACACACACGAAGACCCTTGTCATGTGGCAGGACTGGCCGCTGTATGCATTGCTCATGTCTTAGCATGGGGTTCTCAGGCTCAGTATTTTTGCAGTTTTGGTCAGATAATTCTTTATTGTGGGGGGTCTCTGCTGTGTATTACAGGATGTTTAGCACCACCCTGGCCTCTGCCACTTAGATGCCAGTAGTCTGCCCCAGTTGTGACAACCAAAAATGTCTCCAGACATTGCCAGATATTCCCCTAGGAATAAAATTCTTCCCAGTAGAGAACTGCTGGTCTAGTGTTTCCTTGTCTTGGAGGTCCAGAATGGTACAGCATTCAAAACTGCTGGAAACTACTGAAAACCCAGACTGGAAATTCAGTCTTTGTTTCCTTAGTAGTGACATATTGACGAAAGTTTATATTTTTTATGGTCTTACCAGAAAATTTTTATTATTTATAAATACTGGATGGCATCATCAGCTCAATGGACATGAGGCTGAGCAAACTGCTGGAGACAGTGAAGGACAGTGAAGCCTGGAGTGCTACAGTCCATCTGGTCGCGAAGAGATAGACATGACTTAGCGACTGAACAACAATAAATTCATAGCCTGCTGCAGTAAGCATTAATGTCTATGATTTTAAAAAGTTTCCTAGGAACTCGTGTATTTGAGTCCACGTGATACAACTGGAAATTTTATGCATCGCACCACAGGGATCTCACATGCTGCAACTAAGAGCCGAGGCAGCCAAATAAATAAAATAAATGA
>NW_011494854.1:360548-363355 GCF_000754665.1 Bison bison bison | reverse complement strand
ATTTTGAAAATTGCCTTTTTGTCATCAGGGGGATAGGAGGCAGTGAGCAAAGCCAAATTTATGTATGCTACCATTTGTGAATTTAGAAATTACCAAATGAGCACTCACAGCATTTATGAGGCCTAAATGCTAGCTGAGCCTTTTGAGTTTGGACCACTATGAACTCCTCTGGGGTGCCCTTCAGATGAGTACCACTGACTACAGAATTCAAAGAATGCTTTGAGAAAGCCATGGTCCTTGGGATTCCCAGTTGATCAAGTCAGGTAGGAATGATAGTAACTCTATGATCTATTGAGTGGCTCAGCTGGTAACGAATCTGCCTGCAGTGCGGGAGACCTGGGTTCGATCCCTGGATTGGGAAGATCCCTGGAGAAGGGAAAGGCAACCTACTCCTGTATTTGGCCTGGAGAATTCCATGGACTATATAGTCCATGGGGTCGCAAAGAGTCAGATACGACTGAGTGACTTTCACTTCACTTCACCATAGTCTAGGACCTCTGCTAAGATCTAGAAATATTTATCTCTTTCAAACCTTACAGTAAAATTATCTCTATTTTATGGATGAGGAAACAAATTCAGAAATGCATGTTAATGGGCGCAAGATAGAACTGTGTTGTTTCAGGCCACTCAATCCCAGCATCCATCCTTTAATTGTCTGCTCCACTGTTAAGGGGACTCCCACTCAACTCTGGGAGTCTGGACTGTGTGTACACTTCTCTACACCACCATGCCTAATGATACTTGATTTTAAGTAAATACATGTAGAAGGAAAGAAGAAAGAAAGAGAAGAAAGTTTCCACTCGAACACCAGGCATCTAGCAATAACTGGATTGGTTTTTGAGCCCTTTGATTCATCAGGGCATCTTCCTCTCCTCCTCCTTGTCATCAGATAGTCACACTTCCAATTTAGATAACTTTGAACATTATTGAAAAGTATTCCTATAAAATTTATCTCATCAAATTATCAAAATACTTCTGTGAGCTAAGTAGGGTTGGTGTCAGACATAAGATCATTTGCCAGAGAGTGGCTAGAACTAAAAATTTCATCTCTGAGCTCCTAAGCTGTGTTAAAAAAAAAAAAAAAGACAGAGAGAAAGAAAAGTAGAACTAGAAAGAGATGAACACATTATCAATCAATAGGAAAATTAAAATATATTATCAAAATTCTCCATGACACCACAAAGACTCAAAAGGAATCAAAAAAGGAGAACTAGGTTTCTCTTTGATCTGTATTTGAAGGGCTGAAGAGTAACTGCTTGTCTGCGACTATTGGAAAATATTACAACTCAATTGCTGTCCTTGTCCACTTCTGCTTCTTTTAATTTTCTCTTCCTGGTTAAAATATCTAAAATAAGATCCTTTGATTTCACTTCTCTTATTCATCTTCCTCCGCCCTTTAAAAATAAACGAGAGATTCTTAAAAAAAAAATAAGATAAAAAATAATGTCTCCATCTTTCAGAGTCACTGTGAGGTATACTTTCTATAAGAGAGGTAGAGTTCTTTGTAGTTACTTCCTCCCAAACAATTTGGTTTTATTTCCACAAAACTTCACAAAGAGAAAGCAATACTGAATCTAGTCGATCACACTGACTGTTAGGGTATTCATTGAATCTTTATTTTTATTTTTTTCAATTTGCTGCAAGTGTGACCTGAGGTGAATTAACAACTAAGTTTTTTAAAATCAAAATACATCAAATAGAGAACATTTATCAAAAAGCTTTCTAAAATATTTTCTTTCTGAGTTTCTCTTGCACAAGCTTTCTTAAAGGTTGACAGCAGTCTGATTGGACATGTATGTCCCTTGTCCATTTAAATCTTGTAAACCTGGGACTTCTCTGGTAGTCCAGTGCTTAGGAGTCTACCTTGCAGTGCAGGAGACGTGGGTTCAATTCCTGGTCATGGAACTAAGATCCCACATACTGCAGAGCAATTAAGCCCATGTGGTCAACCATTGAGCCCACACACCACAACCAGTCAATAGGAAAATGAAAATCAGTTCAGTTCAGTCGCTCAGTCATGTCCGACTCTTTGCGACCCCATAAATCGCAGCATGCCAGGCCTCCCTGTCCATCACCAACTCCCAGAGTTCACACAAACTTACGTCCTTTGAGTCAGTGATGCCATCCAGCCATCTCATCCTCTGTCATCCCCTTTTCCTCCTGCCCCCAATCCCTCCCAGCATCAGAGTTTTTTCCAATGAGTCAACTCTTCACATGAGGTGGCCAAAGTACTGGAGTTTCAGCTTTAGCATCATTCCTTCCAATGAACACCCAGTGCTGATCTCCTTCAGAATGGACTAGTTGGATCTCCTTGCAGTCCAAGGGACTCTCAAGAGTCTTCTCCAGCACCACAGTTCAAAAGCATCAATTCTTCGGCGCTCAGCCTTCTTCACAGTCCAACTCTCACATCCATACATGACCACTAGAAAAAACATAGCCTTGACTAGATGGACCTTTGTTGGCAAAGTAATGTCTCTGCTTTTGAATATGCTATCTAGGTTGGTCATAACTTTCCTTCCAAGGAGTAAACGTCTTTTAATTTCATGGCTGCAGTCACATTTGCAGTGATTTTGGAGCCCTCAAAAATAAAGTCTGACACTGTTTCCACTGTTTCCCCATCTATTTCCCATGAAGTGATGGGACCAGATGCCATGATCTTAGTTTTCTGAATGTTGAGCTTTAAGCCAACTTTTTCACTCTCCTCTTTCACTTTCATCAAGAGGCTTTTTAGTTCCTCTTCACTTTCTGCCATAAGGGTGGTGTCATCTGCATATCTGAGGTTATTGATACTTCTCCCAGCAATCTTG
>NW_011494854.1:360204-360448 GCF_000754665.1 Bison bison bison | reverse complement strand
GATAGATAGAGTGCCTGATGAACTATGGAATGAGATTTGTGACATTGTACGGGAGACAGGGATCAAGACCAATCCCATGGAAAAGAAATGCGAAAAAAAGCAAAATGGCTGTCTGGGGAGGCCTTACAAATAGCTGTGAAGAGAAGCGAAAAGCAAAGGAGAAAAGGAAAGATATAAGCATCTGAATGCAGAGTTCCAAAGACTAGCAAGAAGAGATAAGAAAGCCTTCTTCAGCAATCAATGC
>NW_011494854.1:358994-360104 GCF_000754665.1 Bison bison bison | reverse complement strand
TAAGAAAGCCTTCTTCAGCAATCAATGCAAAGAAATAGAGGAACACAACAGAATGGGAAAGACTAGAGATCTCTTCAAGAAAATTAGAGATACCAAGGGAACATTTCATGCAAAGATGGGCTCGATAAAGGACAGAAATGGTATGGACCTAACAGAAGCAGAAGACATTAAGAAGAGGTGGCAGGAATACACAGAAGAACTGTACAAAAAAGATCTTCATGACCAAGATAATCACAATGGTATGAAGACTCATCTAGAGACAGACATCCTGGAATGTGAAGTCAAATGGGCCTTAGAAAGCATCACTACGAACAAAGCTAGTGGAGGTGATGGAATTCCAGTTGAGCTATTTCAAATCCTGAAAGATGATGCTGTGGAAGTGCTGCACTCAATATGCCAGCAAATGTGGAAAACTCAGCAGTGGCCACAGGACTGGAAAAGGTCAGTTTTCATCCCAATCCCAAAGAAAGGCAATGCCAAAGAATGCTCAAACTACCGCACAATTGCACTCATCTCACACGCTAGTAAAGTAATGCTCAAAATTCTCCAAGCCAGGCTTCAGCAATATGTGAACCGTGAACTTCCAGATGTTCAAGCTGGTTTTAGAAAAGGCAGAGGAACCAGAGACCAAATTGCCAACATCTGCTGGATCATGGAAAAATCAAGAGAGTTCCAGAAAAACATCTATTTCTGCTTTATTGACTATGCCAAAGCCTTTGACTGTGTGGATCCCAATAAACTGTGGAAAATTCTGAAAGAGATGGGACTACCAGACCACCTGACCTGCCTCTTGAGAAACCTATATGCAGGTCAGGAAGCAACAGTTAGAACTGGACATGGAACAACAGACTGGTTCCAAATAGGAAAAGGAGTACGTCAAGGCCGTATACTGTCACCCTGCTTATTTAACTTCTATGTAGAGTACCTCATGAGAAACGCTGGGCTGGAAGAAGCACAAGCTGGAATTAAGATTGCCGGGAGAAATATCAATAACTTCAGATATGCAACGGAGAAGGCAATGGCACCCCACTCCAGTACTCTTGCCTGGAAAATCCCATGGACTGAGGAGCCTGGTAGGCTGCAGTCCATGGGGTCGCTAGGAGTCGAACA
>NW_011494854.1:354979-358894 GCF_000754665.1 Bison bison bison | reverse complement strand
CTTCACTTTCACTTTTCACTTTCATGCATTGGAGAAGGAAATGGCAACCCACTCCAGTGTTCTTGCCTGGAGAATCCCAGGGACAGGGGAGCCTGGTGGACTGCCGTCTATGGGGTCGCACAGAATCGGACATGACTGAAGCGACTTAGCAGCAGCAGCAGCAGCAGATATGCAAAATGAAAATATGTTATCAAAATTCTCCACCACGCCACAAAGACACAAAGGAAATTTAAAAAGGAGAACTAGTTTTCTCTTTTATCTGCACACAAAGTCCAAACCCCACAACGAAAGACCTTGCATGATGCAACCAAAATCCCACAAATTTAAACTGACTTGACACAGCCAAATAAATAAATAAATATTGTAAACCTGGTTAACTGACACCAGATTCCTTTTTAGTTTTATCTTTTCAATGAATCAAGAAATTCTGTCACTATTTAATCCAACTGGCCATTCTGGGATTTCTGTGACACATTTCTTTAAGAAAAATGACATTTGTGCCTAATGACACAAGCTAAGCATATGACTAATGAAAGATATTTTTTGTGAAGAAAATCTTCATGTTGGGCACCCAGAAATCTAAAAAAATTTTAAATGGAGCCAAGAGATCTTACCTAAAATAGTCTTACATGAGCGTCAGATTAAAATAATAATAATGATTATGGTCCCCCGATGAGATCGTTGATGTGATATTCATCCTTGTAAGTTCCCTCAGACAGTGTAATGAAGAAGCTCCTCCATTAGTTACGTTCCCCTTGAATCCTGCTTCCTGCAGGAGGAAGGTGCCCTCAGGACCCAGTGTGCCTTGTGGAATGGGACACAAGTGTGTGTGTGGGGGGTGCCTCTTTTGTAGGCTCATTCAGTCTCCTGGCTGAGCCTGGAGGTGTGCCAGCCCACTCTTTCGTAGGGAAGACCTGATGAGTTTATGTTTTGCATTTTTAGTTCTAACTGATGAGTTTATGTTTTGCATTTTTAGTTCTAAAGAAAAAACCTATCTCCGATTTTCTTTTGACTTCTTTCAAAACTTTTAAATTATAATTCATCAAACCATCTGTAATAATACTTAATATTCTCAGTCTCTTACAGGTTTATTATTTTGCCAATATGCTTTCTGATATTATTGGCAGGTTAAGAATTATTGCTAAAGCCATGGTTACCTTATTTATGTTGCTGAGTAAGCATTGCTAACTGGAAGACATGATATATTAGATGTTATTATAGCTTACAGTTATGCAAGTCTTCAAGGAAGCTTGCAATATCGAGAGAATGTTATGTAGAGTTGCAGAAAGTGTGTTCAAATCTTCAATATATTTCTTTTCATCTCAGTTATCTTTGAGCAGTTTTTAATGGCAATACCTTGAGAAAGTGACATTCATTGTAAGAGTTTTAAATCCAGTTCCCATTATTTTCCATTTGATATATGAAATAATAAATTTTCCTTGAATTCAGATATTGAACCTTATTTTAAAAATTTGGCATGCTTTTCAAATATCACAAATAAAGCAAAGATGATACAACATTTGATTTTCATTTTATGCAGCATCTAGCCAAGGATATTTTTAGGGCACCTACTAAGCTAAATAAAGCACAGTCCTTACCCTGGAACTAATAGTATAGCAGGACATTTCAGAACTATTCGCTCAAACTTAAATTGAATTTTAATTTAAAAATGTGTTTTTTTAAAAAACTTTTCCCCCAACTGCTAAAAATCGATCCATTGAGAAAGACCACACCACCACTTGGGTCATAAAGCCTTTAACAAGAATTGCCCTTGAAGCCACTAAACTGACTTTCTCCCTCTGTTATTTGTATGTTGGACGTTTCTGGCAAAATTCCAACCCTTGAATCATAAAACAGAATGAATATCTGAAGCAGACTTATTGTCATCCCAGTGTCCAGGAATCAAATGTGCATTGAGGAATATCCCTGCTTTCTCCTGGACTAAACAGCATCTTTCTCACTCAGCTTAGTGTGTGTGTATATGTTTGCCTAAATTGCCCTCTGAAGTATTGGTAAAGCAGGTAGACAAACAGACCTGACCTGCAGTTGGTAGCAAATCTGTTGTTCCAACTAGGAACTCAGCTGAGATTCCCACTCTTTTTAGAGCTCTTCCCCACTCCAGTTTCCAATTAATTATAAGATTCATAGATGGTGTCAAATAGGTACAGAGAGATGAACTAGAGGTAAATCTAATTGTAACTCTAGGGTGACAAAGAACATTCAAAGAGAAACCTGGGGAAGGAAGTTCAAGGCAAGGTTTCTGGTGGCATTGAGCTTTTTTCTGTGATGAGGTGGACCCAGTGGCCATCACAGCCTTCTAACATATCATTAAAAAAAAAAATAGCAACTGCTGACCACAGCATGAAAGACAACTTGATTTATTATGTAAGAGTGAGGAAAAGCAAGACAATTTGAAGACTGACATAAGAAATGAAGGAATAAGTGACGGAACTCCGTCAATGGTTACCTTAGTTAAGATGAACTGGGACACAGAAGCTGTTGTGACCTTGCTGGGCTGCTTGTAATCTGCCTGATCTGGTCGCTGTGCTGGGGGAAGGAAGGATTGTGTCACCCTGACCTCGCAGATCCTCTTAAGGTAGAGATGCCTGGGCTTCCGTCAAGCTCAAAGTGCTTAAGTGTGTGAGGAGTCCGCAGGTTCCCTCCTCGCTCTGTGAGTCACTGTGACTCGAGCTGATGACTAAATTTGTCTTCTTCAGATGGAGGAAGCCAAGAAGCTCTGGGTCATGTGTTTCCAAAGGAATCTGCAGTATCTTTAGCAAATAAAATGTAGTAACTTTTAGAAGGGACTTAAAAATGATCAATGACACCGTTTTCATTGTAAGTACTGAAATAATTAACATGGAGACATTTTGTAAATTGCCTGATACATTGTTTTAATTATTTAACTTTTGAATTATGATTATTGTTCATGATCTCTAGTTATTTTTTTCATCCTGTTAATAGTACTCCTTCCTTTCTAAGAGAATATGTAGGGGAAATCAGTCCCTGATGGTTCTTTTTACCGCCTAAAAAAAAAAAAAACAAAACTGGTAAGCAAGGAGATCAAAACTAGTGTAATGAGAGAGTGGACTTATAAGTCTTAATTTGTATTTTAAGGTACGACAAAGAGATACTGACCCTGGTGGCTCAGATGGTAAAATGTCTGCCTACAATGTGGGAGACCTGAGTTCAATCCCTGGGTCGGGAAGATCCCCTGGAGAAGGAAATGGCAACCCACTCCAGTACTCTTGCCTGGAAAATCCCATGGATGGAGGACTGAGTGACTTCACTTTCACTTTCAAGGAGATACCGAACAGTCTTTAGTACTGAGACCACTGGGCATGGGAAAGGATGCCCCCTTCTTTCCCAGCATTGGTCTATTTTAGAAATGATCAAAACTGACCTGGCATATCCTGAAATGCAGTGGGAAGTGCTGAGGCTGCAGGTGCTAACAGGTACCACCACCTCCTCTCCCCTGCCCCCCAAGCTGACCACCTATATCTTAGGCACACAGGCTGGTACAAACGCCTCTGATTGTTTAGTTTCAGTCCCTTTACATACTAATTTATCGCTACATGTCTCTGATTTCCCAAGCTTCTGTGTTCCTTCTTTGAAAAGGGCAGTTTCTTGTGATTGGGCTGGGTGGATGAATGAACTTACCTGTCTAGGTAGGGTCTAGACAACTGCTATCACTCTTCAGATTACACAGGGACCTTTTTTATGCAAATGAACAAAACATTAAGACTGAAATTTACTTAGGTAAAGGTTTGCCATCACTTCATGGCAAATAGATGGGGAAACAACGGAAACAGTGAGAGACTATTTTGGGGGGCTCCAAAATCACTGCAGATGGTGACTGCAGCCATGAAATTAAAAGACGCTTGCTCCTTGGAAGAAAAGCTATGACCAACCTAG
>NW_011494854.1:322888-354879 GCF_000754665.1 Bison bison bison | reverse complement strand
CCAACCTAGACAGCATATTCAAAAGCAGAGACATGACTTTGCCAACAAAGGTCCATCTAGTCAAAGCTATGGTTTTTCCAGTGGTCATGTATGGATGTGAGAGTTGGACTCATAAAGAAAGCTGAGCGCTGAAAAATTGATGCTTTTGAACTGTGGTGTTGGAGAAGACTCTTCAGAGTCCTTTGGACTACAAGGAGATCCAACTAGTCAATCTTAAAGGAAATCAGTCCTGAATATTCATTGGAAGACTGATGCTGAAGCTGAAACTCTAGCACTTTGGCCACCTGATGGGAAGAGCTGACTCATTGGAAAAGACCTTGATATTGGGAAAGATTGAGGGCAGAAGGAGAGGGGGACGACAGAGGATAAGATGGTTGGATGGCATCACCAACACAATGGACATGAGTTTGAATAAGGCCAGGAGTTGGTGACGGACAGGGAAGCCTGGCATGCTGCAGTCCATGGGGTCACAAAGAGTTGGACACAACTGAGTGGCTGAACTGAACTGAAAGGTTTAGAGTGTCCAAAATGTCCAAATATAGTTCTTCCCCTTTGACATTCCATAAGTCAGAGTAGGCCTTAAATTGAAAATTTTTTGAGAGATAGTACATTGACTTACATCCACATGAAGAAAGATACAACCAGTTAACATCTGACCCTTGATGCAAGCAAGTTACTGTTACTGAGAGGTGGAGACAGCCATAGGCACTTGGGTGGTAATGAGGTAGAGACTCAAGAAGGACCAAGAAAACACTATAACAATAGTAGGTTTTACTGACTCAGTCATCTTGTTTAGTGCTGCCCCATTTTAAAAACTTCCCAAATAGACTTTTAAAACAATCAGATGTTTTGACTGATTTGCACGTTATGAAGCAGAATTCTGGACATGTGTCTGGTTTCCCCAATTCCAGTGGACCCAATTTAGGAGTTCGGCTTCTGTAGCACTGGCACCAGGGTTGGAACACTTGCTTCCTTTGTCAAATGATCCTATTTAGGTCTTCAGTTAAAGGAATCACTTATTAGCAGTGCGTTATCTGGACTGGCAACATGTCTGCATCAAGTTCACTTAAGTGCTAAACTTTCTTTCATTCTCATTCCTTAATAAGGCTATGAAGGTGTTTCTTTGTTCAGAAATCTCCTTATGTTAGATTTCTGGTCATCAAAGGTGATATAAAAAAATCCAGAATCAAATTGCCATTCTATTTTCTTTCCAATTCCCTTTTAAAACAGAAGATTGCACTGTGAACTTCATTCAAGTGTAAATGTCAATGTTGATAATTGGGATGTAATCATATGGGGGTAAGAGTTGACTCATTGGAAAAGACCCTGATGCTGGGAGGGATTGGGGGCAGGAGGAGAAGGGGATGGCAGAGGATAAGATGGCTGGATGGCATCACTGACCCGATGGCATGAGTTTGAGTGAACTCCGGGAGTTGGTGATGGACAGGGAGGCCTGGCGTGCTGCGATTCACGGGGTCACAAAGAGTCGGACACGACTGAGCGACTGAACTGAACTGAAAGCTAGATACTGCCATAGAAAAAACACTAAACATATGACTCTCCTTTTTCTTCTAAATGTGTATGTCCCCCATATTTCCCTCTGCTTTCTGCCCAAGGATGCCTTCTCTACTCTTCTCCAGACACCAAAACACAAGGAGAATATCCAGACCTGAGGCTGTCTCAAGTGACATCCATCAGGCTCACTGTCCCTGCACTGTGCCGGGGTGGTCCAAGCCACAGGTAATCCTGAAATGGGAGTCAAATGGAGAAAAGGACTGATTTCAGCAAAACAAATCCCAGCGGCTGTAGCAGAACAAATTCCTGGAGTATGGCTGGTGTCACTCTTCTAAGAGTTGTCAGAGGGTCAAGGCTGTTCATGGAGTTTGCATGTTGACCAACTTCTTCCTGCATAATAATATAGTCCTCTCTCTAAGGTCACTCTAGCACAGTGTGTTTCTCTGAATAACTATGAGTTGAATTTATGGCTTCCTAGTAAAAAAAAGTACACTTTGAAATTTCTACCTCCTCCCTTTGTCAACAGCTTTCCTAGTTCCACTGTATAGGTTCCCCTTACTATACCAACAATGGTTCTGACAAAGAAGGAGCGTAATTCCAAATGTTGTTCATAAAAGCATAGCTAGGCTTGGTCAAAACCAGGAACTCTGTTTTTTATCTGGCATTTCCTGACTGTCCCAACAGTAAGATGAAGCTGGGGTAATCATTTGTTTCCCTACACTGTAAGATCCTTAGGTATAATAATAATAATATAATAATAATAATAATGAGTCATGGGTACAGTTGATAGATTCTTTGAAAAAAGATTCTTATTTGCAGAACACATCATTTCAGCTGAAACAAGAGGTCTTAGTTTGAAAGGTGGGGTGAAGTGTATTTTATTGGTGAGTATTGTCCTTCAAGAGCAAGAGAAGATGGGTGAGAATGGAGGGAAAGGAACAGAAGAACTGGGGATTCCCAGCAACAGAGAGACTTGTGAGAAATAGCGTGGGGGTTTAGTAAGAAAAATGTGACTCTCACAGAGGGTAGGAAGTGGTTACTCCTTCTGGTGTGACCGACACATGTAGAGCATTACACTGTTTTTATTCCCTGGCTTAAGAATGATCCTCTTACTAAGTTTACTGGTTTCTTCCTATCCAAGACAACTTCCTTTTCCCAGAATCTTAACTGAGACGATAAAGAATCAAATGAAATCAAGAGCAGATGCTTCATAAATCCTATTGTGTAATAGGCAAGTACCATCCAGTAGGAAAGAACTCACTAGGAACCAGGAAATGGAGAAGAGTTAAAGACAACCTTCAGCAGTTAGAGATAACTGGACTCGAACCCTGTTTTAAGGTCTTCTGGAATGTTTGTTCTGTGCCAGCCTGTGTTAGGCTCATGAGGTGCAAGGATGACTGAGTAGGGCCTTTCCTATTGAGGAATCACTCATCATTCATTTGTTAATTGTGGTTTAAGGAAGCTCATAGAGCGTCTTCTTCTCCTTGAATGCCCCTTGCTGGCTCCCAACATGTGACCCTCATCTGTGACTATTTTTCATTCCTTGAGACTGTTTTAGATTGTCAGAGAAAGGGTGAGTTCATCCCTTGCTGGTGGACATGTGCGCCACTACAGCCTTTTTTGAAAGCTGTCTGGAAACATTTATTAAAGTAAAAAATACAAATTCCTTTTTGAGCCAGCAGTCCCACTCCTGGGAATCCATTCTACAAAAACAAAGCCAGTATGAACTTATGAACACGATGTGGCAACAAGATCCAGGAACAAAGTGGTGGCTACTAAGAGTGGGATGGCTAAGTAAATTGTGGTAGATATGTACATGGAATGTTATTTTGAAGCCATGAAATATAACAAATTATGGCTCTGCCATTTGGCATGGAAGGTTTTCCATGACCTCCTTTTTGTAAGGCAGACAGGAATCTCTATATGCATGTGCATAAAGATATTTAAGTGAACAGGGAGAAAATATGGAGGGATATGCCCTGGGTTGTTAATATTGGTCACTTGTAGATGGACGGTGTAGGTGAATCAACAATGGGATAAAGCAAGAGAGAAAGGAAAAGATTTTTTTGTTGTTGTTGTGTTGCATGACTTGTGGGAATTCTCTAACCAGGGACTGAACACAGGCCCTTCGCAGTGAAAGCTCAGAGTCCTGACGACTGGACCTCCAGGGAAAGATATTTTTAAAAGACTGGACTGAAAATGATTTGACTCAACACAATGCTAACTAAAATAAAGTCCTGTCATACTGTTAGGGGACGCACACTGACTGAAACCGCCCACCCTGGCCAGGCCCTTTAGTGACCATTTGCATGAGTTGTTTTATGACAGGAGATCGTGGTAAGGAATATGGAACTAATAAGCCACCACCAACCGGAAGAGTTTGGGAAAGGTCAAAAGGAGACACCGCATGTCCGTCCACTTCCCAGAATCCCTCTCGCTGGCAACCATCTTGGCTGAGTGATGCGTGTGCCACCAGGAAAGACTCTGAATTAGAATGATTGGCCAAAGACCACCCGGAAACTAATCCCATCACCGTAAAACCCGAGACTGTGAGCCACGTGGCAGAGCAGTTCTCCTGGGTTCCCTTACCCTACTGCTCTCCACCCGGGTGCCCTTTCCCGGTAAAATCTCTTGCTTTGTCAGCATGTGTCTCCTTGGACAATTCTTTTCTGAGTGTTAGACAAGAGCCCACTCCTGGGGCCCTGAAGGGAGGCCTCCCCCTTCCTACAATAATACGTCTACTCCCCCCCGCAAAACCAAACATCAAAACCAAAGAAAAAAAAACAAAAAACCCTGATTCTCATAGAGCCTTTACATCCAATTACCAATTTATAGGCAATATAGAGAAAAGAGGAAACAGTCAAACTATATCCTGGGGGCTATAATCAATAAACCAGTGATGGACTCCTAAGGGCAAACAACTTGATTTATTCAATAAAAATAAAATCACACACAAAACAATGGAGAAGGAATCTACTGATGAAAGGAGATTTTAAAGATACAACCATCTGTAGTATGCAGGCCTTATTTGTATCCTGAAGGAACATACTTTAAAACAACAATAAATCCATTTATGGCAATTTTTATGGAACAGTTGGAAATTTAAATAATCAATAGTTGATTATGGTACATAGTTTTTATTAATTTCACAGATATGATATGGTATTAGAGTTATCAATACAGGAGCTCATATCATTTATGTTAATTACTGAATTTTAATGGATGAAATAATATGATGTCTGGGAGTTGTTTCAAAATACCATGGAAGGAGTGAATGAGGGTGTGGCCGGGCCAGTAGTTGTAAGTTGATGGTGGAGTGAGTGATGGGTACGTGGGCTTTCAGGATACTAATTTGTCTACTTTTATGTATGTTTGAAATACCCCATTATAAAAAGTTGAAAACATGATATAACCACATTTTGTTACTTATATAAAGTTTTTTGGCAAATTTTTAAGGGAAATTAAGCAAATTAAAAAGTAAGATTGACTTTGAGATATATAACAATCTCTTTTATCAGTGTTTCCATGAATTAAAGTTCAAAACTGAATTAAAGCGTTGGAGAAAATGGGACCATACTGAGATTAGCTTCTGGTTTTATAACCTGTGCCTGAGATGAATATCTTGTTAAGAACAGACTGCCCACCTATTGGAAAGTATAGTTTTGTTGTAGGCTTTTTACATTCTAAATGTGATTTCAAATTTTCTCTGCTCCTTTGTCATAATGTTAAAAAGTAAGATACCTCATTACTATTTTACAAAATGTATCAAAAGCTTTCCCTATAATGGACTTGAGCCTGTATTTGCTAGGCAACAGCACCCAATGTCAATTCAAATGTTTTTGATATTAATCAAGGAAATCAATCTGGCCTCATGTATTTCTTATGCAAAATGCTTTTCCAGCTGTTATGGGAAATACGAATATTAATAATACGGAACACAAACCTGACCATCAACAAGTTTGTGATGTCTGGAACAATCATTGTTTTTAAACATAAATATCTTTATCATCTAGATGCATCTGGATTTAGTTTGCAAGATACAGTGATACCATTACATTGACTGAAATCTGTGAAATATTTGCTAGCCTTTCTGCTTTTCTGAATATAATGTTCATGTCCCGCTTGAATACAATGAAGTAAACCTGGCATTTTGATGGTTGCTTATTTTAAAACATGAATTATTAGCTTGAAAGCAACTGTGATAAACTAATTGGAATTCAAAGCATCATGTGATGGGAATGGCAATATTGTTAATGAAGCCTACCTGCTTATGCAGAGCCTATAGTGATTGGGACTAACGTGATTAGGACTCTGGGCTTCCACTTCAGGGGGGCATGGCTTTGATCCCTGGTTGGGGACCTAAGATCCCATATGCCTTGACAGGCCAAAAAAAAAAGTGAAAGCTTATAGTCTTTAAATCTTTTCCGAGCATTCATGTTGCTCTGGGCATGTGCTCGGCTTTCTAGATTCCCTGGCACACTTAGGAGTTTTTCAAAGCCTTTATTCCCCAGAATCTCACTACACAGCCTTTTCTTCCTTTTATCATGTTTATTGCTTCCTTCAACTGTTGGTTTTCATCCCAGGTGGCAGCAGCTTGTTCCTTTGGCTGCCAATATTTTTCAGGAACATCCTTCACCCTGAGGGCATTGCAAGACAGGTGAAACAAAGGCAAGCTCCTTGTGGTGCTTCTCCAGGGAACTCACAGACATGTCAAAACAAGTGTGATTCCTTGGGAACAAGGTTTTCTCTACTCTCTCCAATATCATGCATTCATACTTGGAATTCAAATTGCCATCTTGAAGAATACCATGTGTGTGTGTGTGTGGGGGGTGGTAAAGCTAAGTTAAAATGTTACAGATTCTCTTATTATGTTTTAGTGGCCTTCTGGTTAAATGTTTAGTGGGTTGCTGTAAAGCTTTGCTTATCTTCCAGAGTTCCAATAAGGTTGATCCTTACAGGACCCTTAGTTTCCACTCCTCTGACCCCCGAGTAAATGAGTAAATGTTTAAAAATGAAAATTAGATCCCATTATTCCTTTGCTGGATCAGAACTCATGAATGGTTTTCAAGGTCCTGCACGATCAACCTTCCCCTACCCATCCAGCCACAGGCCACACCACTCTCTCCCTTTCTTAGGCCAGCCTCTCCAAAGCTTCAGTCTAAGTTAAATCACTCTTCTCAAAAACCTCTTGAACATTTCCATAATAGACTTTATGAAATTTGTCATCATTTCTATGGTTACTTGTGTAATTATTTATTTATTATTGGTTCTCCTTTGGATTATAACCTTCATGAGACTATGTTGTCTATTTTGCTCATCATCTCTATCCATAGTGCCTATCATGATACTGGGTTAATAGTCAATGATAAATGAATATTTGTTGAATTAATAAATGAAAGAATGAGTAGATTTGGGATCAGAAGCAGTCTATTGTGATTTTTCCCAGGGGGTAACAGCATTAAGTGTTTCCTAGGTACCACCTGTCTACATACTAGCAATGGGAGCAAACTGTCTTTTTCCCTTGTTCTTTGCCCCCTTATATGTGTCAGGAATATGATCCAGTTTGTTCGAGGACTGCTCTGGGATGGAGGAACTGAATGCCAAGATGAGCCAGGGGCAAGAGCGGAATTTTTATGCTCAAGATGAACTAGGAATTACCAATGAAGAAGGAGAGAAGCTAAACCCATTAGATTAAAAAAAAAACATTTTTTTTATTAAAGTATTTACAATTGAAGTTGGTTTACAATGTTGGGTTAATCACAGCAAAGTGATTCAGTTCTATTTATACACACACACACATATGTGTATATGTAGGCATATATACGTGTGTGTGTGTGTGTGTATATATATATTCTTTTACAGAGTCTTTCCCCTTATAGGTTATTACAAAATAATGTAATTACAAAATAGTATAGTTCCCTATGCTATATAGTAGGTCCTTGTCGGTCACATTACACACTACTATACTCAGTAGTGTGTGTGCTAATCTCAAACTCCTAATTTACCCCTTCCCCCATCTTTCCCCTTTTAAACTCGTTAGATTATTCAAGAAGTTCAAAAGGCCATTAGCTCATGAAGACATATTTCTCATAAATGTTATGATGATATAAATAAAACAAAAATGAGGGCAAAAGACATTGGAGTTACGGTAAAATCTAACAACTGTGTCAAAAAACACAGCTGCAGGCCCTTCCAAGGGGAAATTTAAAAATGTGAATCCAGTGGATTGTGAAGAAAAGAGGAAGCGGGTTCTCACTGTTGGGAGTTAAAAGTAGTTCAGGGGCTTAGAGATTTCAAGGTGAAAATTGAGAGGCAACATTGGAAATTATGAAGAAAGATATATATATATACTTTAATATTGCTGTGAATTTTAGCCTGATTGTAAAAGTTAAATATGAACGCTTTGAAACTTAGGATATTGTAGGAGATATCAGAAATGACAAATGGAGTTTCATGCTTGGAAAGGGTGTAGGTGTTTTTAATCATTGTTTAGTTGTTGTTAGTTGCTAAGTCACATCTGACTCTTTGCTACCCCGTGGGCTGTAGCTCACCAGGCTCCTCCATGGGATTTCCTGGCAAGAATACTGGAGTGGGTTGCCATTTCTATACATTATCTTTTCATTGAAATACCAGTCTGATCACACATGACCCAAGAATATTCAAATAATAAACCAAATATAATCAGATGTTAAAGATCAGTCCTTAAACATTGTAGCCAATCATGCCAGGCTTGCCTGTGATTTCACTGATATAAAGCCATGGCCATACCTCACTAGCCACTGAACTATTTGGCACAGTCTCCTTAACTGTGAGCTATTTGCTGCGACCAGTTTGAGCACTGCTGATGATTTTTTCAGGTTCTAAGTAGTTATAGAAATCTCAGCAGAGGTTGGAGAACCCAGCTTCATCATAAGGTCTGAGGCCAAGATATGGCTAATCCAGGCTTTGAGCAAGTCATAGCACCATTTATTAGCACTAGAGCCTTCTCAGTGAGATTATAGACAAATTGTCACCTTTAACAGTTGACTGAATTAGGTATAGGTAGTTTACAAGGCTGATAAGAATAAAGGGATCCAGGAAGCAGAAGTGTGGAGGAGAGCAGAGCTTAATGCTTTGCCAGTGTATCTGAGCTGGCAGTGACATGTCAGGAATAGGTCTGAGGGAGGAGAGGGAAGTCAGTAATCATTTAGGTGGGGGATCACTCAGAGAGGCCATGAGAGGTTGTTGGAATGAAGATTTGAGATGAGTCATTGCAGAATCACTTAGTTGGGCTGTCTCTTCCTGTTTTTTTTTTTTCCTTCTTCTTATTTTCTTGTGCCATTTTCTGAATTCCCTCTGATCAAATCTTCAGAATATATAAAATGGTATACCTGTGTCTATGTGTATTTGCCTATATCTCCTTGAAAAATAATAATGCAGTTTAATTTCTGGAGCTATCTAGGCATGTAAGAGGATCTGTTAGCTTGTGTCTAGCTGCATGTGAAAGAATATCCTGGTAGTAGTGGCTTAAATAATAAGAGCAATGATGTCACAGTACATGAAATCTGGAGGTATTTGGTTCCAGGGTTGGTTCAGTGGTTCAATTATGTCATCAAAGCCCAGACTCTTTTTATCTCTCCACCCTGTTGTCCCAGCATGTGACTCTTCATTTTTTTTAAAGCATGTCATGCATCTCATGATCACCAGATATAATTTCCTAAGTTCTGACTTAGAGGCAAAAAGCTCCAACTTAGAATATGATACATTGTGAGTTTTGTTTCTGCTTGGCATACATGTGTGCAGGCACACACACACACATTCATTTATACTAAAAATAAAGATTTAAAGAGCAGTCCCTGGAGGGGGTGGTGGTGGAAACAACTAGTGACTGTCCTTAGAATATGCCCATAAGGAACATGTGAAATCTTGAAATGAATTCCTGAGAAGGCAAGCAATCACCCCTCCACGCCCAATAAAGAAGTATGTGTGCGCTCAGTCACGTCTGACTCTTTGCAAGCCCATGGACTATAGCCAGCCAGGCTCCTCTGTCCATGAGATTTCCCAGGCAAGAATACTGGAGTGGGTTGCCACTTCTTTCTCCAGGGGACCTTCCCAACCCAGGGATCGAACCCACATCTCCTGCACTGGCAGGTGGTATCTTTACAACTGAGCCACATGGGGATCCCGATAAAGAAGTTCATGCTCAATCATTTCAATTGTGTCCGACTCTTTGTGACCCCATGTACTGTAGCCCACAAGGCTCTTCTGTCCATGGGATTCTCCTAGTAAGAATACTGGAGTGGGTTGCCATTTCCCAGTCCAGGGGATAAAGAAATGAGGATGTGGCAAATCAGCAAGTGTGGGATGGGCTGTGGTTTAAAGAGAAGGACACCTGACTACAACTCAGGATAGAGGTCTGCTGAAACCCTTGGGTTGGATGAGAAGACAGTCTCTAGAGTGATGGCAGCTGACTACTTCTCCGTCAGAGTTGGCTACAAGTTGAACTTGGCTGCAAGTCCTCTATTTGGCCGCATCTCAGTTTGAGGTTTGATGATCATGACCAGGGGCCCCTAGTTAATCACTCTTAATCACTGCTGTTTAAAATTGTGACAGAGTTCCAAAGAATAGCAAGGAGAGATAAGAAAGACTTCCTCAGCGATCAATGCAAAGAAATAGAGGAAAACAACAGAATGTGAAAGACTAGAGATCTCTTCAAGAAAATTAGAGATACCAAGGGAACATTTCATGCAAAGATGAGCTCGATAAAGGAGAGAAATGGTATGGACCTAACAGAAGCAGAAGATATTAAGAAGAGGTGGCAAGAATACACAGAAGAACTGTACAAAAAAGATCATCATGACCAACATAATCACGATGGTGTGATCATTCACCTAGAACCAGACATCCTGGAATGTGAAGTCAAGTGGGCCTTAGAAAGCATCACTATGAACAAAGCTAGTGGAGGTGATGGAATTCCAGTGGAGCTATTTCAAATCCTGAAACATGATGCTGTGAAAGTGCTGCACTCAATATGCCAGCAAATTTGGAAAACTCCGCAGTGGCCACAGGACTGGAAAAGGTCAGTTTTCATTCCAATCCCAAAGAAAGGCAATGCCAAGGAATGCTCAAACTACCACACAATTGCACTCATCTCACATGCGAGTAAGGTAATGCTCAAAATTCTCCAAGCCAAGCTTCAGCAATATGTGAACTGTGAACTTCCAGATGTTCAAGCTGGTTTTAGAAAAGGCAGAAGAACCAGAGATCAAATTGCCAACATCTGCTGGATCATCGAAAAAGCAAGAGAGTTCCAGAAAAACATCTATTTCTGCTTTATTGACTATGCCAAAGCCTTTGACTGTGTGGATCCCAATAAACTGTGGAAAATTCTGAAAGAGATGGGACTACCAGACCACCTGACCTGCCTCTTGAGAAACCTATATGCAGGTCAGGAAGCAACAGTTAGAACTGGACGTGGAACAACAGACTGTTTCCAAATAGGAAAAGGAGTACGTCAAGGCTGTATATTGTCACCCTGCTTATTTAACTTCTATGCAGAGTACATCATAAGAAACGCTGGGCTGGAAGAAGCACAAGCTGGAATCAAGATTGCCAGGAGAAATACCAATAACCTTAGATATACAGATGACACCACCCTTATGGCAGAAAGTGAAGAAGAACTAAAGAGACTCTTGATGGAAGTGAAAGAGGAGAGTGAAAGAGTTGGCTTAAAGCTCAACATTCAGAAAACTAAGATCATGGCATCCAGTCCCATCATTTCATGGGAAATAGATGGGGAAATAGCGGAAACAGTGTCAGACTTTATTTTTGGGGGCTTCAAAATCACTGCAGATGGTGATTGCAGCCATGAAATTAAAAGACGCTTACTCCTTGGAAGGAAAGTTATGACCAACCTAGATAGCATATTCAAAAACAGAGACATTGCTTTGCCAACAAAGGTCTGTCTTGTCAAGGCTATGGTTTTTCCAGTGGTCATGTATGGATGTGAGAGTTGGACTGTGAAGAAAGCTGAGTGCCAAAGAATTGATGCTTTTGAACTGTGGTGTTGGAGAAGACTCTTGAGAGTCCCTTGGACTGCAAGGAGATCCAACCAGTCCATTCTAAAGGAAATCAGTCCTGGGTGTTCATTGGAAGGACTGATGCTGAAGCTGAAGCTCCAATAATTTGGCCACCTGATGCAAAGAGTTGACTCATTGAAAAAGACTCTGATGCTGGGAGGGATTGGAGGCAGGAGGAGAAGGGGACGAGAGAGGATGAGATGGCTTGGTGGCATCACCGACTCGATGGACATGAGTTTGAGTGAACTCCGGGAGTTGGTGATGGACAGGGAGGCCTGGCATGCTGCAATTCATGGGGTCGCAAAGAGTCGGACATGACTGAGTGACTGAATTGAACTGAACTGAACTGAACATGTACCTGGACAAGTGTCATCGAGAAGCCATGAACTGGTGAATCAGGTCTAGATAGCTCATTGCTTTAGAGAAGTGTTTCAAAGCTAAGTTTCCTGTTGTATAAGGCATTGCCTAGAGTCAGTAAGAATGGAACTGGGGAGCCTTCAACAGTAATTTACAACATAGCAATAAAAATAATGTTCCTGCCTTCACTCTTTCACTGATAAGAATACTAGTTTACAACATCCACCAGGACTGAAAAGCTTATATAGAGAACTGTATCTTGGTCATATGAGTCTATTGGATTGCTGTCCAAAGGCATGATTGACTGATTTGGTAAGACTGGTTCCTTGTTGCCAAGGTATGCTACCTGAAGAATGAATTGCCTTGCTTTAAGCTAGGGAGTAGTAGATAACCACTCACACCTTATTTATAACCGCTTGGCATAGATTACTGTGAACTATGACTGATGATTACCCACTACCCATACCTTACCAACCTCACCCCCTTTAGATCCCAGCAAAGGAATGGTTTTCAGGACTGATAGATCACTTTAAGAAGAGAGCTGTCCCATGTGAAGTCAAGACAGGAAAAGCCAATTCACCCAATCTTCAGGCAGTCTTGCCCCTCTCCAGTGAGAAACACATTCATTTAACAGTTCATTCATTTAACAGTTGAAGTGACTACTCAGCACCAAAGGCACAGCCACTTGTTTAAGATTTTTGTTCTGTAGAAGAAATCTTTCTGATATCTTTCTTCTTTATTTTTAAAAAAACCCTCTGTTTTCATTTATTTAATGATTATTGAGATTGACCTGCTTGTTTAATGCTTGTTTTTTGTTGTTGTTTTGTTTTTAAAACATTTTCGGCCACATCTCTTGGCATGTGAGTTACTAGTTCCCTAATCAGGGATCAAACTTGTACCTCCTTGCATTGTAAGGCAGAATCTTGACCACTAGACTGCCAGAGAAGTCCCTTTTTCTTCTTTGTTAATTTTAGCTATTCTTCTCTCTTTTCCAATTGCTGATTTTCCCTTGTAATTTTTATAACTATGTGTGCAATGATGAGCCTTTGGGGAAAGGCAAGAACTACCATACTCAAAAGCATGAAAAAAGATGTGCTCGTGAATGAAGTCTGTATTTTTTTCTGCCAGCTTTCTTCATTAGTAAGGGAAACAGAAATTCTGACCAAGTACTGAGTGCTGAAAGGATAAATATCTGTGAAATTCAATGAATTTCTTTCAGATAATTGTAAGTTACAACTTGTTTAAACTATGATTAAACAGTCTTATTTAGTACTGTTGATTCTATAGGGGGAGCATAAAACATCTAAAAATATGTTGAGGCTACTCAACTCACTGCTTTTGGTTCCCATGATCATCTTAAAGGAAGCATGATTTGAAGGCCATCCTGAAATGTTGTATGTGTCAAGTATATTACTCTAAATGATCAAACAGGTAGGGCCTGAAGGAGTTCCAGGAGCCAAGGCCAGATGTGCCAGATGGTTGGGACAGGCTGTCCATGGGGCCAAAGGGCATGCCAAGCATTGTTCAGATTAGAGCCAGCTTGTGGGAGAAGTGGGTCCAGATCAGAGGTCTGGAGGGGGTTGGAGCTACCTACAGGTTTAAGACCATTAGGTCATACTACCGAGTAACAGCTTCAGACACCACCACACTGGGCTAGTCTACATAAGGATAAACCAAGATCGCAATGCAGACAAAGACCTAGAATCCACAGAACCCTTGCCTGTGATGTCCAGATGAAGGCCCCCATTTTTCTGCAGAGGCTAGAGTCTCTAGGGCAGAGAAGTAAAGACTGAACTGCAACTAGTATTTGGAGAGCACCCAGACTTTCTAGATATATTTTTAAAACATCATTCTTAGTATACATTTTATTAAACATCCTTTTAGACATTGCCTCTTGCCATATACTTTATTCTCTATATATAATAACTTGCATATTACAAATAGGAATAGTTTTCTCTTATTGTATACAATTCAGAAGATACAGAAAAGCACAAGGCAGAATCTAAAACTCACCCATGTTCACATTTTTATAGCTTACAGATAATCACTTTTATATTTTCTTGTATTTTCTCCTGGTCAGTTTTATATGTCTATAAAACAAAATTAGGAATATACTAATTTGGATAGATACAAAGTTTACCTCACTGCCTGCCTGGGGGTGAGTCATAGGATAAAAGAAGTGGAAGAGGAAAAATGGATGGGTTACTGGTTCACAGTGTTATGCTTTCATGCTGATCTCTAATCATCCCTGCATAGCCATGGATATCTTGACTTCTTGGGAAGGGCTTCTACTCCATGACTATCAATACCATATCTGGGTACCAATCATGGAAACCCTTGACTAGACAAAATAGGATTGAGAAACTTCATTAAAAATTTTTAAACATATATTTTTCATGGCACAGCTAGGTGTAGGATGTGATTAAGGAGGGTGCCTAATTGGTGGCTTGGGGGATGTTGGTGTCTACATCCACATGCCAGCCAGAGAGATTAACATCTCAGGCTCTAAACTAAAAATTTCCTAATCTTAAAGTGTAATCTCTAGGAGTCAGATAAACTTGGTGGTACCTATGCTGGAGGAGAAACTGCTCTGCCCCTAGATCCAAAACACTTTCTTTTCAAAGCCCAGCATATTTGTTCAGGATCTATGGCACAGGGAAGTTCAGACAGGCTTTGTCACCTTATGAAGGTGGTATTACCACTCCCATTCTACCGATGAAGAAACTGAGGCTAATAGAGATTAAATAATGTGCCCAAAGTCACTCAGCTAGTGTGTGAACTCAAATCATTGTGTTGCCAAAGCCTATGTATTGAGATTGGTTAACTTTTAACCAAATCTCCCGTGCCCACAGCTAGGCCTCGTCTCCCAGTCTCTCTGGCAGGTAGGTATGGCCATGTGACAGAGAGCCCTGGCCAATGAAGTGTGGTGGAATTGATGGATGCCTCTTCCAGGTTTGTCCATGGCAACTGCCCACACATAATGTTCCACATTTTCTCTTCCCTTTGTGTGATGGCTGGATGCCAATGTACAAGGAGACCTTGGAATCCACACATGGAGGATGGTGGTACCTTGTCAGCTTAGGGCCCTGAATGACTTGTGGAGCAGAGCACCTTCCCCTGCCACCAATTTTCCTTCACTCGAGACCTATTGGACTTCATGTGAGTCCACATATCATTAGCAGCTGTCATTCAGTTCAGTTCGGTTCAGTCACTCAGTTGTGTCTGACTTTTTGTGACTCCATGAACCATAGCACACCAGGCCTCCCTGTCCATCACCAGCTCCCGGAGTTTACCCAAACTCAAGTCCATTAAGTCAGTGATGCCATCCAGCCATCTCATCCTCTGTCATTCTCTTCTCCTGCCTTTAATCTTTCCCAACATCAGGGTCCTTTCAAATGAGTCAGCTCTTCGCATGAGGTGGCTAAAATATTGGAGTTTCAGCTTCAACATCAGTCCTTCCAATGAACACCCAGGACTGATCTCCTTTAGGATGGACTGGCTGGATCTCCTTGCAGTCCAAGGGACTCTCAAGAGTCTTCTCCAACACCACCGTTCAAAAGTATTAATTCTTCGGTGCTCAGGTTTCTTTATAATCCAACTCTCACATCCATACATGACTACTGGAAAAACCATAGCCTTGACTAGATGGACCTTTGTTGACAAAGTAATGTCTCTGCTTTTGAATATGCTATCTAGGTTGGTCATAACTTTCCTTCCAAGGAGTAAATGTCTTTTAATTTCATTGCAATCACCATCTGCAGTGATTTTGGAGCCCAGAAAAATAGTCAGCCACTGTTTCCACTGTTTCCCCATCTATTTGCCATGAAGTGATGGGACCGGATGCCATGATCTTCATTTTCTGAATGTTGAGCTCTAAGCAGACTTTTTCACTCTCCTCTTTCACTTCCATCAAGAGGCTCTTTAGTTCTTCTTCACTCTCTGCCATAAGGGTGGTGTCATCTGCATATCTGAGGTTATTGATATTTCTCCCGGCAATCTTGATTCCAGCTTGTGCTTCATCCAGCCCAGCGTTTGTCATGATGTACTCTGCATATAAGTTGGAAATCAGCATAACACCCAACATGGTGTCACGTAAATAATTTTTTAAAATTATGTATTTATTTATTTTTGGCTGTGCTGAGTCTTCATTGCTGTGCACAGACTTTCTCTAGTTGCAAAGACTGGGGACTACCGTTTAGTTGTGGTGCACGAGCTTCTTATCGTAGTGGCTCCTCTTGTTGTGGAGCATGGGCTCTAGGCACTCGAGCTTCCATATTTGCTGCCTGTGGGCTCAGTAGTTGTGGCTCATGGGCTCCAGAGCCCAGGCTCAGGAGCTGTGGTGTACTGGCTTAGTTGCCCTGCAGTGTGTGCGGTCCTCCCAGACCAGGGATTAAACTGGTGTCTTGCATTGCAAGGCAGATTTTTAACCACTGGATTACCAGGGAATCCCAATAATTTGTTTTGAATGGTGTAAGGAAGGAAAGTAATGCAGCTTCTTTTGTTTCTTCCATAGTGAGTGCCCATAATGATCTGCAATACAAGTTTTTAAACAATCACTGGCCAAATTCTTCCTTGAGGCATTTTGAGGCATGATTTTGAAATGTCCAAATTGGTCTACTGTGACTTCTGAGGCTCTACAATAGGGGTTCTCAAGCTTCAGTATGCCAGGGACCACCCCCAGAATTTCTGATTCAGTAGGCCTGAGTCGAGCCCAGATTTTCTATTTCTAACAGATGCTGCTGCTGGTGGTCTAGTCATCGCAGCTTGAGAAGCTCTGCCCTACTTCCACCACACTGATACCATCTACTACTGCTTCCCTGCTTACTCTACTCCACATGCTCCCCTGCTTACTCTACTCCACATGTTCCCCTGCTTACTCTACTCCACATGCTCCCCTGCTTACTCTACTCCACATGCTCCCCTGCTCCAGGGCTTTTGTGTTTACTGTTTTCCCAGATACTCCTGGACTTTCTTCCTTATCTCAGGTCATTCCTTATATGTCATCTTTCCATTCACCTGATTTCTAATGACAACACTTTCCACCCTCTCTCCCACCTGCCACATACATATACATATGCACACATTCACACACACACACTCACACATACACACTCCTTATCAAATCCCTTTCCTGATGTTTTCCTCCATAGGGTTTATCACAACCTGACATATATGTTTTCTTTGTTTACTGTCTACCTCCTGTCCACACCAGAACAAAGATTCCTGAGGACAAGGATTCTCATTCATTCCTGTGTCTCAGAGGAATGAACAGTGTTTGGCACATAGTAAGCACTCAAACAGTAGTTGATGTTTTAACTGGAGGCCAGCAGGGACTATAACCCTATTGTCTTCAGACCATGAACCATAAAGAAAACACTCCTACTGCTGAAACAAAACAGGAATGATTAACATGGCATTCACTCTGCCCGGGCTGACTCAGTCGAGGGGCTAGAGTTGAAGGAGCAAAGGAAGACACCATTAGCCTTCCCAGAGGCCCTGGACAGGTCACTGTCCTGTCCTTACTTCTCTTCTACAGGATAAGGGGGTTGGATGAAGTGTCTACAATCTTGTTTCCTGCTCTAAAACGCCAGGCTTCGTCTTCCTCCAGGTCTACATGCCCCACAAAGGGAAGCTTAGGACAGGACCAGTGAGAAGCTCTGCTCAGTTTTCTCCTGAGCATTTTCATCCTTTGGCTATTGTCAACAATTTCACCAAAACAAAGTTAGCAAAATTCTGCTGAGACTCTTCTCCCAATCAAAAGGATGATCCCACAGCAGTGCTGCCTTTTTGGTTTTGTGTCAAGTTCTTTGTCCTGTGTCCTAATTGGTGCCACACCCAACATTATTCTAGCTTCATTGCCTCAGAAGTCAACCCACTCCTGGGATTCTCAAACCAGTTCAGATAGGGGACCATCAAGAAATCTTTCTCATCTTTGCTGACCTTGATATATTGAGACTTTAACACCTAAATATAATAACCCACAAAATTTGGGGCTAAATCACAAACTGTCTTATATATAGAATCCAGTAGAGACAAACAGTAGTGGAAGCTGAATTACAAAGGAAGCCTTATGGCAGAAAAATTTGTAATTTAAAAATTTCGATATTATCATTTAAGTTGATCTTACTTTCTTCAAACTGAGAAGCACTGGTTGGTCCACAGCATTTCAGAGTATGGGGTGGAAGAGGGTTAGCTTAGAAGGGTGAGGAGCGTAGGTTCCGAAGCCACTGGTTATAAGAACTTGTGTGGACTATTCACCTCTCTGAGTTTCAGTTTCCTCCACTATGAAATGGGGATGCCGATGACAGCACCTAACTCCCATGGTTGTGGAGAAGTCCAAATAAAGTGGTACTCTTAAACTCTTAAACCGAGCCAGGTACTCAATAAGGGGATGACTAACGTTGGCTGTTACTATTCATTGCTGAAGGTCATAGTGAGACGTGTTTAGGAAAGGGTTTGCTCAGGAGAGGGAGAGAGAAGAAATGGGAGCCTTTGAGAAGATGGAAGGACCAACAAGAAGGGAGAGGAACAGATATGAGTGGCAGCACAAAGCTGTTGGAGAAGCTATATGTATTGATTTGACTTGGTTTTCTATTCATTTAAAACTTTTAAAAAGAAAGCCTTACACAGGGCTTCCTTTGGCAGGTACAGCCTGAGGTTATTGACTCTTCAGACCAGGGTGCAAGGGTCATCTGAGCACTCAGAGTTTTGAGCAAAAGTCTGTTTCAGGTGTTCTTTGAGATTATCTGTTTCCACGAAACTCTGGGCTTGGGGGACAGTAATATCAGGGCCCTGCACAAGGATTTTCCAAGAGTGATCTTTCAAATTGAGGAGGAAAAGTTTCAAGGTATTTTTTTTTGTCTGCCTTGTTACATTTTTAAGTAACTTTTCAAAAATAATGGTCTATAAGAGAAGAATTGGACACAGCCAGAATCAGTACTCTCCCCGGGCACTCCAGCTCCCTTCCTTCGAAGCCAAGTCAACACAGTCCAAAGCCAGTTGACACTGTCAGAGAGCTTCCCAAGAACATCGTGTTTGCTGTTATTATTTTGAATGCATTCAACTTTTCCTCAGGTGTCACTGAACTCTGCTCAGTCTGGCCTTCGGGGCATTGACCCTTAAGCAAATAGATAGTGTTCTCAAAAAAGCTTGAATTCTGTTCAGGGCTTTAAATGAGGAAAACTGGAGTTGGAACAGGTTGGAAAACCTTTTGACTCTCTACAGTGGAGTCCATTATTTCTTCTGGTTTCTTCAAGTTCATGTCCCCAGGTAAGTGACTTATACTGTCTAGAGGATTGGAAGACTATGTCTGCAAGTCCATTTCCTTTAAGTCTTACCTTGTGGGTTGTTGTGTTTCTGACTCATAAAGGCTGGCATCTTGTTATACAAGAACAATGCTACAAGGCTTGGATAGGAACTTGCAGAATACATTAATGATTTCATAATATGTATGATACAGATGACTATTGTTTTTTATCTCATTTATAGTAATGCTTTTTTTATGCATCAATTCTCTTGAGAATGTGTGTGTGTGTGTGTGTGTGTGTGTGTGTGTGTGTTGGGGGTTGGTGTATAGGAGCATATGGTGCGAATGGGTGAACAGATTGAATAATCTGTCCAAAGTATAAATGCTAGCAAACTTTTTAAACTTGGCTTTATGAGAGCGCAGTTGTGGTTTTCACTGACCACCACAAAATCTTACCCCAGAAAGCTGCTGCTGCTTTAATACAGAACTATACTAACTCCATTCTCCTAGTTTTCAATAATTTAGATACTGAGCTCTGGATTCATGGCTAGAAGGGGAAAAGTTGGATTCTAGAATCTAACTTCCATTTTTCAGTTTCCCTAGCCAGTAGAAATCACATGTTGCTGATGATTTGAACACATTGATCAAATATCATTTACTTTAAGACTGAGTATGAAGTGAGGCATTTCTAAACATTTTGAGGGGGGGAGAGCCTTCTAGACATTTTAGAGACAAATTATAATGATTGTCCTTAGAACTCTTAATATTGGAAACTGATAGTGGTTATTATTAAACTTTTAAAGTATTGACTTATTTACAGGCTTATGCTTAATAGAAGTTCTTTAGTGTATATCCACCCTCATCCCTACCCCGCAAACTCCAGACTTATACTCTGCCCTGTAACACTCCTGTTTTAAGCTTCCATCTCCCTGCCTAGGGGATTATGCTCCCCTCCCCACCCCACTCAGTTGTAAGCCCTTGAATAATTTGTGTATCCTACTACGAAGAGCGACAGTGACAAATATTTGCTGATGAATGCTGGAAGTGGACTTGGAAGCAATTTAGGAAGAAAACATTGCCCACTTTGTGGTTTTCGAAGACCTTGAAATTGTTAGAAAATGCCAAGTCCTATTTCGGTAATCAAGTGTTAGGGTTATGTTGCTTTATGAAGGTGAAAGAACTATGCATGTAGAGTTGAAGTGCTGGGAGGAACTTTGGCGTTAAATCCTATTTTCCTCAAGTGCAGTTCATTAGTTCTCCATCTGAACTGTGACTCTGTGAAGCAGGGCTACCGGTGTGCACCTCAAGAATCACTGTGTATTTCTTTCCCTTCTCCATGGGCTGTAGTCTCCAGGGCTGAAGGGCCTCAGTTTCATTATCCCTGGACAGTGTCTTACTTTATTGACACACACTGTCACCCCACAACTTTTTTATCTGCAAGGCAGTATTTTTCTATTTTTCTTGCTTTTTAGTATAAATCAGTATTTCTTTCCTCCTCTGATGATCCTTGGGAGAAAGAAATCATTGGCTGGGTTTGATAATAACAAAGGGTGCCCTTCCTACATCACTACGTGTCAGCAGTGAAAGACATTTCAAAGGCTCTTTAAAAAAAATTAGAATTTGTGGTTTCAAAAGGAACTTGAAAATATTCATGCTGGGATATGGGGTGAAGGAGGCCATGTCTCACATCTCCTCACTCCCCATCACCCCACACCTCAGCTCTCCATGGCTGCAAGTGTGTGTAGATCTTCCTAACCATTGAAGCCTAAATGTGGAAAAACCTTTGCTTTTTCCTCCTGAACTCAGTCTAGGCAAGATCAACATGTTTCAAAAATAGTATTCTGAAGAAAATGAACGCAGAACAAATCTCCCTGAAGAAAATTCAAAGCCAAGAAGAGTGGTAGACTTGAGGAGCCATGTCCTAAATTGACAAGAGCCGGGCCCCGTTGGCTTGGCTGTCCCATCACACAGCCGTTTCCTTTGGTCACCTCAGGCCAGGTTGCCCGGGAGTGAGGTGACCTGTGTATGCTCTTGGCCTGGTAAATGGGGGGCACCACTGCTGGGTCTGGGGGATTTCTATCCTTCCCAACCTGGTCTCTTACTCTAAGAGTATGGACTTATCAGAGTGTTGTGGGTTTTTTTGAAAGTATAAATATGATTATATGCTTTCTTTGCCTGAAAGTCCTTATTAAAGGCCTAAGTCCTCAACATTATTAAGGATTTTGATCTCCTGAGGAATGAGGCAGCCACATTGTCCAGAGCTGTTCCATCCACTGTCCTTCAGACTCACTGGACACCCTTGGGTCCTTATGTATTGTCTCTCAAGTCCGGGCCTTTGCATGAGCCTGGAACTCCTCTTCTCCTGTTTCCTTGGCTAACTTGCCCTGTTTTCAAGGTCTCATCTTAAAAGCACTGGTTGCAAAGCCTTCCCCAACTCTCCAGGTGGGGACAGGGCCCTGCTTGAGGGTCTTGGAGATGCCTGCACTTCTCCTTTCCTCCATGTCATGGGGTTTATTTCTCATGTGTCATCTGTCTTCCCTGCACGATGTGAGCTCCATGAGGACAGGTAGGTTGGAGGGCCTGTGCTCCATTAGGTTTTTAGGTTGGTTAAATCAGGTTCTCAAAGGTTTCTCCCCAGGCTTCAGGCTGTTCTGAACTGACCTAATAATGCAGGGGTCTGCAAATATATCAGTGAATATTTTAAGCATCGGTGGGAAGGTGGGAATCATCTCTGTCACAGTAGCTCTGATCTGCCATTGTAGCCCCAAAGCAGCCAAGGACAAAGCAAAAACAAATGGGTGTGACTGAGTTCTAGTAAAACTGTATGTATAAAAACAGGCAGTGGGTTGAAGGCCTCTATTATTGTCATATCCTTCAGCCTGGAAGGATTCCAGCTCCCAGGAGAACTATTTTTACCTTGACATTTCTTTTCCCTCCCTGCCTCCTTCCTTCCTTGCTCCCTCCCTTTCTTTCTCCCCTTCTCTCTTGCCTTCTTCTCTCCTCCCTCCTTCCCTTCTTTCTTTCCTTCCTTTCTTTCCCCCTTTTCCTACACTGTCAATAGCCAGTTGCTAGTGTTGACCCAGTCTTCAGTGAAGGTCAGCCCACTCATCTGTTGCTCCAGACTGGTGTCTTGAAGTCACACCAGCAGCCTCGTTGGGCACTTAGGATCTTTGATTAGCTCCTGGCACGGCCTGTGGAGCGATCTCCTCCAGTTTTGACAGCCTCAACCCCTGGATCCACTGGTCCCTTAGCCCTCTCTCTGAGGTCTGTCAATGTTCCCAGTTCGCTCAGGTGACCCATTCAGGTGCTGCTGTCTGCTTACTCTCTCTCCTCCCTGGCAGTGGTCTTCCAGAATGTTGTTGCTAAAGTTCTAAGGTAGAAAAATCCTTGATGTGTCTACCAAAGGGTTTCCCTTATGGCTCAGGCAGTAGAGAATCCTCCTGCAAGGCAGAAGACCTGGGTTTGATCCCTGGGTTGGGAAGATCCCTTGGAGAAGGGAATGGAAGCCCACTCCAGCATCCTTTCCTGGAGAATCCCATGAGCATAGAAGCCAGGCAGGCTATAGTCCATGGGATTTCAAAGAGTCAGACTTGACTGAGCAACTAACACTATGTCTACCAATAAAGATCAGGAGACTGTTCTCTAATGTGGATTTCTGTGTTGATAAGATTACACATTTTATCAAAGAAAAAGAAACTTCAACCCTGAATAGTTAAACAGAAGCACATTGTAGTATATGAGTCATAGACCATGTGCCATTTGGCAGAGGGGGAAATTTGTGTTGGCATGAGCAATTCAGAATTGTTGGAGGATTCCATGATTAGGTGGCCAAAATCTGCTGACCAGTGCTTAGAAATCTTGCTTTCCCACTTTGAGCATCTAGATTCTCTTAAGTTTATCAGAAGACCATATTTTTTTCTGGAAGACATTAAAAACTCAGTCTGTTTTCAAAGAGATTTTTCAGAGATGAGGATAATTTACTACATAAGAAGGTAGAGTGAGGAACCTCCCTGGTGGCCCAGTGGTTAAAACTTTGCCTTCTGGTGCAAGGGGTACAGGTTTTATCCTGTCAGGGAGCTAAGATTCCTCCATACCTAGCGGCCAAAAACCCAAAATTTAAGTAAAAGAAGCTGTATTGTAAGAAATTCAGTAAAGACTTTAAAAATGGCCCACATCAAAAGAAAAAAAAATCTTAAAAAAAAAAGGTAGTGTGAAAAGGAAATAGCTCGATACCTTTTAACTCTGAGTTCTCTGGTGTGGGTTAAAGTACAATTTTGTTATTACAAATTAAGAAACCTTAATTAAAACTTCCTGCAATGTATGATACCCAAGTACCTTCCCCACACTTCAGGAAGCTCAAGAACCAATTGTTAGCTTAGAGATAATAGCTGAGACAGTACAATTAGATGACTTGATATCAGCTTGCATTCTTAAGTCATAAATCTTAAATCAGGTGAGGAGGAGGCATAGTCTCATTACCCTGTATAACAAATGTTTGTCACTGAAATCTAGATTCCTGCTCTTTTCAGGGTTTCATAGACTAGCAGAGATGTTCTCCAGCATCAGCTATATGAGTTTCCTAGAATCTAATCTAATAAAAAGGGAATTAATCAGTGGGAAAATACATGGTCTACTGATACATCAGACTACACTTACAATGATATGAGGCCATTCATCTAATATCAGAAACATTGTTCCTTTTTTTTTTTTCTCTGAAAAATACCAGGGGCAAAGCCTTCATTGATTCTTTCTAGTCATTTTGATGTCTCCTTGCACTTTCCCAAAAGCAGTGTTAGAAATCTGCCACTGTCTTTGTGGATGCATGCAAGTAATTAATATTCTCCACACAATGACCTTTAAAAGCCATCATGGCCATTTCAGCGCTGGCCACAGAGAAGACAGCTAGCTCTCATTTCTGACTGAGCACCTGAGGCATGTCTTGTAGCACTGGAGAGTGTGTGTCTTTTAAAATACAGCTCCTTAGAGTGGACTACCGAAGTTCAGAGTGATGCACTGAACTCTGAGAAAGAAAACAAACAGACGAACAGCTCCAGAAATTTGGTCGCTGACCTGGAACTCAGAGCTAAACTGTATTATTCGCTTATTAGAAATAAGCGATCTCTGTACATAATGTATATCAGAATGCCTTTAAAGGTTAACTATATACGTCATACAAGCAAGTTGTACCTTCTTTCTTTTTTCCTCTGTGCTACACAGTGTTCTCATTAGCCATCTCTTCCACACAAGTAGTGTATCTATGTCAATCTCAATGTCTCCACTCATCCCTTGGTATGCACATCCCATGTACTCTACCTCTGTTTTGCAAGCAGGTTCATCTGTACTATTTCTCTAGATTCCACATGTATATATTAATATACAATACTTGTTTTTCTCTTTCTGACTTATTTCCCTCTGTATGGCAATTCCATCCATGTCTCTGAAAATGGCACACTTTGTTCCTTTTTATGACTGAATAATATTCCATTGTATCTATGTACCACACCTTTATCTGTTCTTTTGTTGAGGGGGAGTTAGTATTTAATGGGGACAGAGTTTCTGGAGATGGATGATGGTGAGAGTTGCACAAAACTATAAATGTACTTACTGCCTCTGAACTGTACAGTTAATTATGGTTAAAATAGTATGTTTTATATTATGTGACTTTTTACCACACACACACAAAACATTAAAAAACAAAAGCATCAGGACCAAAAAAAGAAATAATTTCATAGAATACTCACTGTATTGCTCAATGTGCTCTAAGGTAACAGAAACAGTGGTATTATATATAGATACATAGAAAGAGATTTATTGTGAGGGATTGAGTCACACGACTACAGAGGCCAAGGAGTTATTGATCTGCTGTCTGCAAGATGCAGGCCCAGGGAAGTCACGGGTATAGTTCCAGTTCAAATCTAAAGGTCTAAGAACCAAGGGAGCTGTTGGCATAAGTCTCAGTTGGAATCTGAAGGCCCAAGAACCAGGAGAGCAAATGTTGGAGGGCAAAAAAAGTTGGATGTCCCAGCTAAGGCAAATGGGTAAATTCACCCTTCTTCAGCCTTAAAAAATTAAGGCTGACATATAACATATTTGTTGGCATATAGCATTATGTCAGTTTAAGGCATATATATAATGACATGTTGATTTGACACATTTATATTTATTACAATATGATTACCACTATGCTTTTAGCTAGTAACTTTATCATATCACATAATTATTATTATTTGTTTTGTGGTGAGAACATTTGAAATCTAGTCCCCTAGCAACTTTGAAGTCTACAGTAGAGTATTGACTGCCATCACTGTGCTGTACATTAAATCTCCAGATTGTAAAATGGAGATCACAAAAATCACTATATTCGGAAGGAAGTAAAAGGCAAGCAGACCTCATATGAACCCTAATGTATAGAACAGCTGGGGAAATAGAGACGGAGAGTGAGAGACTAGGTTGGTTTATTAGCTTCTGCTTAACAGGTGATCTGAGGAGGGCAGGTGGGGATGGGGTGGGGGAACTTGGTTGCCAAGCCTGAAGGGCAAAGGGAGCTTTCTCTGCCTTCTCCTTTTGGGACAGCTGATGTACAGACTCAGTTTCCTGTCATTTTTATACCTATCCTGCAAGGTGAATTATACCACCATCACCTTCATTGCCTGACTTAAAAGGTAGAGAAGTCAGGGCCCAGAGAAAGGTTAAAAAGCATATCCAACAACACAGAGCGAAGCTGTAGGCAGTAACAGAATCTGAGAAACTCCAAAGTTCGCAGACAAGACACTACACCAATGGCCTCTAAACACTGCCAAATATTTGCACACCATTGGAAAGAAATCTTTCTAAATGAAGCCAGGAAGAAAAAATTGGAGACTGAATTTTTTCATAAAAGTCTTATTTTAAAATTAGGAAATGAAATATTATAACCATTGTTAAAGTTTTATTATTATCCCCTTATCAAAGAGTTTCTTAGCTTCTTGAAAAAGTTTTTGGTCAAAATTTCAAGAATGGTGTGACCACCAAACATTGCAGACTGAATGTATTGTTGCTATAGTAAAGAAATTTTGTTGTTGGATAAAAGAATTTTGAATTAGCTATTTTTTTTACTGACCTGATAAACTACATAATTAATGTTTCTCACTCTACTTCTTATTATCATTTATTTTTAATTTTTTTTTTATAAATCATGTTGAAAGGTACTATTATCTTGATAGTACTTTTGATATGATGTAATGAGGATACTTTACCTCCATGGTCTTCCTCTCCAAAACACACAACCCTTGTCTAATTATGAGAAAAACAGCAGATAAATCCCAATTTAAGGAACATTCTACAAAACAACTCCTCAGTACACCTCAAAACTGTCAAGATCATCAAAAACAAGACAGTTGTAAGAAATTGTCATGGTTAAGAGAAGCTTACAGAGATTTCACAACTTAATGTAATGTGTTTATAGCTTCCCAAAGCTTTGTACTGCTGGATATTTAATCTTTGCCAGTATTTCAGTGAGCTTTTTTAGTATTTGTCATTGATCTGTATCCAAATTTATTCATTGGACTACAATATAATGGTTTTTTTCTAATTTTATGAGCTTTTAAATTTCAGGAAATTAATTCTGATTAAATATCTCTTTCATCTATCAAAACGATCAAAAATGTTTACATTAGATAATCATTGCATTTCTGGTATCAGCATTTCTCACTATATTTTTTTCATAAACTGCTAAATTATGCTGAATATATTTAGTATTTTAAAATCCATTTTCAAAGTAATTATAGTTCTGTTTTTTTTTTCCTTATAGCATTTCTTCTTGTTCTGATGTCAAGGTTATACTTGTGTTACAAAATGAATTAGGTAGCAGTTTCCTGGCCCATGCTGAACTTGCTATATTCTGCATCTAGTGGCTGCATTTACAAAGGAGCACTGAAGCCTACCCACAGTATTTGACAGTATTTGGCTGTCGTTGGTCAGCTTCACTGACCCGAGAATGTCACCAGTGGGTCGTGCCCTTCTACTGGTTTTTAGTTTTACTCACTTAAAAAAATCAATCACATAAACAAGCAAGCGCAGATGAGAAGAAAGAACAAATGAAAAACAGCTATCCGCCTATCAACCAGAGAAACCCATAGTCAATGGTTTGTGATTATTATTTCCTAATAATTAAACTCTTTCATGGGATTATCAACTAACTAAAAAGCCTGCTTTTGTCTGAGATTGTTAGTTAAGGAAATTTCTTGAACCGCATTGTTCTGTTTGGCTACATTGATTAAAGATGAGAAAATAAATAAGAGTTGCAATGATTTAAAACATTTTTATTTATTTTTAATTGGAGGATAATTGCTTTCCAGTATTGTGTTGGATCTGCCATATATCAACATGAATCAGCCGTAGGTATACATATGTCCCCTCCCTCTGGAAGTTCCCTCCCATCTCCACCTGATCCCAGCCCTCTAGGTTTTTACAGAGCACTGGTTTGAGCTCCCTGAGTCATACAGCAAATTCACACTGGCTATTTATTTTACATATGGTATGTATATGCCTCCGTGCCACACTCTCCATTCGTCCCACCCCTCCTCCCCCCACTGCTATGTCCACAGCTGTTCTCTATGTCTGTGTCCCATTGCTGCCGTGCAAATAAGTTCATCAGGACCATCTTTCTAGATTTCATATATATGCATTAATATATGGTATTTGTTTTTTTCTTTCTGACTCACTTCACTCTGTATAATAGACTCTAGGTTCATCTTCTTTTTAGAACTGACTCAAATGCATTCCTTTTTATGGATGAGTAATATTTCATTGTAAATATGTACTACAGCTTCTTTATTCCATTCATCTGTTGATGGACATCTAGGTTGCTTCCTTGTTCTAGCTATTGTAAATAGTGCTGCAATGAATATTGAGATACATGTGTCTTTTTCAGTTGTGGTTTTCTAGGGGTATATTTCTCAGGGTACTGGTCTTCCAATAGTGGGACTTTTGGATCATATGGTAGTTTTATTCCTTGTTTCTTAAAGGAATCTCCATACTGTTCTCCATAGTAGCTGTATCAATTTACATTCCCTTCAACAGTGCAAGAGAGTTCCTTTTTTTCCACATTCCAGCATTTATTGTTTATAGATTTTTGGATGATGGCCATTCTGACTGGTATGAGGTGATATCTCATTGTAGTTTTGATTTGCATTTCTCTACTAATGAGTGATGTTGAGCATCTTTCCATATGTTTATTAGCCATCTGTATGTCTTCTTCATTGAAATGTCTGTTTAGGTCTTCTGCCCCTTTTTTGATTGGGTTATTTGTTTTTCTGGTATTGAGTTGCATGAGCTGCTTGTATATTTTGAAAATTAATCCTTTGTCTGTTGTTTCATTTGCTATTATTTTCTCCCATTCTGAGGGTTGTCTTTTCACCTTGTTTATAGTTTCCTTTGCTGTACAAAGTTTTTAAGTTTAATTAGGTCCCATTTGTTTATTTTTGTTTTTATTTCCATTACTCTGGAAAGTGGGACATAGAGGATCTTGCTGTGATTTATGGCATAGACTGTTCTGCCTATGTTTTCCTCTAAGAGTTTCTGGCCTTACATTTAGGTCTTTAATCCATTTTGAGTTTAGTTTTGTGTCTTATGTTAGGAAGTGTCTTAATTTCATTCTTTTAACATGTAGCTGTCCAGTTTTCCCAGAAGAACTTATTGAAGAGACCATCTTTTCTCCATTGTATATTCTTGCTTCCTTTGTCAAAGATAAGGTGCCCATAGATGCATGGGTTTATCTCTGGGCTTTCTATCTTATTCCATTGCTCTATATTTCTGCTTTTGTGAAAGTACCATACTGTTTTGATGACTGTAGCTTTGTAGTATAGTCTGAATCAGGCAGGTTGAGTCCTCCAGTTTCATTCTTCTTTCCCAAGACTGCTTCAGCTCTTCAGAGTCTTTTGTATTTCCATACAAATTGTGAAATTTCTTGTTCTGGTTCTGTGAAAAATTCCATTGGTAATTTGACAGGGATTGCACTGAATCTGTAGATTGCTTTTAGTAGTATAGTCATTTTCACAATACTGATTCTTCCAACACAGGAACATGGACTATCTCTCCATCTGTTTATGTTGTCTTTGACTTCTTTCGTCATTGTCTTATAGTTTTCTGTATACAGTTCTTTTGTCTCCTTAGGTAGGTTTATTCCTAGGTATTTTATTCTTTTTGTTGCAAGGGTAAATGAGATTGATTTCTTAATTTCTCTTTCTGATTTTTCATTGTTACTGTATAGGAATGCAAGTGATTTCTGTATGTTGATTTTGTATCCTGCAACTTTACTAAATTGACTAGCTCTAGTAATTTTCTGATAGTATTTTTAGGGTTTCTATGTATAGTATCATGTCTTCTGTAAACAGTGAGCGTTTTACTTCTTCTTTTCCAATCTGGATTCCTTTTATTTCTTTATAATCTTTCTCTGATTGCCCTGGATAGGTCTTCAAAAACTATGTTGAATAATAGTGGTGAGAGAGGGCACCCTTGTCTTATTCCTGATCTTAGAAGAAATGCTTTCAGTTTTTCACCATTGAGAATAATGTTTGCACTGAATTTATCATATACAGCCTTTGTTATGTTGAGGTAGTTTTCTTCTATGCCCATTTTTGGATGAGTTTTTTATCATAAATGGGTGCTGAATGTATTCAAAAGCTTTTTCTGCATCTATTGAGATTATCATGATTATCGTATGGTTTTTATCTTTCAGTTTGTTAATACAGTGTATCACAATGATTGATTTGTGTATATTGAAGAAGCCTTGTATCCCTGGAATAAACGCAACTTGATAATGGTGTATGACCTTTTTAATATGCTGTTGAATTCTGTTTGCTAGAATTTTTTTGAGGATTTTTGCATATATGTTCATCAGTGATATTGGCCTATAATTTTATTTTTTGTGTGATGTCTTTATATGGTTTTGGTATCAGGGTGATAGTGGCCTTGTAGAATGAGTTTGGAAGTGTTCTTTCCTCTGCAATTTTTTGAGAAGGATAGGCATTAGCTCGTCTCTAAATGTCTAACAGAATTCACCTGTGGAGCCAATTGGCCCTGTGCTTTTGTTTTTTGAGGGATTTTTTGACCACAGTTTCGATTTCAGTGTTTGTGATTGACTTATTCATAGTTTCTATTTCTTCCTGGCTCAATTTTGGAAGGTTGAACTTTTCTAAGAATCTGTCCATTTCTTCCAGGTTGTCCATTGTATTGGCATATAAAGTTGCTCATAATAGTCTCTTATGATCCTTTGTATGTCTGCATTGTCTATCGTAACTTCTCCGTTTTCATCTCTAATTTTGTTGATTTGATTGTTCTCCCCTTTTTCCTTGTTGAGTCTGGCTAATAGTTTGTCAATTTTGTTTATCTTCTCAAAGAACCAACTTCCAATTTTATTCTGCTAAGTCATTTCAGTCGTGTCTGACTCTGTGCGACCGCATAGACGGCAGCCCACCAGGCTCCCCTGTCCCTGGGATTCTCCAGGCAAGAACACTGGAGTGGGTTGCCATTTCCTTCTCCATCAGTTTTATTAGTCTTTACTATTTTTTCCTTTATTTCTACTCTGATCTTTATGATTTATTTCCTTCTATTAACCTTGAGGGTTTTTGTTCTTTTCCAGTTGTGTTAGGTGTAAAATTAGGTTGTCTATTTGATGTTTTTCTTGTTTCTTAAGGTAGGACTGTATTGCTATAAGCTTGCCTCTTAGAACAGCTTTTGCTGCATCCCGTAGGTTTTGAGTCATCATGTTTTCATTGCATTTGTTTCTAGGAATTTTTTTGTTTCCCTTTTAATTTCTTCAGTAACCTGGTCATTATTTAGAAATGTATTGTTTAATCTCCATGTGTTTCTGCTTTTTTACTGTTGTTTTTCCCCCTGTAATCGATATCTAGTTTCATAGCATTGTCGTCATAAAAGACGCTTGATACAATTTCAGTTGTCTTAAATTTTACTGAGGTTCGATTTTTGACTCAAGATGTGGTCTATGCTTGAGAATATTCCGTGTCACTTGAGAAGAAAGTGTATTGTTCTGCATTTAGATGAAATGTCCTGAAGATATCAATTAGGTTCCATCTGGTCTAATGTGTCATTTAACACCATGTTTCCTTATTAATTTTCTGTTTTGATGATCTCTCCATTGGTGAAAGTAGAATATCAAGTCCCCTACTACTATTGTGTTACTGTCCATTTCTCCTTTTATGTCTGTTAGCGTTTGCTTTATGTATTGTGGTGCTCCTATGTTGGGTGCATAAATACTTACAATTGTTATGTCTTCTTCTTGGATTGATCCCTTGATCATTATGTAGTGACCTTCATTATTTCTTTTAGTTTTCTTTATTTTAAGGTCTATTTTGTCTGATATGAAAATTGCTACTCTGGCTTTCCCTTGATTTCCATTTGCATGGAATATCTTTTTCCATCCTCTCACGTTCAGTCTGTGTGTGCCTCTAGGTCTGAAGTGGGTCTCTTGTTGACAGCACGTATGTGGGTCTTGTTTTTGTATCCATTTAGCCTGTCTGTATGTTTTGGTTGGAGCATTTAATCCATTTGCATTTAAAGTAATTATTGATATATACTTTCCTATTGGCATTCTTCAAAATTGTTTTTATAGGTCTTTTCCTTCTCTTATGTTTCTTGCCTATAGATCTCTTTAACATTGTTGTAAACTGGTTTAGGAGGGCTATATTCTCTCAACTTTTGTTTGTCTGTAAAACTTTTGATTTCTCCATCAACTTTGAATGAGATCCTTGCCAGGTAGAGTAATCTTGGTTGTATATTTTCCTCTTTCAGTACTTTAAATACATCCTGCCATTTCC
>NW_011494854.1:306766-322788 GCF_000754665.1 Bison bison bison | reverse complement strand
CTCTGGTCTTCAGAGTGTCTGCTGAAAGATCAATTGTTAATCTTATGGGGTTCCTTTCGTATGTTACTTTCTGCTTTTCCCTTGCTGTTTTTAATATTCTTTCTCTGTGTTTAATCTTTGTTAGCTTGATTAGTATGTGTCTTGGCATGTTTCTCCTTGGGTTTATCCTCTATGGAACTCTGTGCTTCTTGGATCGATTGACTATTTCTTTGTCAATTAGGGAAGTTTTGAGAAGTTTTCAACTATAATCTTTTCAAAAAATTTCTCAGACCCTTTGTTTTTCTCGTCTTCTTCTAGGACCCCTATAATTCAAATGTTAGTACCTTTAATATTGTCCCAGAGGTTTCTGAGACTATCCTCAATTCTTCTCATTCTCCTCTTATTCTGTTCTTCAGTTATTTCCACTATTCTGTCTTCCAGCTCATTTATCTGTTTTTCTGCCTCAGTTATTCTGCTATTGATTTCTTGTAGAGTATTTTTAATTTCAGTAATTGTGTTGCTTGTCCCTGTTTATTCTTAATTTCTTCTAGGTCTTTGTTAAATGTGTTAATTGATCCTTGCATTTTCTCCATTCTATTTTTGAGGTTTTGGGTCATCTTTACTATCATTATTTTGAATTCTTTTTCATGTAGTTTGCATATGTCCTCTTTGTTTATTTGGTCTTGTGAATTTTTACCTTGTTCCTTCATTTGTGTAATATTTCTCTGTCTTTTCATTTTTTTCCAACTTACTTTGTCTGAGGTCTTCTTTTCCCAGGCTTTTGAGTCATATACCTTCTTCCTTTTGGTTACTGCCCTCGGTGGGTGAGGTTGGTCCAGTGGTTTGTGTCGGCTTTGTGTTGGGAGGTACTTGTGTCTGCATTCTGATAGGAGGAGGTGAGTTTTTTTTCCCTCTGATAGACAGGATTTGTGAGGTGGTCGGTTTTGAGGTGTCTGTGGCAAGCCTCTCCGCTAATGATTGGGTTTGTGTTTTTGTCTTACTTGTTGGCTGGGTGAGGTGTCTTGCACTGGGTGCTGCTGGCAGTTGGGTGATTCCAGGTCTTAGACACAAGTGGAGGTCTTCATGGGAGTTCTCAATAATCAATACTCCCTGGTGTCAGTAGGTCTCTGGCAGTCCACTGTCCTGGATTCAGAGCTTCCACTCCAAAGGCTCAGGCCCAATCTTTGCCTGGGGAACTGACACTCCACAAGCCATTTGTTATTGCATTAAAGGGGATTAAAACAAAAACACAAAAATAGCAAAACAAAACAAAATAATAAATAAAAGAGGAGCCCAGACAAATGGTAAATACAAAATCAAGCAAATAATAACAAAAACAAAGGAACACACACACACACAAAACCCAAAATAGTCCAAAGACAAGAAAGTTCAAGACAGTGACTTGGAAAGCAAAGAAAACCAAAAATGATACCAACCGATTAAAAACAAAACTAACTAAAACACAAATTGGTAAACAAGACCAAAGCAGAGTGTCAACTGGAGAATAAGCAAAGAAAACAAACAAACTTACAAACAGGGTGAAATAACGAAAGAAAAGGAAGAAATAAAATATTTGTATATATTAAAGAATAACTACAGCAGGAAAAGAACAGTAAGAAAAACAAACAAACAAACAAAATTTTAAAAAGAAAAAAGCCCCACAGAATCACAAAAACCAATGAAAAGGTATAAGTATATAAAGGAAACCAAAAGTGTGATTAAAAAAATTCTCAAAAACTTAGAGTTAATAGTAATAATAAAATCAACAACCATAGCAACAAAGAAGAAAAAAAAAGAAGATAAAAAAACTAGGATCAACTATGGAACAAATTAAAATATATGAACAATAATACGTGTTTTTCTTGGATCTCAGCTGCCAGTGTCCTTTCCTTCACTGTGAGTCACAGTCCACCTCTGCCTCCCTGGGATGCCCTCCAATACCGGCCTGATGTCTGGACCTGCTGTGGGAACAGCTCAGACTGATCTGGCCCTATTCCTGCCATGTTCTTGCCCACAATGTCCACAGCTACTAGAGCTAGTGTGTTTTCTTTTGTGATAGCTCTCACTGTCCTTTTATATATTCCATAGACACAGTCTTCCTAACTGATCATGTGGATTTAATCTGCAACTTGTACAGCTGGTGGAAAGGCTTTTGATCCTCTTCCTTAGCCACACTGCCCTTGGAGTTCAATTGGTTTTATCCCCACCTCTGCGTGTGGGTCATCCACAGGAGTTTGCTCCTGAGGCTGCCCTGGCAGACTTAGGTCTGCCTTAGTGAGGACCGGGTGTGGAGGTGGCTCAGTTGCTTGGATCACAGGGACCTTGGTGGTGCCAAGTGTGCACAGATGCTGGTGGCCTCAGGCACAGGAGCTATGGCACTATTACAGTCTTTTTCTAGCCTCTGGCAGCTGGCATTCAAAAGGCCTCTCTGGCTAGTTCTTCTCTGTTGCTTGGTGCAGCAGGCACTCAAATGTCTCCACTGGCTGGGGTCCTTCTCTATTGCTCTTGCCTCAGACACTCATAGGGTGACCCTCTCTGGGGTCTTTCTCTATTGGTCAGTTGCCAGCACTAGCGTGTGGGGGGAGAGAAGCTACAGTGATGGCTCCTCCCCCTGCACATGACTCAGCAGTACCGCTTTGCTTCAGTGGCTACTCAGCATTTCTCCGAAGATATTCTCCACCATGACTCCTCCCTCATGTCCCTCTGGGCTGTCTCCCAGCAGTCATCAGCAACCCTCACCCGGGGATTGCTCTCCAGTCCCTATGCTCCAGCTCCCAGACACTGTGTATTTCAGGAGACTTGGGTCCCTGACCAGGGTACATACGGCTGCAGCAAGGATTGTCTGGTTCTCACTCCATTCAGACAGTCCCAGATCAGCTGCTTCACTCTCCAACAGCCTCAAATACTTCCCCCGTGTCTCAAACGATTGCTTCAATTTGGGGATCTGACCCCTGCTTCAGTTCCCCTAACCCCAGGTGCAGGTCCAGTCCTGCTCATCCTCCTCTTTCCCCTTCCTTCCTTTGTCCTGCTGAGTTTTGGATCTATATATTCCTTTCCAGTGATCAGGGACTCCTGTCTGCTCTCAGCTGGTGTTCTGCGAGATCTTCTGCATCTGAAGGTGTATTCCTGATGTATCCACAGAGAGAGATGTACTGCACATCTGGCTACTCTTTCACCATCTTGTCTTCCTCTGCAGTCACTCTTTTCTTTTATTTTCTAGGTTTTTTTTTTTTGCTGTGAACTGCAATTGTTATGTCTGACTCAGTAATTCTTCGCAGTGTGAAGAAATTTGGAGAGGACAATCATGGTTTTGAGTCAGACAGCTCATGTAAGTGGCCTTTTATCTTATTGTCTCTTGTACAAAAAACAAAACAAAAGTGGAACAAACTAGTGAAGATATTCAAGGAGCAGAGAAAATTCAGCAACAATAAGTAGAACTATTACCTCATATTCTTCTTGCACAACCTGGGTATTTCTCCCAAGAATCCATGTAATGTAACTGCTGAGAGTGCTAGGTAAGAATGTATAAATCCCAGGAGAATGAAAGCATCTCACTATAAATATTTTTTCCCTGGATAGACTGGGGTTGTTTTAGCACTTGCTCAGATGGTAAAGAATCTGCCTGAAATGCAGGAGAGCTGGGTTTGATCCCTGGGTCAAGAAGATCCCCTGGAGAAGGGAATGGCTATCCACTCCAGTATTCTTGGCTGGAGAATTCCATGGACAGAGGAGCCTGGTGGGCTACAGTCCATGGAGTCGCAAAAAGTCAGACATGACTGAGTGACTAACACTTTCAATACTTTCATTATTATTACCTTTATTCATATATTGCTATAATTGATTATAGTAATATGCATTTAGTGAGCATTGCTCTCTGAGAGGAATGGTACAAAGACACTGCTGGCCAGAGAGAGGTAAAGTGGATGGGGATCCATAGCACCAGTACCTAGAGTGTGGTAAGGCAGATGATTCTATGCTATTATTATTTTCAAAAGTCCTATGATTTGACATTTTATAGAAAAGGAAACTGAGACTTAGATACATTATCTTAAGCTTGACAAAGATTGCATGGCTATTGATTAAAGGAGCCATAATCCTAACCCAGTTCTGATTCCCAAATATGAGAAGTTAATCTTTGTCTACACTATAATGCCTCTTTACTCTGTATGAAATGAAATGAAAATGCCAGGGGAACCAGGATGTGCTGTCCCATGATGATGGTTGACATTAAAATCCTGGGTTCCTTTCACTGTGGCTTCCCTATGCCCATGACCCTGAACCCCCGCTTTCACTTCTTCCCTTCCATCTGCTCTGACCTATGCTGGGGAAAATAATATATGCCTCAATTCTATGGCTTCTACTGGCACAGGGGTGTCAATGACATCATATTGTCTGTATTTTATGGTCTGTATTTTAAGTAGATTTATGGTCTGTATTTTAAGTAGATAAATTCTGATGTTTCTAAAAAAACAAACAATAAATAAGTATTCATTTTATTTGGTAGTTCAAAAAAAATCAGATTTTTCTGTAACTAATTTACAAATATTGGTCTTTAGTTAGCATTCAGAAGATAAAAAGATTTCATTTTCTGGAGAAAATGTAGTCAAGGGAGCAGTCCTATATGTGAAAGGGTGTTTTCTTCTATAATACGGAGGAAGAGAGAGAAAGGTGAAAAAGCAAATAATTATTTTGTATTGTTCCATGAATAAAATAATCATAGAAATGTTTTTCCAGAGCAAAATTGTTAATGATTATGTTTCATTTTGTCATTATGATTAACTGCTTTATGTATTGTTTTTATCCTGACAGATAACAATGATAAAAAATCAAAGTAAGTGACTGCTTCAACAATGCAACACATTTTCAAAATAATTCCCCTAATATTCATATCAAAGGCACAAAGCAGAAGTAATATATGTTTTATATATGTTGCACTGCCTACAAATGGTGTATATAATCCATTCTTTTTCTCTTTAAAACATTACTATAATTTGATTTCAAAAATCTTTGGGAATATTCCTTCTGGATTAGGTTCAAATATCCCCTATATGTCCAGGAACCCCACAGAATTTCTGACTTAAACAAGCAGAGGAAATTTTGGATATGTAAGATTTCATGGTTGCAGAGGAAGTTCTTTTTACAGAAGAAAATCCCAATTCTTCCCAAAAGCAAATTGTAGAAACCTAAAATGTAGTGACTAGATATTTCTCTTTAAGAGTTAAAATTCTCTTAGAAACCAAATATCAGTTTATCCTAATTTGACTTGAGGACAGGATTAGTGGAGTCTGATTTAGGAGATAAGGATGCCAGCTAAGTTTCTGAAATGGAGGTGGTGGAAAGGTAAAGGCTGAAGATGTGTAAAACATTTTAAGTGTTAATACTGCATGACAAAGAGAGCTGGTGGTTGTGGTAACAGTAGTATTTTACTTGGAATGGTAGGGTCAGTTGAGGACAGAAGAACCACTCTTGTCTCATTGGGTGGGAAACAGATGGAAAAGGGCATGGATGCAGAGAAATGAAGGATGCAGATAAATGAGCTTCAGTGAGAGGATGAGCAGGAAGGTTGAGTGAGTACTTCGGTTTTTAGAGAAAATGAACCTATGTCTGCACAGATGTGGTAATGAAGAGTGAGAAGATCACAGTGAAAGTTTGATAAAGCCGCTGAGGGGAGTGGGAACAATCTGTAGAGGAATTAAGTATAGTACCTTGGGTTGAGTTGAGGTTGGAGACCATATTCATCTATTCATTTCACAAATATTAATTGAGGACTTCCTGGGTATCATCTGCCTGGTAAAGCATGTGCCTGCAATCCAGGAGACATGGGTTCAATCCCTGGGCTGGGAAGATCCCCTGGAGAAGGAAATGGCAACCCACTACAGTATTCTCGCCTAGAGAATTCCATGAGCAGAGGAGCCTGGTGGGCTACAGTCCATGGGGTTGCAAAGAGTCGGACACAACTGAGCAACTAATACACATACATACATATTGGGTATCAGCCACTGGTTTAGGTGCTGAGGATATAGAAAAGAAAAAAAATAGGCAAAAATCTCTGTCTTGAGGAACTTAACATGCCTTTGAAGAGTTCGCCCCTTTAGTGAGGGAGACATAATAAACACCATAAATAAATAAAATATATAGCATGGTAGATAATGATAATTTATCATCCCCTTTCTAAGAAAAAACAACAAACATGGAAATGGAGATTTGAAATGATGTGGGGGGACAGTTGAAATTATAAAGACTTTGACCATGGATGGCCCCCTTGAAAAGGCAGCTTTTGAGAGAAGGTATGAAGGAGGTGAGGGAGTTCTCCACTCTATTATCCAAAGAAAGAACACTTTGGTGAGAGGAAATAGCAAGTGCAAACACTCAGAGGTGGGAACAGATTTGGTGCGGATGAAAGTCAGCAGAAAGGCCAGGCGGCTCGGGTGGAGTGAAGCAGGAGGAAACAAGGTAAGAGAGTCAACTGGCCAGATCACAGAGGGCTTTGGACGTGTCAGCAATGGTTTGTGATTCCACCCTGAGCTGGAAGGGAAGCTTAGGGCAGCTGAGCGCTAAGCACAACGTGTTGATATCTGTTTAGACGGTGGAGAGGTTGTCTTCAGCAGGCCAAACAGCCTGGCTTCAGAAGGAGAAGGGGGAACAGCGAAATGCAGAGATGGAGTTTCCAAAGATGAATTTGGAAAAAAGGATTGAGGATGATGGTGAAAGCATGGTCCAAATGGCTGGCAATGGGACCTAGAATGCCTGGAGGAGGGAGAATCTTTTTTTTTTTTTTTTACTTTATCTTTGGTTGTGACAGGTCTTTGTTGCTTTGCTCTAGCTTTCTCTAGTTGCAGAGAGTGGGGCTACTCTCCATCTGGGCTTCTCATTGCAGTGGTTTCTCCTGTTTCAGAGCACAGGCTCCAGGTGCATGGCTTCAGTAGTTGCTGCTTGTGGACTCTAGAGCACTGGCTCAGTAGTTGTGACGCATGGGCTTAGTTGCTCCAAGGCATGTGCCTGTCCCCTGCATTGACAGGCAGACTCTTATCCAGTGTATCACCAGGCAAGTCGAAGGAAGGAGAATCTTGATGGTGTTTAGTGATTGTAAGTAAATGGAGGGTTTAAAGAACTGGGCTTCCCTGGTGGCTCAGATGGTAAAGAATCCATCTGCAATGCAGGAGACCCAGGTTTGATCCCTGGGTTGAAAAGATCCTCTGGAGGAAGAAATGGCAGCCCACTCCAGTATTCTTGCCTTGGGAAATTCCAGAGATAGAGGAGCCTGGTGGGAGAGTGGGACATGACTGAGCAGCTAACACACAAAGAACTGTGGGTCTCAACTGAGATGACAAATAGGTATGGAAGGAGGAAGGAGGTGAGAAAACAAGATGCATGGGTATTCCCAAAGAGCCAATGGAGTAGAGCGGTTCCAGGTGAAAATAAGACCTAAGGTGTATTCTTGGGTAGATAACTTAGGTGAATTAGACCTCTTTGGCATTAGAAAGTTCAAGAATGGGTTAAGTACAATTTTCTGAGCAATAAATTGAATAAGAAATAGTAAGTAAATGTGGTTTTAAGGGAAGTATGGGAGTTTTTGAATGTTTCATATCAGCACTATTTGATGTAGCTGCAAGTAAGAGCTAGAAGCAATAAATTAGATAATACAACCACCAAAATTTACTCACAAGGAAATGAAGGTAGATATAAATTGAGGGTCAACACTGAGGTTCCACAGTTATTTGTTACTGCAACTGGGGGTGCAGAGTACTTTTTGCTTTCTCTCAAAGAGAGAAAAAACCTCTCTGAAAAAACCTCAGTGAATCTCTACTGAACAAGAGACACAGCTATATTGAAATTGCTAGAAGAGGTAAATCTAAAAGTAATAGCCAGTTTTTAAGATATCAGTTTTGGAAAGAATTTCACAGCCAGTGGGGACTTTCATTCTTACTAAAGAATGACTCATGAAGTGACAATTTAGGGAGAATTTCTCATTGTTTTGGAAAGGATGGTCTGTAAATCCCTGTTTTTCTCCTCAGGTTACAAGATGAGAAGAAAGGTGGTAGCAGTCAAGTTGGCTTCTTTCGATTGGTAATAAAACTATGCTGATTAATGGCATAGGTTTTGCAACTGTGAGTTGTTCAGATCATGGAGAAAATGTTAATTTTTTAGTCATATTGGCAGGTGCTTAACTATAGTGATCACTTGTTTCAGTCATAAACTTTGTCTACGTGACAACATGTGGATTAGTAATTAGAAACTATTGCTGATTAAACACACATTCTATCTGGTAGATCAGAAAAGTGTTCTAGAAGATAATCTCTAAGTCCCTAATGATCATTTTAGTGAGGAAAATTGTCACAGTATCATGTTATGCATATTTTTTCTTATGATGCCTTTAGAAGTTCCATAGTGTAGGTATTTTCTTCAAATTTGCAAAATGGAGACATTTCGGGGCACAAGCAGATGCTCTTCATGATCAATATCAGTTCTGGGAGCCAATTTCTACTATTGCTGAATAAGCCATATGGAGCATCTACATGGCAATAGCATCAGCGTCAGTGATTTTTTCCCTCTAAGTTGGGGATGAAAAACTAAGAACTAAAGTCAGCTCTTGGGGTAAAGAGAATGAATTAAGAGGCTAGAAAAGAAAGAACATGAGTTAACAGGGTAACAGTTTAATGACTTGGATAATTGATGCATCGTTTATTTCAGTGTTAGTGAAACTCTACATTTCAATTAAAATGATTCCCTTAAGACTTGGTGTTGAACACTATTTATCAGAATCTAGTAACTAAAATTAAATAGTCCTCCTACCTCTCCTGCTTTTCACCCATAGATGATCTCTGAATCCTTTGTTTTTCAAGTTTCGATTTTCTTCAAAGATTGACATTTGCCTGATGTCTATGGGGAGTTTATGTGCACTTCTCCATGGAGTAGCCTATCCAGGCGTGCTACTCATTTTTGGCACAATGACAGATGTTTTTATTGAGTATGACATGGAATTACAAGAACTCAGTATCCCTGGAAAAGCATGTGTGAATAACACCATAGTGTGGACCAACGACTCCCTCAACCAGAACATGACAAATGGGACACGCTGCGGGTAGGCTGCTATTTGTTTTTACTTTTTTTTTTTTGCTCATATCTTAGATTGTAATTCAAAATGTGTAAAGAGAACCTTATGGAAGGACCTGGAGTGGTATCTAACATGGAGTGAACAGAAACATATTTACACATATTTCTATAAATTACTCTGCCCTGATGTTCTTATTCCACTGGGTTTTAAAATCCCAACAACAGCAACAAAACACAGAATTGGAAATTACTCATTAAATATGTACCCAAATTTCACGCTTTGTAGACCGTAGGCTCGAGAATGACACTATCGATACTTAATATCATTGGAAGGTGACTCATAAATTTTACTTGAGTCCTTGTCATTCCTCATATCTGAGACCTCCTTTTCCTTCCCTTCCTCTTTCTTCCGTCCTCCCCTCTTTCCTTCCTTCCTCTCTTCTCTTTTGTCCCCCAACTTCTGTGGCTGTGGCTGATGACCCACTTGACACTAGTCTTCTCTCTACAATGGGAATTTCATCATTCCTGTGCTTTCGGACTTGGAGTAGGGGTCACTGGCCTCAACTAGCAGTTGAGTTGCTGTGAAAGACTGGTGTGGTGCTAAGAACAGAAGACAGCCATGCAGAGTTAGCCAGAGCTCACTGTGTCCCTGTTCTGTCTGTGATAAGCCTGATAGGCTGCCACGTAATCAGTGAGTCTGCAGTATACACAGGGTTGACTCACTGTCACAGCATGGACTTTGCAGCCTGCCTCATGCTGCCTCAGGGCCAGAACAAGATCATTTTCACATATAAATTCACTCAGGTTCAAGAATCAAAAGCAGGGCACATCCTGGCTAGAGAGGTACTCGGAATGGCTCCCTCAAGTGATTCATATTTTTCTCCACCATTTAAAATTTTTTCTATAGGCTTGACTCCAGATTATGACAAATCCTTCTAAACTGCTAATGTTCTTCTATAATATTTGTTGTTAGCATCTTTCATTCATCTACTCATTCAACCAAAATTTTTGGAACACCAGTTATGTACCAGGAAAATGTGTAAGCATAAAGGCTACAGTGGTGTCTTATGAGTAATGGTCCTTATCTTTGTGGAGCTCACGTCTAATTGGTGAGACCATCATGAAATCAATGACCATGCAGATAAGTATGTAGTTATAAACTGGTTAGCACTTGACAGAAAAGTACAGGACAACATACAATGTACAGAATTATCCTTAAAAAAATAAGCCTACTCATAAGAAATAAATTTCCAACATATAAATGTGTATATTTCTCTTCTAAATTTGGAAGTAACATAACAATTTGTATAAAAGAGAGACTGTCTTCAATGACAGTCTTTAAAATATTTTCACTTGCACCATGTGGCTTGCAAGATCTTAGTTCCCCAACCAGGGATTGAAACTGAGTCCTCTGCAGTGTAACTGCAGAGTCCTAACCACTGGACACGCAGGGAATTCACAATGACAATCTTTTATTTTCTTTCATTTATGTTGGAGAACAGAAGACTTGAACTGATATTTACAGAGTGATATGACTACAAAATGTGAACTAATCACTTCCCCCTTTGAAAAAAAAATCCATTCAGACTTACGTATGTAAAAAGACCCCAGTTGTTAATAACATCAGTCAATCCTAAAGGAAATCAACCCTGAATATTCATTGGAAGGACTGATGTTGAAGCTGAAGCTCCAAAACTTTGGCCATCCTACGAGAAGAGTTGACTCATTGGAAAAGACCCTGATACTGGGAAATATTGAGGGCAGGAAGAGAAGAGGGTGATGAAGGATGAGACAGTTGGATGGCATCATCAACTCAATAGACATGAGTTTGAGCAAACTCTGGGAGATAGTGAAGGAGAGGGAAGCCTGACATGCTGTAGTCCATGGGTCACAAAGAGTCAGACACAACTGAGCAACTGGAAAACAATAAATTAATAACACTCACGAAAACAAACACTGCAAGTGAAAAATCCTGAAAGTATATCCTATAATGCCTTAAAAATTGGAAATAAATGTTAGAGGGAGCAGTATTTGAGACATATTCAAGATAACAAGTGCTCGTAAATATTTACTAAACTGAAGAATGAATATGCCCTTAATGTCTGCATCACTGGCATCCATTAGAAAGGCTGCCTACCCATTACTCACTGGGCTTCCCAGCTGGCACTAGCAGTAAAGAACCCACCTGTCTCTTATGCCAAAGGAGACATAAAAGATGTGGGTTCAATCCCTGGGTCAGGAAGATCCTCTGGAGGAGGGAATGGCATCCCACTCCAGTATTCTTGTCTGGAGAAGCTCATGGACAGAGGAACCTGATGGGTTACAGTCCATTGGGTGGCAGAATTGGACACAACTGGGGAAACTTAGCACATACCCATTATTCACACTTTATTGATTCTTACTGGGTCATATACTTGAAGGTGAGCAAATTGTTCAAAGCAAATAAGGGCTTTCAGAAATTCCTTGGCTTTGGCTGAATTCACATGATACCAAGCATGTAAATAGATATCTGTCTTTTAAAAAAAATTTTTTTTCATAAGGCTATTTGAAATTGTGTAGACCACACCTTTCTTAGGCCTTTACTAGGAGCTCACACAGAAGAGCTAAATATTTTAAATGTGAGTTATTATGGTCACTGACAAGAATACTGCTAATAAGCAGTATTCTGAATAAATGTTTGTTTAGCTTTCATGTGATGAGATCATTGTGAAAATGAACTTGGGTGGGACAGAAGAGAGGCAGGGGATGTTTTCTTACCAGGAAGTAGTGAATGTGCCTCCAAAATTACCCAACTCTTTCACAGATTTCTTTCTTGGAAAAAGTACAACATTAAAAGTACAGTGTCTCCACCTACCCTAATCAGTGTGCTAGTCTTGGACTATACAAGCAACTCAGTGATCTTATCAACATAAACATGCATGTACAATGTAGGAGCTGGCTTTTCTCTTTCATTGTATTGATTTCGACATATTAGTTATCATCCATTCGATGGAATTTTGGGCTGGAGGCTTCCAAATGGCTGAGTGAATAAGACTGAGAAGGATGGCAGAACATTAGGCCTTCTGATTAGCTTCTCAGAATTTGTTTTCTCAGAGTAGTCAAATAATAAGGTAACAGAATGAAAGAAGAAAGAAAAAAAAATCACGATGCAGTTTACTTTTTTTTTTTAAATGCAATTAAAATGTAAAACTCAAATGGAAGCTACAAGGCCTTATAACTTAATTGTGGAAGTGACATACCATCATTTCTGCTGTTTTCTGTTGGTCACACAGACCAACTCTGGTGTAATTTGGGAGAGGACTACACAGGAGCGTGAATGCCAGGAGGCAAAAATAATAAGGGGCTCCTTGGAGAATGGCCCACGACCACTGGGATGTTCGTCCTTCCCTACTCAACATGGATGTGTTGATGCAGAAATCTAAGTCTGTACTTCCTCTTGGATTTCAGTCTATGTTCTTAGCAATATACATTTATCTTATGCACTCAGGTACTATTTTGAAGTTAGACACTGAAGATCACGTACTTTGAAAAACAGTTTTATCAGGATTTAATTCATATACCATAAAATTAACCCACGTAAAGTATACAGCTCAGTGGCTTTTAGTATATTCACAGAGCTATGCATTCATCACCGCAATCAATTTTAGAACATTTTTGTTATTTTGCTGCTGCTGCTAAGTCGCTTCAGTCGTGTCCAACTCCGTGCGACCCCATGACGGCAACCCATCAGGCTCTGCTGTCCCTGGGATTCTCCAGGCAAGAACACTGGAGTGGGTTGCCATTTCCTTCTCCAATGCATGAAAGTGAAAAGTGAAAGTGAAGTCGCTCAGTCGTGTCCGACTCTTAGCGACCCCATGGACTGGAGCCCACCAGGCTCCTCCGTCTATGGGATTTTCCAGGCAAGAGTACTAGACTGGGGTGCCATTGCCTTCTCCGTTTGTTATTTTATTATCACTTAAATTTCACTCCCCAGTTCCCCATCCTCCCCTCAGCCCTAGACAACCACTAATCTACTTTCCATCTCTGTAGATTTGCTTATTCTGGACATTTCATGTAAATGGAATCATACAATATGTGGGCCTTTGTGACCAGGTTCTTCAACTTAGCCTAATGTTTCCAAGGTTCATCCATGTGGTATTAATAGCATAAATCAATACTTCATTTATTTTAATTGCTGAATAATATTTCATTGTATGAATATAATACATTTATTGTGTGGATGTAATGTGTGGATTTATCCATTCATCAGTTGATGGACATTTGAGTTGTTTCCTTTTTTCAGTTATTACAAATGCTGCTATGAACGTTTGTGTACATGGTTTCCTATGGACACATGTTTTCATTTTTCTTGAGTAGATACCTAGAAAGGGGATTACTGGGTCAGATGTTAATTATATGTTTAACATATAATTGCAGAATTTCCAGACTGTTTTTCAAAATGGCTGTACCATTTTATGAGCTTCCGGGCTCAGACGGTAAAAAATTTGCCTGTAATGCAGGAGACTTGGGTTCGATTCCTGGGTTGGGAAGATCCCCTGGAGAAGGAAATGGCAATCCACTCCAGTATTCTTGTGTGGAGAATTCCATGGACAGAGGAGCCTGGTGGGCTACAGTCCATGGGGTCACAAACAGCCGGACATGACTGAGTGACTGACACTTAACATGTGTGAGGGTTCCAGTTTCTTCACACTCACACCAATGCTTGTTATTATCTGTATCTTGACTGTTTCTCCATGCATGCATGCATGCTCAGTTGTGTCTGACTCTTTGCCACCGTATGGACTGAGATTTCCAGGCAAGGATACTGGAGTGGGTTGCCATTTCCTCCTCCAGGGGATCTTCCTGACCCAGGGATTGAATCTGAATCTCCTGTAACTCCTTGCATTGGCAAGTGGATTCCTTACCACTGAGCCACCTGGGAAGCCCTGACTGTAGCTCCAGTAGGCTGAATAACGGCCCCCAAAGATATCTACGATATTTCTGTGAATGTTACCTTGTATGGGAAAAAGAGTCTATGCAGATATAATTAACTAAAATATCTTGGGATTGGGGAGAGTATACTGGATTACCCAGGTGAGCCCTAACTGCAATCATGAGTATTTTTTAAAAAGACGGTTACTAAAAAGAGGCAGAAGGAGATCTGACTTTAGAGAGAGAAAGAGACAAAAGGTGCCTATAAGGGCCTGAAGTGAGATCCCAAGCTCAGGAACACCTGTAGCTACCTGAAGCTGGAAGAGAAAGAAACAGATTCTCCTCTAGAGCCTTTGGAGAAAGTGCACCCCCGCCGGCACCTTGATTTCAATCCTGTGAAGCTGATCTCAGACTTCTGGTCTCCAGAAATGTGAGAAAGATGGAAATATGTGTAGATATCAAAGGGTGACATAAGGAATCTTTGAATAAAGAAAATATTCTGCTCTTCATTGTATCCAAGTCAACATCCTGGTTGTGATAATGTCCAATAGTTTTGCAAGATGTTACCACTGGGGGAAAACTAGATAAAGGGCATGCATAATCTCTCTGTAATATATCTCACAATTGCATTAGCCATTCTGGCAATGTGCTAGCATAGTGTGAGGGTATTCTATAAAGCATCTTTACCTAGTAATAAATCATTTGTCCATAGGTCAATGTCCCACGCATTGAGGAATATGGACCCTTGCTATTTTGGAAGTAGGATATGGATACATTTCTACCAGCTGGGTTGCCACTGATATGCACTCTAATGCAATGGTCCACAACCTTCTTGGCAGCAGGGACTGATTTTGTGGAAGACATTTTTTTCCCCATGGATTGGGTGTGGGGAGGATGGTTTCAAGATGATTCAAGTGCATTGCATTTATTGTACACTTTGTTGCTAACCTAATTCTGCCACTGAGCTAATGGGAGGTACCTGTATGTGGCCCAGAGGTTGGGGACCTGCTCTAAGGTGTCAATGCTACTGAGTCTACAGTGCATAAGAACCCCTATGAACCCCTACAGTTCATAAAAACCCTAGTGAAAAGAGAGCTTCTGGTGAGTCAATGCCTCTTGTCATAAAGACCTCCTAGGTATCTTCAATGAGAAACCTAAGTCTTTAGTACATCTGAAACCTTGGTATACATTGCTGTTGTCCAGTTGCTAAGTCATGTCTGATTTTTTGTGACCCCATGGACTACAGTGCACCAGGCTTTCTTATCTTTCACTATTTCCTGGAGTTTGCTCAAACTCATATCATTGAGTGATTCAATTTTATTTATCTTATTTTTCATAAAAAGCAAGGCAAGAATCCTCATATCATCTATTTTACCTTTTCCCTCTAAATGATATTTTTCTCCCCTCTTCTCTCTTTGACAAATGTGCCAGGGCAATCTTAATTTACTCAAGAAGGCATATGTCAGTTTGGTGTTAAAAAGAAAGACACTCAAATCACCTATAAAGTTTATAGAATAATTTCTAGGATTTTATAATCACAATAATTTTCCACCATGCAGATGATAAAGAGTCTAATGTGCAGTCAAAGGATCGAAGTCAATCTCCTGTTTTCCTTCCTAACAGTTCTTCTGATAGGCTTGCCCTATTGTCCCAGAAATATTCCCAAGTAGTCTTTAAAACTCTAATGATTCTTCCCGGAATAAATAAAACTGAGTTAATGATTCATCTCTGGGGTGCCTCATGAGTGAGAAGAACCACAAACCACACATGTTCCTATCCACACCCCCCAACAGTGATGCAGTTCTCCTGAACTTTGCCCCATTAAATCCCACAGCTGAGTCAATGGGTCCTTCATCCATGACTGGCACTGCATTTTTCATGACAGGCACTCTTTTACCTCTGCTTCCATAGTCTATAGAGTAAATACATCCCAGGGAATCTAAGTAAAACTTTCTGACAAATGCTCATAGTTTTCTGTTTTGGGGACACACAAATTTTATTTCACAAACAGAAAACCAAGAGCATGCACTCATTTGTACATTAGAAATCTTTACTCATCAGTTCAGTTCAGTCGTTCA
>NW_011494854.1:306279-306666 GCF_000754665.1 Bison bison bison | reverse complement strand
TCCAAGCATCCTGTATCATGCATTGAACCTGGACTGGCGATTCATTTCATATATGATATTATACATGTTTCAATGCCATTCTCCCAAATCAACCCACCCTCTCCCTCTCCCACAGAATCCAAAAGATTGTTCTATACATCTGTATCTCTTTTGCTGTCTTGCATACAGGTTTAGATCAATAGAAGACTGATAGACTTTCTTCTTTTATTTTTAGTGAGAAATAAGATCAGGGAATAAGGGGAAGTATTTTTTTAAATTTTATTTTATTTTTAAACTTTACAATATTGTATTACTTTTGCCAAATATCGAAATGAATCCGCCACAGGTATACCCGCGTATCCCATCCTGAACCCTCCACCCTCCTCCCTCCCCTCCCCTCCCTCTGGG
>NW_011494854.1:304008-306179 GCF_000754665.1 Bison bison bison | reverse complement strand
CCAATGAACATCCAGGACTGATCTCCTTTAGGATGGACTGGTTGGATCTCCTTGCAGTCCAAGGGACTCTCAAGAGTCTTCTCCAACACCACAGTTCAAAAGCACCAATTCTTTGGTGTTCAGCTTTCTTTATAGTCCAACTCTCACATCCATACATGACCACTGGAAAAACCATAGCCTTGACTAGATGGACCTTTGTTGACAAAGTAATGTCTCTGCTTTTGAATATGCTGTCTAGGTTGGTCATAACTTTCCTTCCCAGGAGTAAGTGTCTTTTAATTTCATGGCTGAAATCACCACCTGCAGTGATTTTGAAGCCCAGAAAAATAAAGTCAGCCACTGTTTCCACTGTTTCCCCATCTATTTGCCATGAAGTGATGGGGCTGCATGTCATGATCTTATTTTTCTGAATATAGAGCTTTAAGCCAACTTTTTCACTCTCTTCTTTCACTTTCATCAAGAGGCTCTTTAGTTCTTCTTTACTTTCTGCCATAAGGGTGGTGTCATCTGCATATCTGAGGTTATTGAGATTTCTCCTGGCAATATTGATTCCAGCTTGTGCGTCCTCCAGCCCAGCATTTCTCATGATGTACTCTGCATATAAGTTAAATAAACAGGGTGACAATATACATAATACTCATAATACTACCTTATACACTCTATCTTTGTAAGAATTTAGGTTTTGAAAAGGTCTCTCTGATTGTGGATACTTGTATATAAGTTTATGATTTTCTAGATCTTGTTCACTCTAGGGGTCCCCTTAAATCATCAAGAAAAACTAGGAATGTGGTAAACACAGACATATTAGCTGGTTTGGAGACTGTCAGAAGGGCAGTTGTTTCCTTCCTCTTTAGTATTTTTCAAGTGAAAGAAAATTCTAGAAACAATTGAGTACCTACTATGTGTAATGTATTGTATCAGGCCTCGGCAGTGAAAGCAAGCAGTCTTTGCTCTCAAGTCACTTGCGGTTTACTAGCAAGAGAAACATGAATATACCCGAAATAAATATATTCAATAAAAATATTGAATAATAGTGCAAAATGGCAATAAAAATCTGCCATGGAATAATAGTTTGTTCTGAATTAAATAAATTATAATTAAATACTTGGTCTGAATTCAGTAGAGGGAGAGAACAATTCAAACTTGGGTCACAAAAGAAAGGCTGATAGAAGCAGAAAGCTGGTAGAATGAGAACATCTAGGCTAAAGATGCTACTTTCTGATTATCTAAAGAAATGGATATCTAGCTTGTCTCTGTGGCTCAGATGTATCATCAACCAATGTGTTAATTTTCCAGTGACAAAACTTCTTATTTCCCGAAAGCAATTTAAGAATCATTTTTTTCTTCCCTTCCTGCCCCTGCCAATTCCAAACCCTGTGTCACAATGTGATAGCTGTGATGGGAAAATGCTGTATAGCTTCCTTGCTTCCTCACAAGTTCTTTGACTTCAGCCTTAGAGATTGTCCAGGAGAGCAAAGCTTTCTGGGCTGTGGTCAGCAGAAAGACTTGGTGAAGAAATTGTTTTTCTCTTTCTATGGGAAGGTAACAGGGGCTTCCCTTATGGCTCAGTAGTAAAAAATCTGCCTGCCAATGCAGGAGACATGGGTTCAATACCTTGGTTAGAAAGATCCTTTGGAGAAGGAAATGGCAACCCATTCCAGTATTCCTGCCTGGAAAATTTCATGGTCAAAAGAGCCTGGTGGGCTACAGTCCATGGGGTCACAAAGAGTCAGACACAACTTAAAGACTAGACAACAGCAAAACAATGGGAAGGATGACACACACATTTCTCCCACTGTTACTCTGAGAGGAAGGAGTTGAAAAGTTGTTACCTAGAGTAGGTAACATGCCGGGTTCCAGCCCCAGCTGATTCAGGGTATTTGAAGGGGAGACAGCTTCGACGAGTTCACTGGATACAATAGCTTTATTTAAATATTCATTAGAGATATAAAGAGTAATAGAATGAGGATAGCTCAGCAGGAAAATTCAGTGGAGAAAAGAGGCTGAGTAGCTTGGTTTACATGGGAAATCAATATAACCTATGACATCAGGTTAGCTCTGACCACGGAGGCCGCAGGCGCCCTCTCGAATAGCGGAAGGTGCCCCACCTTAGGCACCTTCTCGAGTGGGTCTTAGAAGCCCAGGCAAATAAATGGTCGCAGAGGACCTCC
>NW_011494854.1:303361-303908 GCF_000754665.1 Bison bison bison | reverse complement strand
ACTCTTGGCGACCCCGTGGACTGCAGCACACCAGGCTTTCCTGTCCATCACCAACTCCCAGAGCTTACTCAAACTCGTCCATAGATTCACTGATGCCATCCAACCATCTCATCTTCTCTCGTCCCCTTCTCCTCACTCTTTCAATCTTTCCAAGCATCAGGGTCTTTTCCAGTGAGTCAGTTCTTCGCATCTGGTGGCAAAAGTATTGGAGCTTCAGCTTCAGCATCGGTCCTTCTAATGAATGTTCAGGACTGATTTACTTCAGGATTGACTGGTTGGATCTCCTTTCAGTCCAAGGGACTCTCAGGAGTCTTATCCAACACCACAGTTCAAAAGTATCAATTCTTCGGTACTCAGCTCTCCTTATATTACAACTCTCACATCCACACATGACTACTGGAAAAGCCACAGCTTTGACTAGATGGACCTTTGTTGGCAAAGTAATATCTCTGCTTTTTAAGTTGGTCTGTTTCAGGTAATAGATTTTCTTCCAAGGAGTAAGCGTCTTTTAATTTCATGACTGTAGTCACCATCTGTGGTGATTTCA
>NW_011494854.1:289355-303261 GCF_000754665.1 Bison bison bison | reverse complement strand
AGTTGTATAACATGGGTAGATATTCAGGTGTCACACAGAGATGCAATAATGAGGTCTTTCTCAAAAAAATAAAAAAAAAAGAGGTAGAAACTATCAAGTGAAGGCTTTGGTTCAGATAACAACTTTTAAGGGGATTTGCAAACCTCATCTCCAAACCCAGTATTCAGAATTGTAAGATTTGGATAACAATCATGATTTGACTTGGGGTGGTGGTTAACAGTTTAACAGCTATTTGTAAATTTGATAGCCAGCTTACCAAACCTCTTCATGAACATAAAATATATTTACATTTTACCAACGATTCATTAAAGAGTTACATAGTTTTTTCCAAACTTCTCTTGCTGTAGTAATATTTTCATATTTCTGACACTGATTATTACCTTTCTGTATTTCTATCATTGCTGATTATATTTCTAGGAGTGCTGGTTAGTTCTGTATTTCTTGGCACTGCTGATTACAGAGATGAGGGCAATTTGTAGTTTTCTTAATTATAATTAGTTTTCCTTTGATTTTTATTTTCACTGTCATTACTTGTATAATGTGGAACTCGACATTTTTTTGAGGTGTAAGTCAATAAATTGCTATTGATAAAGAAATAATCAAGTGCTTCCACTTATAATATAAAGAAAAAGTTGCTTGTGAAATAAGATATTTTGTTGATAATGGTAGTGGTGGTGGATTAGTGGCTAAGTTCTGTCCAAATCCTGTGAGCCCATGAACTGTAGCCCATCAGATTCCTCTGTCCTTGGGATTTTCCAGGCAAGAGTACTGAAATGGGTTGCAATTTCCCTTTGCAGAGGATCTTACCAACCCAGGGTCTGAATCCATGTCTGCAAATGGATTCTTTACCTCTGAGCCACCAAGGAAGCCCCTTTATTGATAATAGTAATTTATTAAAATAGTACACTTCACATATGTATACTGATCAAGACATTACATTTTGAAACAAAGTTTTAAAATTATCATTCCAGTGAGCTTTAAGTAGTGACTTTTATTTCATTATATAATAAAATAAAGAAGTGTTCCTTAGGATGCAGTACTATGTCACTCATTACTGTATAATGAGTTCCTCTGTTTAGTCTAGATCTGAGCTTAATAAAGGTTTTAAATGTGGGAAATTTCAAAGTGTTCCTTTGAACTTTACCAATTGTGCTCTGTTTTCCAGATCCACAGTTACTTGATTAAAATAACTTCAACTTGATTATGCATCAGTGCCAAGATACAAAATCTGAAAATTTATCCTTTGCATTTGTTCATTGGAACTTCCTATAAGCGGCTAATAATGAGGTCAGTTCTCTCTTTGAAGGGCATGTAAGTTCAACTCTATGGGATAATCAGCTTCATTAGTTTTCTATATTTAGTGTTTAAGTTTTCATTTAAAAAAAGTCACATCATTTTTCATATGACATCTCTGCATAAAGAGGCATAACACCCTATACAGGAAAATTAATTAATATAGGAAAGAATTTAGAATAAACTAAGTAAAGCATTGACTATGTCCAGGAAAGTTAAGTTAAAGAAACTCTTCTAGGGCTTCTTTATTAAAAACAAAACAAAACAAAACAAAAACCACACATTTTTACTTATATTGAGTTTCACAGTTGTTTCTACAGTGTAGCATACACCTGGGCTTTGGTATAGATTTCCCTTAAGTCACATATACAAAATGAGAAAGAAGCCCAATAACTTATGCCAAATAATTGTAGTGGAAAATTAAAAACTATAAAGTAGTTTATTTCTCCCACATATGTTTTACAGACCAAACTATCTCTTCTAATTAAATAAAACTAAAGTCATGACCCAGGACTTATTAAGATATGTCTAGAAATCTCCAATTGTTGTTCCAGCTTTAACTCTTGAAAGATAACAGTCTTCAACTTGTAACAACGTAAATGCACAATTAATAGATTATATACTATGAATTTGATTTGATATAATCTAAAAAAGTTTCTATAATTCAATAAAAATTTCTCTATCCTACTCGGTTATTCCATAATACGCCTCTTCCACCGAGCATTGTACTTTGAATATTCTGAACATGTTGACTTGGGTGTTTGTTCATGGTATACACTCGCTTATATTCTATTTTTATTCACAGACTAGCTGGCTCCCATTTCTGCCTCAAGGCATCCCTAACCACATAGGTACTTTTACCTCAGCTGGATCTTCCATTGTTTTCCAATATGCTCATGGAGCCCTGATAGACTTAAATAGTATTTTAATTTCACCCTCTTTAAGTATTTCATGTTTTTAAGTACCTCAGAAAATTTATACATAGACTCTTGCTATAAAAATTTGACACATAATGATAGAACAAAGAGATGAGATTTAATCTAAAAATCCCTTCTTTTAATATTCATTAAGCTAAAGATTACTCTTAATCTTCATTTTTTCCTCCACTACACTACCAATCACTATGTATCATTTGTATCTGTTCACTATCTTTCTTCATTCATACAAAGTAAAGTCTATAAGTGAGGAGATATTTCATTCATTGCTGATTACCCTGAGCCTATTATGATATCTAATGCTACTTCATACATACTTGCTTATTTATTGAATAAAATTCAACAAATGTGCCAAGATATTAGACTAAGAAAGATTGATTTAAAGATGAAAAAATGGATCACAAAGTATTTTGCTTTCCAGCTTCTGTCATTAATGACATTTATTCCAAGAATGATAAAATGTATAAATGATTTTAATTATGGGTAAATTAGGATCCTATGATCTCTTTTTATATATAAATTCTACAGCATATTAATTCAATCATATTTGAGAAATTCTTCAAAAAATGATTTTGCTATTTTCATCTTATACTCAATTCAGCTAGGTTATGTGATAAGATAATTAATCATTTATTTAAATATTAATAATATTGCTGCTCTCATTTCATCATTAGTAGTCTTTTCTTTTTTTTTTTTAAATAATTCCTCTTAAGAGACTAGGTGTATTACTATTTTGTCTTGCTGCTTGAGTTTCTGATCCTATATGAATTTGTGCAGCACTTTCTAGGGAACACTAGCATAATTTATATTATTGTAATAGTTAACTTTGCTTTATATGGGAGCCAATGTGAAATAACCTTAACTAATGGCATTTTATTTGCAGAATACTAATACTCTTTTCACTAATTTAATTTGTGTTGCTTTTAGTATAAGAATATTAAATAAAGAAGTCTGCAAATTTTAAGAAACATGTTTCAAAGAAATTTTAGAATTACATACACCCTGCCTGACTTCAAAAATAGAATCTTCTCACTTTATTTCACATAGTTCCCAAACAACTTTACACATTATTTAAAATACTAGTTTCTTCCCTTGGATCATCTGGATCAGTGTAATTTTCAAAGCAATAACAGCTCAATGTTAAGCATATAACCATTAAGGAGTTTTTTAAAACAGTCCTTTTGTAGTGAGCTGTCCTATCAGAACTTAATCTTGGGGTTATGAAACTAGGAATGAGATTTACAGATTTTCTTCATTTATTTAAGGGGAAATCACAGTCATGTAACACAAGCACACACACAGATGCACACACTTAAGAGAGTGAAGTGTAGTTATAAACAAAAGGTATAAAGTGGTAATCTTAATAATCTTTATATTACAGAATTATTTAAGTTAAAGCAATAAGCTGAAGAATTTGTCTTCGGTTATCCCACTCGCTGAAAAAATGAAAACTGCATATTCGATCTTGTTCAATTTTGTGATTTAAGTATTAGTCCATCATGAGATAGGCAGTAAGTACTTAATTTTCATTTTTGACTCAATAGGAAAAACTCAGGTAAGCACATATACCTACTTCCCAAACAACACCTAAGCAATATCTGTGATACAGGAGTCATCAGTATAGACTAAAAAGGAACCTCATCAGGTCAAGTTTCAGGAGAAAGCAACACATGATTAGGAGAAACACTACTATGGTGAAATGTTATATGCTTATTAATTATCAGTGTTCATTCCCAATTTCTCACTATCCCAAAATGCAAAATCCTCAAAGTCTAAACAACAGAATGGAATAGTTGAAATGTATGTGAAATTTGAGAGAAACTATACAACTTCAGTTCAGTTCAGTCGCTCAGTCATGTCCGACTCTTTGCGACCCCATGAATCAAAGCACGCCAGGCCTCCCTGTCCATCACCAACTCCTGGAGTTCACTCAAACTCATGTCCACCAAGTTGGTGATGCCATTCAGCAATCTCATCCTCTGTCATCCCCTTCTCCTGCCCCCAGTCCCTGCCAACATCAGAGTCTTTTCCAATGAGTCAACTCTTTGCATGAAGTGGCCAAAGTACTGGAGTTTCAGCTTTAGCATCAGTCCTTCCAAATGAATACCCAGGACTGATCTCCTTTAAGATGTACAGGTTGGACCTCCTTGCAGTCCAAGGGACTCTTAAGCATCTTCTCCAACACCACAGTTCAAAAGCATCAGTTCTTCGGTGCTCAGCTTTCTTCACACTCCAACTCTCACATCCATACATGACTACTGGAAAAACCATAGCCTTGACTAGACGGACCTTTGTTGGCAAAGTAATGCCTTGGTTTTTCAATATGCTATCTAGGTTGGTCATAACTTTCCTTCCAAGGAGTAAGTATGTTTTAATTTCATGGCTGCGGTCACCCTGCAGTGATTTTGAAGCCCAAAAAGATAAAGTCTGACACTGTTTCCACTGTTTCCCCATCTATTTTCCATGAAGTGATGGGACTAGATGCCATGATCTTCGTTTTCTGAATGTTGAGCTTTAAGCCAACTTTTTCACTCTCCTCTTTCCCTTTCATCAAGAGGCTTTTTAGTTCCTCTTCACTTTCTGCCATAAGGGTGGTGTCATCTGCATATCTGAGGGTATTTTTTTAAATTTTATTTTATTTTTAACTTTACAATATTGTATTGGTTTTGCCATATATCAACATGAATCCGCCACAGGTATAGATGTGTTCCCCATCCTGAACCCTCCTCCCTCCTCCCTCCCCGTACCATCCCTCCGGGTCATCCCAGTGCACCAGCCCCAAGCATCCAGTATTGTGCATCGAACCCGGACTGGTGACTCATTTTCATATATGATATTATACATGTTTTAATGCCATTCTCCCAAATCATCCCATCCTCTCCCTTTCCCACAGAGTCCAAAAGACTGTTCTATACATCAGTGTCTCTTTTGCTGTGTCATATACAGGGTTATTGTTACCATCTTTCTAAATTCCATATATATGCATTAGTATACTGTATTGGTGTTTTTCTTTCTGGCTTACTTCACTCTGTATAATAGGCTCCAGTTTCATCCACCTCATTAGAACTGATTCAAATGTATTCTTTTTAATGGCTGAGTAATACTCCATTGTGTACATGTACCACAGCTTTCTTATCCATTCATCTGCTGATGGGCATCTAGGTTGCTTCCATGTCCTGGCTATTATAAACAGTGCTGTGATGAACATTGAGGTACACATGTCTCTTTCAATTCTGGTTTCCTCAGTGTGTATGCCCAGCAGCGTGATTGCTGGGTCATAAGGCAGTTCTATTTCGAGTTTTTTAAGGAATCTCCACACTGTTCTCCATAGTGGCTGTACTAGTTTGCATTCCCACCAACAGTGTTAGAGGGTTCCCTTTTCTCCACATCGTCTCCAGCATTTATTGCTTGTAGACTTTTGGATCGCAGCCATTCTGACTGGCATAGAATGGTACCTCATAGTGGTTTGGATTTGCATTTCTCTGATAATAAGTGAGCCTCTGTAATGAGTTGAGCATCTTTTCATGTGTTTGTTAGCCATCTCTATGTCTTCTTTGGAGAAATGTCTATTTACTTCTTTGGCCCACTTTTTTATTGGGTCATTTATTTTTCTGGAATCTCAATAGATTCAGAGAAAGCCTTTGACAAAATTCAACATCATTTATCCTATGATAAAAACTCTCCAGAGAGCAGGAATAGAAGGAACATACCTCAACATAGTAAAAGCTATATATGACAAACACACAGCAAATATTATCTTCAATGATGAAAAATTGAAAGCATTTCCCCTAAAATGAGGAACAAGACAAGGGTGCCCTCTTTCACAATTACTATTCAACATAGATTTGGAAGTTTTGGCCATAGCAATCAGAGCAGAAAAAGAAATAAAAGGAATCCAAATTGAAAAAGAAGCAGTAAAATTCTCACTGTTTGCAGATGACACGATCCTCTACATAGAAAACCCTAAAGAGTCCACCAGAAAATTACTAGAACTAATCAATGAATATAGTAAAATTGCAGGATATAAAATCAACACACAGAAATCCCTTGCATTCCTATACACTAATAATGAGAAAATAGAAAGAGAAATTAAGAAAACAATTCCATTCATGGTTGCAGCAAAAATAATAAAATGCTTAGGAATATATCTACCTAAAGAAACTAAAGACGTATACATAGAAAACTATAAAACACTGCTGAAAGAAATCAAGGAGGACACTAATAGATGGAGAAATATTCCATGTTCATGGATTGGAAGAATCAATATAGTGAAAATGAGTATACTACCCAAAGCAATTTATAGATTCAATGCAATCCCTATCAAGCTACCAACGGTATTCTTCACAGAGCTAGAACAAATAATTTCACAATTTGTATGGAAACACAAAAAACCTCGAATAGCCAAAGAAATCTTGAGAAAGAAGAATGGAACTGGAGGAATCAATCTGCCTGACTTCAGGCTCTACTACAAAGCCACAATCATCAAGACAGTATGGTACTGGCACAAAGACAGAAATATAGATCAATGGAACAAAATAGAAAGCCCAGAGATAAATCCACGCACCTATGGACACCTTATCTTTGACAAAGGAGGCAAGAATATACAATGAATTAAAGACTATCTTTTTTAACAAGTGATGCTGGGAAAACTGGTCAACCACTTGTAAAAGAATGAAACTAGAACACTTTCTGACACCATACACAAAAATAAACTCAAAATGGATTAAAGATATAAATGTAAGACCAGAAACTATAAAACTCCTAGAGGAGAACATAGGCAAAACACTCTCCGACACACATCACAGAAGGATCCTCTACGACCCACCTCCCAGAATATTGGAAATAAAAGCAAAAATAAACAAATGGGACCTAATTAAACTTAAAAGCTTCTGCACAACAAAGGAAACTATAAGCAAGGTGAAAAGACAGCCTTCAGAATGGGAGAAAATAATAGCAAATGAAGCAACTGACAAATAACTAATCTCAAAAATATATCTGAGGGAATTGATATTTCTCCCGGCAATCTTGATTCCAGCTGGTGTTTCTTCTAGTCCAGCCTTTCTCATGATGTACTCTGCATAGAAGTTAAATAAGCAAGATGACAATATACAGCCTTGACATACTCCTTTTCCTATTTGGAACCAGTCCGTTTTTCCATGTCCAGTTCTAACTGTTGCTTCCTGACCTGCATACAACTTAATTATATACAATTGAAAACATGTATACTTTTCAGGAAGAGGGAGAAAAAGTGAAGAAAATACAGTGAAGAAAAATACAAAGAGAATGAAAAAGACAGAAAATAGTGATTGGGAAAGGAAATATTTAAATTCAGGGAACAATATTGCCTTTCAGAGGCTATAAAATGTAAACAAAATTTGGATATTATGGAGACTAATATTTTTAGGAAGGCAAGATAAAAGTTTGAACTAACAAATACTAATGAAATATTTTGTGCTACCACGTTTAGAATATAAGCTGGTTCAGGAAGCTTTAGTCATTTTTATTCATTAATGAGCAAGTGTACTTACTTTCATAACACTCTGCCACTGGAGGCTATTCAGTAAATATTTCTTGAATGAAGGCAATTTATGTAATAAATAAAAATTTTCCATAAATGCTTTTAAATTAATTCCTTGCTTATTTACTTAATCACAAAATTAACCATCTCCAAGGAAGAAAGATTATCTTGGGTTAGTGTGATGGTATTTGAATTGTGTTGATAAATTCCAGGATAATAGGTTTTAGATAATTAGAAATCAGAGGTTACACATAGCTCATTATTTTATTCTTTTAACCCATTTGTTGAATATGTGTCATGTTCCCATTGATATTATAGGTCTTATGGATACAGAGATAAAAGACAAAATATCTGGATCTGCAGAGACTGTATCCTAAAAAAAAGAAAGAAAGAAAATTTAAAAAAATAAAAAAAAATAGTCTACACTCATGAAGAAATATTTTCAATAGAGGAAAAATTATGTGCTAGAGATTCAAGTAGTCACAGAATATTAGTTTATAGTGAGTCCTGAAGAAATCAAAAAGAATGCCTAGAAATAATAGTAACTTAGCTGATCCTCAAATACAAAGGTGTGACAATCCTAAGGAAAACAGAGAGAAATGCTTTCTGGGGATCAGAAATGGCACTTACAAATACCTTGGGTTTTGAGAGGGTCTAGTGCTTCTGGAAATAAGAAAGAAAGGGAAAATACCTATTATCAGGGCATTGCCTGCTCACCTATAGAGATTAGATTATATGGCATTGACAATGAAACTAATTGAAAGATTCCATCAGTTCAGTTCAGTCGCTCAGCCGTGTCTGACTCTTGGCGACCCCGTGGACTGCAGCACACCAGGCTTTCCTGTCCATCACCAACTCCCAGAGCTTACTCAAACTCGTCCATAGATTCACTGATGCCATCCAACCATCTCATCTTCTCTCGTCCCCTTCTCCTCACTCTTTCAATCTTTCCAAGCATCAGGGTCTTTTCCAGTGAGTCAGTTCTTCGCATCTGGTGGCAAAAGTATTGGAGCTTCAGCTTCAGCATCAGTCCTACCAATGAATATTCAGAACTGATATCCTTTAGGATTGACTGGTTGGATTTCCTTGCAGTCCAAGGAGCTCTCAAGGGTCTTCTTCAACACTGAAGTTTGAAAGCATTAATTCTTCTGCACTCAGTTTTCTTTGTAGTCCAACTCTCACATTCATATATGACTACTGGAAAAACCATAGCTTTGGCTAGACAGACCTTTGATGGCAAAGTAATGTCCCTGCTTTTTAATCTGCTCTCTAAGATGGTCATAGTTGTTCTTCCAAGGAGCAAGTATCTTTTAATTTCATGGCTGCAGTCACCATCTGCAGTGATTTTGAAGCCCCCCAAAATAGTCTCTCACTGTTTCCATTGTTTCTTCATCTATTTGCCATGAAGTGATAGGACTGGATGCCATGATCTTAGTGTCCTGAATCCTGAGTTTTAAGCCAACTTTTTCCCTCTCCTCTTTCACTTTCATCAAGAGGCTTTTTAGTTCTTCGCTTTCTACCATAAGGGTGACGTCATCTGCATATATGAGGTTATTGATATTTCTTCTAACAATGTTGATTCCAGTCTGTGTTTCATAGAGCCAGCATTTCTCATGATGTACCCTGCACATAAGTTAAATAAGCAGAGTGATAATATATAGCCTTGCCTTGCTACTTTCCTGATTTGGAACCAGTCTGTTGTTCCATGTACAGTTTAAACTGTTGCTTCTTGACCTGCATACAGATTTTTCAGGAGGCAAGTAAGGTGGTCTGGTGTTTCCACCTCTTTAAGAATTTTCCACAGTTTGTTGTGATCCACACAGTCAAAGGCTTTGGCATAGTCAATAAAGCAGAAGTAGATGTTTCTCTGCAACTCTCTTGCTTTTTTGATGATCCAACAGATGTTGGCAATTTGATCTCTGTTCCTCTGTTTTTTCTAAATCCAGAGTGAACATCTGGAAGTTCTTTGTTCACGTACTGTTGAAACCTTGCTTGGAGAATTTTGAGAATAACTTTGGTAGTGTGTGAGATGAGTGTAACTATACGGTGGCTTGAGCATTCATTAGCATTGCCTTTCTTAGGGATTAGAATGAAAACTGACCTTTTCCAGTCCCGTGGCCACTGCTGAGCTTTCCAATTTGAGTCCAGCACTTTCACAGCATCATCTTTTAGGATTTGAAATAGTTCAACTGGAATTTCGTCACCTCCACTAGCTTTTTTAATAGTGATGCTGCCTAAGGTCTACTTGACTTCTCATTCCAACATGTCTGGCTCTAGGTGAGTGATAACACCATCATGGAAATCTGGGTCATGAATATCTTTTTTTGTATAGTTCTTCTATGTATTCTTGTCACTTCTTCTTAATATCTTTGTTTCTGTTAGGTCCATACCATTTATGTCCTATATTGTGCCCATCTTTGCATGAAATATTTCCTTGGTATATCTAATTTTCATGAAGTGATCTCTAGTCTTTCCCATTCTTCTGTTTTCCTCTATATCTTTACATTGATCACTGAGGAAAGCTTTCTTATTGCTCCTTGATATTCTTTGGAACTCTGTATTCAAATGGATATATCTTTCCTTTTCTCCTTTCCCCTTTTCGTCTTTTCTTGTCTCAGTTCTTTGTAAGGCCTCCTTAGAAAGTCATTTTGCCTTTTTGCATTTATTTTTCTTGGGGATGATCCTGAGCACTCCCTCCTATACAATGTCTTGAACCTCCATCCATAGATCTTCAGGCACTCTGTCTACCAGATATAATCCCTTGAATCTATTTGTCACTTTCACTGCAAAATTGTAAGGGATTTGATTTAGTTCATACCTGAGAGGTGTCTCTGGTGGAGAGTTCTGACAAAACGTGGTCTATTGGAGAAAGTGTAGTCGCTCAGTCATGTCCTACTCTTTGCAACCTTATGGACTGTAGCCCACAAGGCTCCTCTGTCCATGGGATTCTCCAGACAAGAATACTGAAGTGAGGATGCCATTTCCTTTTTCAGGGATCTTCCTCACCCAGGGATCGAACCTGGGTCTTCCGCATCAAAGGCAGATGCTTTACCTTCTGACCCACCAGGGAAGCCCTTTAAAAAATTAAGGGAATTTGTTCAATTGTGTCTGACTCTTTGCAACCCCATGGACTGGAGCCTACCACGCTCCTCTGACCATGGGATTTTCCAGGCAATAATATTGGAGTGGGTTGCCGTTTCCTTCTCCATCCATCGGAGAAGGGAATGGCAAAACACTTCAGTATTCTTGCCTTGAGAACCCAATGAACAGAATGAAAAACCAAAAAGATAAGACACTGAAAATGAACTCCCAGTTTCTCCAAACTCCCATTTGGTGCTCAATATGCCACTGGAGATCAGTGGAGAAATAACTCCAGAAAGAATGAAGAGATGTAGCCAAAGCAAAAACAACACCCAGTTGTGGATATGATTAATGATGGAAGTAACATCTGATGCTGTAAAGAGCAATACTGCATAGGAACCTGGCATGTTCAGTCCATGAATCAAAGCAAATTGGAAGTCATCAAACAGGAAATGGCAAGAGTGAACATTGACATTTTAGGAATCAGCGAACTAAAATGGACTGGAATGAATGAATTTAACTCAGATGACTATTATATCTACTACTGTGGGCAAGAATCCCTTAGAAGAAATGGAGTAGCCATCATAGTCAACAAAAGAGTCCAAAATGTAATACTTGGGTTCAATCTGAAAAATAACAGAATGATCTCTGTTCATTTCCAAGGCAAACTGTTCAGTTTATGCCCCAATCAGTAATACTGAAGAAGCTGAATGGTTCTATGAAGACTTATAAGACCTTCTAGAACTAACATCCAAAAAAGATGTCCTTTTCATTATAGGGGACTGGAATGTAAAAGTAGGAAGTCAAGAGATATCTGGAGGAACAGGCAAATTTGTCCTTGGAGTACAAAACAAAGCAGGTCAAAGGCTAACAGAGTTTTGCCAAGAGAATGAATTTGTCATAGCAAACGCTGCCTTCCAACAACACAAGAGAAGACTCTACACATGCACATCACCAGATGGTCAATACTGAAATCAAATTGATTATATTTTTGCAGCAAAAGATGGAGAAGCTCTATACAGTCAGCAAAAACAAGACTGGGAGCTGACTGTGGCTCAGATCATGAACTCCTTATTACCAAAATCAGACTTAAATTGAAGAAAGTAGGGAAAACCACTAGACCATTGAGGTATGACCTAAATCAAATCCCTTACAATTATATAGTGGAAAGATTCCATATTGGTGATTGTGTGAACAACTTTTACTGAGCAAGTTTCCTAAGTGAAGAAAGAATTGGATGAGACCTCTCACAACATGAGAATTTATTGAAATAAATTGAGAAAGGAGATGGGGAAAGTGTAGTTCTATAATTTAGATAAAAAATGGTGAGAGCTTCAACTCACAAGAGCAATTGGAATGAAGTGGGGGAGGATAAACCTCACAAAGTAAATTAATCTCCATAACTAATATATTTTGAGTATTTTTCAAGTGCTGTGCACTGTTGTGAGTATTTTACACTTATCAGTTCAGTTGCTCAGTCGTGTCCAACTCTTTGCAACCCCATGAATCACAGCACACCAGGTCTCCCTGTCCACCACCAACTTCTGGAGTTCACTCAGACTCATGTGGATCAAGTCAGTGATGCCATCCAGCCATCTCATCCTCTGTCGTCCCTTTCGCCTCCTGCCCCCTATCCCTCCCAGCATCAGGGTCTTTTCCAATGACTCAACTCTTCACATGAGGTGGCCAAAGTACTGGAGTTTCAGCTTTAGCATCATTGCTTCCAAAGAAATCCCAGGGCTGATCTCCTTCAGAATGGACTGGTTGGGTCTCCTTGCAGTCCAACGACTCTCAAGAGTCTTCTCCAACACCACAGTTCAAAAGCATAAATTCTTCGGCGCTCAGCTTTCTTCACAGTCCAACTCTCACATCCATACATGACCACTGGAAAAACCATAGCCTTGACTAGACAGACCTTTGTTGGCAAAGTAATGTCTCTGCTTTTCAAAATGCTATCTAGGTTAGGAGGTTCTAAATAAGTTAACACTTGGAAATGCCTAGCACAAGGTCTGGCACATGGTAAGTGCTAGATAAATGTTGATTAAGTACCTATTGTGGTACGTAGAGATTTTGTGTGTGTGTGTGTGTCCTGTTTGACTTATCATTCTTAACATATTTCATCTATTTAGAAGAGTTTAGTCAGTTTATGTTGTTTGGGTTCATTTGGGGATAGGATAAAGGAACAGAGGAGGGAAAACCATCTATATTTGTGTCATTGCTTTTCTTCAACATCAGATCAGATCAGATCAGGTCAGTCGCTCAGTCGTGTCCGACTCTTTGCAACCCCATGAATCGCAGCACACCCTTTCAATTTATACAACTATTGTCACGATATGTATAAATTCGGCCATCTAATCCGAGATGAAGACATTGAAGCTCAGAGAGGTCAAGTGATTCACTCAGTATCACAACTAGTATACAGCAAGAAAGTGGCCGAGATAAAATTTAAACCCTGGAAGCTTGGCTTTAGAATCCATATTTTAGTACTTCCAGAGAGACAAAATATGTTAATGATGTGGAATCAACATTATTTGCAGGTTAAAAAGGTAAATACATGAGGGGGAAAGATAAATTTAAGATGATTCCTGAGTTTCTGACTTGGGTTGGAGATTAGAGAGTAGAAAATTTATTTCATTGAGAACAGATTGACTATCAAATGCACATATCAATTGTTATAAATAAATACCTCCCTCATAACATTGTGTGGTAATCAGTAAGGCTGATGTTAAATATTCTGTTTTATCATCTTCTATGCATATGTTTAAGATGAAATTCACTACTCTTTTAAAGAGAAATATGGTCATGTGACTTCGTTCAGCCAATAAAATGGAATCAAAATAGCGTGTGTCGTGAAATGGTATCTCATAGTGGTTTTGATTTGCATTTCTCTGATAATGAGTGATGTTGAGCATCTTTTCATGTGTTTGTTAGCCATCTGTATGTCTTCTTTGGAGAAATGTCTATTTAGTTCTTTGGCCCATTTTTTGATTGGGTCATTTATTTTTCTGGAGTTGAGCTGTAGGAGTTGCTTGTATATTTTTGAGATTAGTTGTTTGTCAGTTGCTTCATTTGCTATTAT
>NW_011494854.1:289041-289255 GCF_000754665.1 Bison bison bison | reverse complement strand
ACAGCCCCTGGATCATGGAAAAAGCAAGAGAGTTCCAGAAAAACATCTATTTATGCTTTATTGGCTATGCCAAAGCCTTTGACTGTGTGGATCACAATCAAATGTAGAAAATTCTGAAAGAGATGGGAATACCAGACCACCTGACCTGCCTCTTGAGAAATCTGTATGCAGGTCAGGAAGCAACAGTTAGAACTGGACATGGAACAACAGACTG
>NW_011494854.1:253924-288941 GCF_000754665.1 Bison bison bison | reverse complement strand
CCATTCTGAAGGCTGCCTTTTCACCTTGCTAATAGTTTCCTTTGTTGTGCAGAAGCTTTTAAGTTTAATTAGGTCCCATCTGTTTATTTTTGCTTTTATTTCCAATATTCTGGGAGGTGGGTCATAGAGGATCCTGCTGTGATGTATGTCGGAGACTGTTTTGCCTATGTTCTCCTCTAGGAGTTTTATAGTTTCTGGTCTTACATTGAGATCTTTAATCCATTTTGAGTTTATTTTTGTGTATGGTGTTAGAAAGTGGCTGCAATCCATAAGTCTACAAGCAATAAATGCTGGAGAGGGTGTGGAGAGAAGGGAACTCTCTTGCACTGTTGGTGGGAATGCAAACTAGTACAGCCACTATGGAGAACAGTGTGGAGATTCCTTAAAAAACTGGAAATAGAACTGCCTTATGATCCAGCAATCCCACTGCTGGGCATACACACTGAGGAAACCAGAAAGGAAAGAGACACGTGTACCCCAATGTTCATCCCAGCACTGTTTATAATAGCCAGGACATGGAAGCAACCTAGATGCCCATCAGCAGATGAATGGATAAGATATTCAATGGATTCAATATCAATGGATATTACATTTGAATCAGTTCTAATGAGATGGATGAAACTGGAACCTATTATACAGAGTGAAGTAAGCCAGAAAGAAAAACACCAATACAGTATACTAACACATATATATGGAATTTAGAAAGATGGAAACAATAACCCTGTGTACGAGACAGCAAAAGAGACACCGGTGTATAGATCAGTCTTATGGACTCTGTGGGAGAGGGAGAGGCTGGGGAGATTTGGGAAAATAGCATTGAAACATGTATAATATCATGTATGAAACGAGTCGCCAGTCCAGGTTCGATGCACGGTACTGGATGCTTGGGGCTGGTGGACTGGGACGACCCAGAGTGAGGGGAGGGGAGGGAGGAGGGTGGAGGGTTCAGGATGGGGAACGCGGGTATACCTGTGGCGGATTCATTTCGATATTTGGCAAAACTAATACAATATTGTAAAGTTTAAAAATAAAATAAAATTTAAAAAATTAAATTAAAAAAAAAAATAGCGTGTGTCATTTCCAGACATACATTTTAGGAATCTGGTGTGATTGATCACATTTTTTTTTCCCCATGTGAACCCATGTTATCCAAAGTGTTTTGTAAAACACTAGGTTTTTTAGATTAGTGCTGTTTAAAGGATGGTATAGAGTTAAGTTTCAAGTCAACATGTGATGGACATGTAAATTGAGGAAGAAATAATTCTTTCTTTTTTTTTTTAAGCCATTGAGACTTTGAAGTTATTGAATATTGCACCATAATAACTTATCCTGACTACCATAAGTAGTATGGTATTTATTCATTAATTTATTCAGAATTAATAAAGTAATATGCATAATATTTTAGACCAAAGGTAGAGCATTTAAGTATGTCCTTTACAACAATTACTACCATTTATTCAGTGCCAGGCACTTATATACATTATATCTAACCTTCAGAACAACCTTGCATAGTAGAAAAACTCCATTTCATAAAAGAAAAAAGCAATGCTTGGAATGGTTAGTGTTTTGTCTAACATCATCCTGCTAGGAAGCTGTAGAATTAGAATTCAAACTTGGTGTATTTCTTCTCATTTTTATCATTTTTTTTTCTGGCCTTTGTAAGTTTATTGCATTTTTATTAGTTACATCATTTTGTGATTTTTTTTTTTACAACATTTGCTTGTGAACTTTGAATTTATTCCCTACAACAAAACTTCTATTTCTTAAGTTTCTTGCAAGATAAACAGAAATAAACTGACTTAAAGGCACAGTAGCTGGCCATTCAAGTCCCTGCTTGTTCCCCACACAAAAGTTCATGGACTGAGATACTTTTACATTTTTCTTGGCTGAAATAACTGAGAGCAGTTAAGAGTTGTATGCCTATAAAAGGAAAATGAATGATTTCAAAGTTGGGGTGGGATGTGTCAGATTAGAATGAATTAGGGTAGACTGGGTTTCCTCTTGTGGCTCAGGTAGTAAAGAACCTGCTTGCAATGCAGGAGATCACAGTTCCATCCCTGGGTTGGGAGGATCCCCTAAAGAAGGGAATGGCCACCCGCTCCAGTATTCTTACCTGAAGAATTCCACGGATAGAGGCACCTGGCAGATAAAAGTTCATAGGGACACAAAGAGTCAGACATGACAGAACGACTAACACATCAAACTATTTAGTGATTCTGTCTCTCCTTCTTAAACATCTTTATTGAGATACAACTCACATGTCTTTTAATTCAATCATTTAAAATGTACAATTCAGTGGGGCGGGGGGGGGGGGTACACATGAGGCACCAACATGAAGTTAGCAGGTACTGTGATTTGTCAATACATTTTTTTTTTTTTTTAAAGCAGGGAAGTCTGAGGTAGAGACCTAGAAGTTACAATTCCAAAGGCCGTTACTATGTGTGGCTCCTCAGTGAGTGGACAGTCAGGATGACAGGTATTCTAGAGGCATTCTAGAGCACATAACAATGGCTTATTTAGGATTCTTGAGGCTGTAAGTATCTGGATATCTCAAGCTAAATTGACTTACGTAGCAAGAAAATGAATTGCCCATGAAACAAGAACTGAAAGACAGTTTTCTAGATTTCTTTCTTTCTTCTTCTTTTTTTTTTTTTGGTAATGATTTAACACTCATCTCCTTTGTGCTTCATCATCCTCATTTGTGTTTCTGCCCTCAGAGTGATTTTATCATGGTTACAAAGTACTGTAGTCATTAGAGGTAACATTAAAATATATAGAAAACCATTCAAGTCTATCTGTGACCTTTCATTCATGCATGCTCAGTCACTCAGTGTTGTCCAACTCTTTGCAACCTTGTGGACTGTACCCTGCCAGACTCCTCTGTCCATGGAATTCTCCAGGAAAGAATACTGGAGTGGGTTGCCATTCCCTTCTCCAGGGGATTTTCCTGACCCAGGGATGAAACTTGTATTTGCTGTGCCGCCTGAATTGGCAGGTATATTCTTTACCACTGAAGCTCATGGGAAGCCATCTGTAACCTTAGATATGTTCTAAAATCTCACTGAATAGGAACAGGACACATGGCCACCCTTTACATTAACTGGGGAATTGTTTCACTCTGATTGGTTCAGTTCATTCAGCATTTACCTCTGTGTTGGAGATGGAGTAAATATCTCTTGAGAAATGAAGGGGAGAGGTGATTATTTGAACAAAGTTAAAAGACTGTTAGCCAGTATAAAAATGGGAATAAATATTGGGCAATCAACAGATGTTTTCGCTATTGTCAGAAGTAGACAAGAACCAAAAAAAAAAAAAAAAGTCAGCAAGAAGGCAAGAGAAGTAAAAAGAAAATGATAAATGATGAGTATAATAGTCTATTGGAGAAGATTACTCTCAAATAAGAGCCAGAAGAAAGAATCATTTTAACTTATATTGAAAAAAGAAGTTTCGTCTCCCCCTATTTTCCTGTTTTCTTTTTTCCCCTCTTGAAAACCTATGGCAAGATAAGATATTGAGAGGAAACATGGTTTGCAGGAGGAATGAGAGATATCAAACCAAAGAAAAAGTAAGTAATATTATTTAAGTTTCACTACGAAGAGAGAAGTAAGGTGGTAGCTAGAAAAGTTCTCAGTCTTTCTCAGTTTTCTGATAACAAAAGTAATACATACACCTTTAAAATTCAAAGATTCCTAAAATATATGTTGTGCAAAGTGATATTCTCCCAAATTACAACACAAAAATACAACTATTGAGCTATATCAATTCCTCTTATTGTGATTATGTGTATGCTTATTCATATAAATATAACCACAATCTTTGGCAACCAACTTATTTCTTATTATATATGTTGATAACATTTTAAATTGGTACAGATGGATTCCTCTAGCTCACTTTGATAAATGAATTATGTACTTTCATTTGCTATAGCATTCATTATAAATAAAAATTTAGCTTTTACCATTTATAATATATTCAATGAAATAATCTTGTACTTATGAATAGGGCAAGTTTTCTGGAAATTAGTTTCTAGATGTAGAATTATTATTCAGAAATAACTTTTACCATTTTTAAATATACAGTCAAATATTTCTTGCTGAATATGTGTTAGGTAGTTAGAATAGGAAAAAGGAATCCAGAATGGCTGTGGCTAAAAGACAAGGAAAGGGAAAACCCTCAAAAATAGAACAAAGGAAGGTCCAAACACCAGAGTGAGGACCTCAGGTAAAATAAAAAGCACTCCTGGCTAACCCAATTTGCATAAGGCAGGGCCAAGGGAGGAGGGAAAAAAAAAAAACAAAACATATAAAAAGAGGACCCAAAATTGGGCTGGGGGACTCTTTTCTCTTCGTGTCTTTTGGGTCAGCCTTCCCTCACACATCGAGGATTCATTTTTCTTTGCTTTCTAAATAAAACTGAGCTGTAACAGGGAGCTGCAACACTAGTCCATCCAAGGACTGTAACACTGGTCAGTCTGTTGTTTCAGATTTTTGTTGCGATGAGACAGAACTAAGGAAATTACAAATTTCCCCTACATCTATGGTGCTGTTTCTTGGATTTAATCTGCCTGAAACAACCTCAGTGTGGCCCCCACAAGGAGGAAACCAAGCACAGCAGGAGCCCAAATCAGTGAAAGCTCCTGTGGTGGAAGCTGAACATGAAGAAAACCCAGCACAGGGAAAGTGACAAGAAGCCCAGCATGCTGGAAACTGAAACAGTGAAAAACAAACTCAGCAGAAAACTCACGCAGCTCAGTCTCAGATTCCAGAAGACCTTCGTTTAAGGTAGGAGGGTATCACTCCTATGCCTGGAAGGATGTAAGCCTAACAAAATTTTAATTTCTTTACAATCTCTCATTTCTTGTTTCCTCAAACCCCTCGAGAATAGGCTAGTGGCAGTGGGTGCAATTGAGGGACTCTGGAGAGGCTGTTACCCAAGCGGGTGGATGTTCTTCTGTCCTTAATCTTCTTTGTGCTAAGAATCAGGTCAATGAAAACTGTGAGCACAGGTCAGGTATTTAGCAGATTTTCTGGCAGGTTATGAAGGGGATTCCTTGGCACGTTTTTCCACTGCCTTTTCCTTCTGTCCTTCAGCTCCTCTCTCCTGAGATTTGAGCCTGGCCAAAACACATGGTGCGTGGCTTCAGGATCTAATGCAGCTCAGGCTCTGATGTCTCATTGCAAAAATTCAGTGAGAGACACAGAGATAGGTAAGAAGAGGATTTGTTCGGATTCAGAGAGAAGCACACTCCACAGGGTGTGGGCCATCACAGAGGGCAAGTGCAGTGGCCATGGAAGGTAGTGTGGCTAGTTTTCTCCAGTTGGGTGAGTTCATATGCTAATGAGTGGGAGGATCATCCCAACCATTGGGGAACCACCCACTCCTCTGTCTTTTGACAGTGACTTGGAACTGTCCTGCCACCTCTGGGTGTGTCATTAAGCTTGCAGATTGGGGATCAAGGTTTAGTTGAATTTGACTTGTCATCTTGGACCCATGATTTGACTTTAATCAGTTTATGCTTTGCCCTTGGGCTATGTCATTCTTTCAAAAGTTGTGCCCTGCCCCCTTCCCTCCTTTTTCATGCTCTTTCCTGAGCCCCATCCAGACCCACAGTGTTGCCTCTACAATCTTCTGGAGGACAACCAGAAAATAGCTGGTCCACGGGAGGGAAATACTGTATAATATTCAATCTCTCTAGATATTCAGGCCTTCATCTTCCATGTTTCCTACAACATGCCCAACAACAGCATCTCCCAGTGGACCCACTAGGGTGGATGACAAGCACACAATGCCTGCTAGAAGTTCATCTGTTGATGGCATCCCTTCAAAGGCAATTGAGCTTCTGGGGATAATGTTTGCCACTTTGGGAGTTAGCCCTGCAGGCTGTTAGGGCCCACACTTTTACCACCCTTCTCCTAAAGTTAGAAACATACCTCTGGATCAAATCTCCACTCCACTTTATAGAATATCTGGTCTGTTGCCTCATATCAATTTGTTCTGAAGCAACTTACTAACTCCTAAAACCAGGACCCTGCCCCCTTGTAGTCAACCATTAATCCACCCCACTTATTAAGATACTCTTAATGTCCCTAACAGAGCCAGATTACCCACTCCTTTGTCATCACTTCTGTTCTTACCTAAAGTGGGACTATGACAATGAAATGTTTACCCTTGGAGACACCCTAACCTGCTCTTATGCAGGAAATCTAGGAAATCACTAGATTTCCACAATGGGAGGAAATCAGTGACTTACATTCCCTTAGAGCAGTAAGAGGCTTATGGTTTATGGCTGTTCACCAGGTTCCCAGTCTCAGGGCACAGACTTGGATGGCTTTACATCATGATATCTCTTCCCATCTGTGGTGAACAAACTGGCAATGAGGTAAAATTACAACCCCTTAATTCTACTCAGCACTGATTATGCTGGAGACCTTGGGGATGCCCAACTCCAGTCTGGGGGTCCCAGGAGGTCATCCTGCCTCCACCTGCCTAGGGATCTTGTCTTCGAAAGGTTGTCATGTCTCAACCTGCTTGGGGATTCGCCAGTCCACAGGTCCCAGGAGGGCAACATGCCTCGACCTTCCCAGGGACCCAATTCTTGGGAGGCCGACATGCCTTGACCTGCCCATGGATTCGATCTCCAGGAGGCTGTCATGCCTCAGCTTGCCTGGGGATCTGCACCCTGACCCAGGGATGCCAGGCCCTCAGGTTGCAATAGTACTGGGTAGGATAAGTTTCAGAAAGACTCACCCCTAAGGAAGTCCACCCATGGAAATTGAAGAAGGCCTATTAGTTTTTTTCTTTTTTCTTTTCTTCCCTGTCATCACTGTCTTTCATATGGGAAATAACCCATCCACTTCCTGACAGATGCCCTTGAGATGTATCCTTGATAACTAGAAGCTGTTTGATCCTCTAACTCTAAGGAGAAGTTGCTTAAAATTCTTTTGTGCCACTGTGCGATATCCTCTGGGGGACAAGGAAAAGTGGCCTCAGGATGGGAGTTTAAATCACAGTACCATCCTGCAGCTATACTTATTCTGCAAAAGACAAGGGAAATGGACAGAGATCCCCTATGTCCAAATTTTCTTCTGACTAAGAGGTATGAAGAAACTCTGTCTTAAGTATAGAGTTGTTGCATGCCCTAAAAGTGAGCCTACTAGACAAATAGTGTTAGGCACAGACAACCAAGAGAAGAAACCCTCCTTTGAAGGTTCACCTCCCACAGCTCCTGAGTTGCCTGGCGCTCCTTCCTTGTATCCAAACGTGCCCCCATATCTGGGAACACCCCTTCCACAAAAACCAACTTGAATATGTCCCTGAGTCGAAACTGGGGGAGAATTCACACCAATCCGGGTCCATAAGCCCTTCTCCCTCTTAGAAGACAGATCAAACAAGACCTGGGGAGGTATAAAGATAACACAGACAAATATCTAGATACATTCCAACACATTACCTTGGCCTTTGACTTGACGTGGAAGGACACAATGGCCATATTTAGCCAAAATTTATCTGACCCTGAGCATACTAGGGTCTTAAAGGAAGCCCGAATGTATGCTACAGGGCTTCACATGTCAAGTGATAAAAACCCAGTAGGGGAAACTGCAGTCTCATCCTCAGATCCTAATTGGAATTATATTGACCATGAGCATATCTGGGAAAGGGATCATTTTCTGATCTGTATGAACACAAGGCTGAAAGCAACACAGCAAAAAGTAATCAGCTATTCCTGGGTCCCAGCAATAACTCATGAGCCCAATGAGAACCCCATTGCCTTTCTGGAAACCCTCCAAAAGTTTACCAGTTTGGACTTAGACTCTTACGAGGTGCAGGTGATTTTAAAGGACAATTCCTGTCCCAATGTGCATCCGACATCAAGATAGTTACAACAGTTGCAGCAGTGGGACCCTACTGCCTCTTTAGATGAGATGGTCCAGATAGCCACCAATACCTTTTATAACAGAAAACAGGAGAGGGAAGCCAAGGCCCAGGAAAGGGAGAAAAGGAAAAAGACAAGGCATGCCCAGATGCTGGCCACCCTCCAGGGAAGTCCTATGGAAAACCCAGAGTCCTTGAAGGATAAGGCATGAGGGAAATGCCTAATCTGTAGACAGGCAGGGCATTGGGCCAAAGAGTGTCCGAACTGTGACAAGTCTCCTAAAACAGCTTGCTACAAGGGCTGCACTCTTCCCTGGGAACTCAAGAGCCTCAAGGTCAAGCACCAAGCTTCCCATCATGATGGTTCAACAGGACTGAAGTGGCCCAGTCCAGCCAGTCCACCTATCACAGATAATCATCATGGGGCTGGAGCGAAAGGTGCAACTGGATGAGGCAGGTAAATTCGAAAATTTCCTGGTTGACACAGGAGCTACCTACTCTGTCCTAACCTCCTACTCCGGAATCTTGTCCTCCCAAACCTGTACCATTTTGTGTACTACAGGAAAAATAATTATTAAAAGATTCACCTGAGCACTTCTTTGTTGCTGGATTGGACAAATATTTTCCTACCAGTTTTTGGTGGTCGCTGAGGGTCCTATATACTCACTAAACTGGGGACCACCCTTGTGGTGGGAAGCTTTTCAGCCCCCAGAGTTCTACAGCTTTTGGTTACTACTGAAGAACCCATTACACCCTCTCCAAAGAGAGGAACCAAAAACTATGAGAGGACAAAATTAACCCCCAGGTGTGGGACCAAGGGTCTCTTGGATGAGCCCACTAAGCTGAACTGGTCATCATTGCCCTCCGAGATCCCACGTGGTTTCCTAGCCGGAAACAATACCCCCTCAAAAGAGAAGCTCAGGAAGGACTACAGCCTCTAATAAATAACTTCCTTGCCTGTGGGCTATTGGTCCCCACCAATCCGCCATGTAAAGAAAAGGACTGTTCCTGGTGAATGGTTCAAGATCTTCAGATCATAAATGAAGCTGCAGTCCCCCTCCATCCCACAGTACCCAATCGCTATGTGATCTTGGAGGAAATCCCACCCAGTGCCAAGTGGTTTACAGTCTTGAACCTCAAAGATGCATTATTTTTCATACTACTGGCTAATGAATCCCAATACAATTTTGCCTTCGAGTGGGAAGCTCCAGGAGAAAAACACCAACAGATGACTTGGACATTATTACCTTAGGGGTTCAGAGATAGCCCTCACCTGTTTGGGCAGACTCTTAGAAAGGATCTCCCAGATGTGGACCTGGAACCTAATGGGAAAATATTGCAATATATAGATGACCTACTAATCTGCTCTCCAGATGAGCAAAATGCCCAACAACATGCAATTCAGGTTCTAAACTTTTTGGCAGAGAGGTGATATAAAGGCTCCTGTGCGAAGGACCTATGGTCAAGACAAAGGTCACTTATCTGGGATTTCAGATTACCCACGGGTCCAGGAGGCTGTCCTCTGATCAGGTACAAGGAATCTTTCATTTGCCCTCCCCCACAACTCAAAAACAATTGCAAGCTTGCCTGGGGCTAATTGGGTATTGTAGAATTTGGATACCCAGTTATGGTCTAATTGTCAAGCCCTTATATGAAAACTTGAAGGGACAGGATGATTCAATCCCACTTAAGTGGGGAACTCCTCAAAAAAAGGTAGAGGCTACAATAAAACAAGCCTTAACTCAAGCAACTGCCTTGAGGTTGCCAGACCCAGAAAAACATTCCAACTTGATGTCCACGAAAGAGAAGGAAAAACCTTGGGAGTGTTAACTCAAAGGTTGGGACCTTAGCCCAGCCTGTAGCTTACTTATCCAAGAGGCTCAGCCCCAGCGGATAGGCTCAATCCTCCCGGCCTTCACAATCTTGCAGCTATTGTAATCCTGATAACAGATTCTTTAAAACTCTCATTTGGGGGTAATCTAACGATTTTTCCAAGCCACTGAAAGGGCAACCCACTCCAGCATTCTTGCCTGGAATGGAGGAGCCTAGCCGACTACAGTCCATAGGTCACAAAGAGTCGGATATGACTGAATTTCATTTTCACTTTCAAGTGAAACAACTCCTAAATGGGAGAGGCCATTTATGGATGTCTGATCAATCCATATCCTCAGATATCAAGTAGTGCTGATGGAAAATCCAGGCCTGACTATATCCCCTTGTGAGGTTCTTAACTGAGCCAACCTACTCTCTACTCCTGAGGGCTCTCTCCCCTTCCACTCTTGCCTAGAAACCTTGGACCACTGGACAAAATCCCAAGAGGGATTGTCAGAAGATTCTCTGAACAATCCTGAGGAAATCTGGTACACCAATGAAAGCAGCTTTGTCTTAGATGGACAAAGAAGAGCCAGGTATGCAGAAGTCCCCAATTTTGAGACTATAGAGGCTAAACCTTTGCCACCAGGTACTTCAGCCGGATTAGCTGAGCTCATAGCCCTGACTCAAGCTTTAGAGCTGGGAAAAGGAAAAAGAGTAGCCATTTACACTGAGTCCAAGTATGCCTTTCTGGTACTATATGCACATGCTGTGATTTGGATAGAAAGAGGCCACTTGACCACTCCAGTGTCCCCAATCAATTATGGTGACCAAATTCTTAGGCTCTTGGAGGCAGTCCATCTGTCCACTAAGTTTTCACTCTCCCACTGAAACGGACACCAAAAAGGGAACACGGAAGTGGCAGGAGGGAACCAAGCAGCTGATCAGGCAGCTAAGAGAGTAGCATTATAGAACAATGACCTAATAGGGATTGCATCTTAGGTCCATAGACTAATTTGTCAGAAATTCCTTCATATACTGAAGGTGAGACTCTTAAAGCTAAGAGGGAGGGCTTTCAGGATTATATGGGGTGGTTCTAAAAGGAGGGACTCCTTTTTCTGCCTGGGAACCTCCAATGGAAGTTGGTTAACTCCTTACATGCCACCACTCATTTAGGGGAAAAGGCCCTCCAAAGATTACTAGAAAGATCCTTCAGAAGAACAGACCTCCAAATGACCATAAGGCAAATGGTCTCTTGTCCCACTTGCCAATTAAACAACCCCCAAGGAGCTCAAAGGCCCCAACTGGCCCAGCCTGTCCAAAGACGTGGGACCTACCCAGGAGAGGAGACTCCATTGTGACTGGGGACCTCAGTCTTCAGGAAAAGTAGAAAGAGCCAACCAATTCTTAAAAACAGGGATTAAAAAATAACCAAGGAGACCTCCCTGGGATGGAAGGAGGCTTTACCAATAGCTTTCCTCCACACCTGTATTGCCCCTAAGGAACAGGTTGGTTTTAGTCCTTATGAGATGCTATATAGGAGACCTTTTGTTTATGTCAATGACCTCTTCTTAGATCCAGAGGCTCAGATCTTCTGGTCTTATACCATGGCCATTGGGCAATTCCAACAGGATATACACTTGTGGGGTTGTCAACCAGGACACAAAGGATTCTAAAGAGTCACTACTATATATATATGCTCCAGGGACTCAAGTCCTAATTAAAGTCTGGAAAGATGGGTCCCCAAAGGCTCAACTCCAGCCCACATGGAAAGGCCCCTACCCTGTAATATTTTATACCCCCACAGCAGTCAAAGTACCAGGACATGACTCCTGGATTCACTTCTCAAGAGTCAAGCCATGAAAGAAAACAGAAGAGAATACTCAATACACCTGTGAGCCCCTGGGAGATCTCAGATGCCTATTCAGGAATTCAAATGAGTGTCATTCTAAGCAACACCCCCAAAATTAATTTTCTGGGGATAAGAATTCTCATGATAGCTCTAAAGAACCAACATAGCTTGGTAGAGGTTTTACTCCAAAACAGACAGTAGATAGATCTCCTGATCCCTGAACAAGAAGGGACTTGAGCCATCTTGAATGAGACATGTTGTTTCTAGGAAAATACATTCAGCTAAGTTAAAGAAAGCCTCACAGTCCTCAAGAAAAACGTTCAGACCCTACCAGATCTCAAAGAATGAGCTGGAGAGTTCTAGGGGTGGCTACAATCTCTCTTTGGGGATCCTGCTGGAGATGGGAAATTTGGAGTTGGCTAATGCCCCTATTGGAGAAGGAAATGACAACCCACTCCAGTATTCTTGCCTGGAAAATCCCATGGATGGGGACGCCTGTTAGGCTACAGTCCACGGGGTCGCAAAGAGTCAGACACAACTGAGTGACTTCACTTTCACTTTTAATGCCCCTATACTAGTCTGTGTCATCACCATATTGATGCTGCTTGTGATTTCTCCTAGTATTATCAATTGTCTAACCCATTTTTCTCTGCCCAGGTTAACAAGCTACTATACACAGTGCCAGTTCAACAAGGATATATAAAACTACAACCGGCCACAGAAAATATTACTCACTCTTAGGTGGACACTGCTATAAGGACTTTGAGGCCTGAGACTAGCAAGAGGGGAGGCCCAATGCCCCTCGCTGTCCCAGTTAAGCAGGAAGTAGCCAGAGAGACCTCAACACCCCTATTCCCAAAGAATTTGGCCTCCTATCTCTTGATGGGGGAAATGTTAGGTAGTTAGAATAGGAAAAAGGAGTCCAGAATGGTGGTGGCTAAAAGACAAAGAAGGGAAAAGCCCACAAAAATAGGACAAAGGAAGGTCCAAGGACCAGAGTGAGGACCTCAGGTAAAACAAACAGCATTCCTGGCTAGTCCAATTTACATAAGGCAGGCCCAGGGGGAGGAGAAAAAACATATAAAAGGAGGAGCCAAAATTGGGCTGGAGGATTCTCTTCTCTTCACGTCTTTTGGGTCAGCATTCCATCATGCCTTGAGGATATTTTTCCTTTGCTTTCTAAATAAAACTGAGATGCAACATGGAGCTGTAACACTAGTCCTTCTGAGGGCTATAACGCTGGTCTGTCCATCACTTCAAATTTTTGTTGCGACAAGACAGAACCGAGGAAATTACAAACTCCCCAGACATGTGGATATGACTTGAACATCTTTCAGTGTAAAGAAGTGATTCCTACTTTGTTCCTGTATAAAATCATTCCTAATATCACCAGAAAGGATGTCTCTCTTACATGAAACTTATATTTCATAATAATACATTCTTGACTCAGCACTATAAGAAAATTTGGTTGAATAGGCCTAGTTCATCATTTTTTGTTCCCTTCAACAATTATTATACTAAAGACAATATAAACATTCATTTAATAGACTTCAATAAGTTAATGAGTAAAAATTAATGGAAACAAAATTATAGTGAAAAAAGACAAATTTGGGGGGAAGAGTAAATAGTATAGCTTTATCCTAATTTGATCAAAGATGTTAAAAATCATTCAATGTGTAATTCTATAGGTATAATATTTAAAAGTTTACATTTAAAATTTTATTCAAAGTGCTGAATCTGCCACAAAACTCATGTTATAAAAATAACCAAAAATGTCCTAGTTTATTTAAGAAGCAGCACTGATCTTTTGATTCTAATATAGTTAAATATGGCTTAAATAAATTAGGCCATAATTAGACACAAAAATGATCTTTTACATAAAATGTATATGGATGTTAAGCACTTGAAATATGAAGTATGTGTTAAAAATTGCTTCCAGAAAATATGTTCCACTTAAAGCTGACATTCTCCCTTGATTTCTGTGACTATGGGTTTGATTACAACATGTCTTGATGAAGCTAATGAAAGGTTTAATAAAATCAACTCAGCTGAAATATGCAATCCAGAAAAATGATGTTTGTTTTCTATTCTTAGACCAGGTTGACCAATGTCTGCTTTTCTCAGACTAGGATGAGATCAGTGTAGACTATTCAAAAAGCTTCACAATGAAGCTTTTTGTTTTATGCTAATAAATATACATATTATAGATAAAGAGGAATTTATAAAAGAGGAACTTTTTATCATTCCATAAACATTTAATTGTCACAGTGAAATCAAAGTCAGCTTTGTTCAATTCCCTTAGAGAAACCTTGTCATTGAGCCAAAGGTCCAGTTGAAACAGCAAAGTGCATTTGCCTCTTCATTCAATTACACCATTTAAACAAATGTATATAAACAAAACTGATAATGCAGTTATCCAGAAAGCATATAGAATATACAGGCAATCTTTATATTTCACATGTTTTTTGCATATTACTTTGATTAAAGTAACGAGTAGAGACAAAAGGAAAATGTGTATGTACACAGCTCAATCTAATACAACTTTAAATTGTTTGACTGTTCAATCTAGGCTATTTGCATCCACCTGTACCTCTTCAAGAGATGGCAAGAGTGAACGTCGACATTCTAGGAATCAGCGAACTAAAATGGACTGGAATGTGTGAATTTAACTCAGATGACCATTATATCTACTACTGTGGGCAGGAATCCCTCAGAAGAAATGGAGTAGCCATCACTGTCAACAAAAGAGTTTGAAATGCAATACTTGGATGCAATCTCAAAAATGACAAAATGATCTCTGTTCGTTTCCAAGGCAAACCATTCAATATCACAGTAATCCAAGTCTATGCCCCAACCAGTAATGCTGAAGAAGATGAAGTTGAACGGTTCTATGAAGACCTACAAGACCTTTTAGAACTAACACCCAAAAAAGATGTTCATTTCATTATAGGGGACTGGAATGCAAAAATAGGAAGTCAAGAAACACCTGGAGTAACAAGCAAACTTGGCCTTGGAATATGGAATGAAGCAGGACAAAGACTAATAGAGTTTTGCCAAGAAAATGCACTGGTCATAGCAAACACCCTCTTCCAACAACACAAGAGAAGACTCTACACATGGACATCACCAGATGGTCAACACTGAAATCAGATTGATTATATTATTTGCAGCCAAAGATGGAGAAGCTCTATACAGTCAATGAAAACAAGACCAGGAGCTGATGGTGGCTAAGATCATGAACTCTTTATTGCCAAATTCAGATTTAATTGAAGAAAGTAGGGAAAACCACAACACCACTCAAGTATGACCTAAATAAAATCCCTTATGATTATACAGTGGAAGTGAGAAATAGATTTAAGGGACTAGATCTGATAGATAGAGTGCCTGATGAACTATGTATGGAGGTTCGTGACATTGTGCAGGAGATAGGGATCAAGACCATCCCCATGGAAAAGTAATGCAAAAAAGCAAAATGGCTCTCTGGGGAGGCCTTACAAATAGCTGTGAAAAGAAGAGAAGAGAAAAACAAAGGAGAAAAGGAAAAATATAAACATCTGAATGCAGAGTTCCAAAGAATAGGAAGAAGAGATAAGAAAGCCTTCCTCAGTGATCAGTGCAAAGAAATAGAGGAAAACAACAGAATAGGAAATACTAGAGATCTCTTCAAGAAAATTAGAGATACCAAGGGAACATCTCATGCAAAGATGGGCTCAATAAAGGACAGAAATGGAATGGACCTAACAGAAGCAGAAGATATTAAGAAGAGATGGCAAGAATATACAGAAGAACTGTACAAAAAAGATCTTCATGACCCAGATAATCATGATGGTGTGATCATTCACCTACAGCCAGACATCCTGGAATGTGAAGTTAAGTGGGCCTTAGAAAGCATCACTATGAACAAAGCTAGTGAAGGTGATGGAATTCCAGTTGAGCTATTTCAAATCCTGAAAGATGATGCGGGTTAAAGTGCTGCACACAATATGCCAGCAAAGTTGGAAAACTCAGCAGTGGCCACAGGACTGGAAAAAGGCAGTTTTCATTCCAATCCCAAAGAAAGGCAATGCCAAAGAATGCTCAAACTACCACACAATTGCACTCATCTCACATGCTAGTAAAATGTGTGCTAAAAATTCTCCAAGCCAGGCTTCAGCAATATGTGAACCGTGAACTTCCAGTTGTTCAAGCTGGTTTTAGAAAAGGCAGAGGAACCAGAGACCAAATTGCCAACGTACGCTGGATCATCAAAAAAGCAAGAGAGTTTGAGAAAAACATCTATTTCTGCTTTATTGACTATGCCAAAGCCTTTGACTGTGTGGATCACAATAAAATGTAGAAAATTCTGAAAGAGATGGGAATACCAGACCACCTGACCTGCCTCTTGAGAAATTTGTATGCAGGTCAGGAAGCAACAGTTAGAACTGGACATGGAACAACAGACTGGTTCCAAATAGGAAAAGGAGATCGTCAAGGCTGTATATTGTCACCCTGCATATATAACTTATATGCAGAGTACATCATGAGAAATGCTGGGCTGGAAGAAGCACAAGCTGGAATCAGGATTGCCAGGAGAAATGTCAATAACCTCAGATATGCAGATGACACCACCCTTATGGCAGAAAGTGAAGAAGAACTAAAAAGCCTCTTGACGAAGGGCATCTGGTTCCATCACTTCATGGGAAATAGATGGGGAAACAGTGAAAACAGTGTCAGATTTTATTTTGGGGGGGCTCCAAAATCACTGCAGATGGTGATTGCAGCCATTAAATTAAAAGACGCTTACTCCTTGTTTCTTTAGGTATGCCTGTATTGCTATGAACTTTCCTTAAAAAACTGGAAATAGAACTGCCTTATGATCCAGCAATCCCACTGCTGGGCATACACACTGAGGAAACCAGAAGGGAAAGAGACACGTGTACCCCAATGTTCATCGCAGCACTGTTTATAATAGCCAGGACATGGAAGCAACCTAGATGCCCATCAGCAGATGAATGGATAAGGAAGCTGTGGTACATATACACAATGGAGTATTACTCAGCCATTAAAAAGAATACATTTGAATCAGTTCTAATGAGATGGATGAAACTGGAACCTATTATACAGAGTGAAGTAAGCCAGAAAGAAAAACACCAATACAGTATACTAACACATATATATGGAATTTAGAAAGATGGTAACAATAACCCTGTGTACGAGACAGCAAAAGAGACACCGATGTATAGATCAGTCTTATGGACTCTGTGGGAGAGGGAGAGGGTGGGGAGATTTGGGAGAATAGCATTGAAACATGTATAATATCATGTATGAAACGAGGCGCCAGTCCAAGTTCGATGCACGGTACTGGATGCTTGGGGCTGGTGCACTGGGACGACCCAGAGGGAGGGTGGGGAGGGGGAGGAGGGAGGAGGGTTCAGGATGGGGAACGCGGGTATACCTGTGGCAGATTCATTTCGATATTTGGCAAAACTAATACAATATTGTAAAGTTTAAAAATAAATAAAATTTAAAAAAATAAATAATAAAGTCAGAGACCTAAAAAAAAAAAAAAACGCTTACTCCTTGGAAGAAAAGTTATGACCAAACTAGATAGCATATTCAAAAGCAGAGACATTACTTTGCCAACAAAGGTCCGTGTAGTCAAGCCTATGGTTTTTCCAGTGGTCATGTATGGATGTGAGAGTTGGACTGTGAAGAAAGCTGAGCACCGAAGAATTGATGCTTTTGAACTGTGGTGTTGGAGAAGACACTTGAGAGTCCCTTGGACTGCAAGGTGATCCAACCAGTCCATTCTAAAGGAGATCAGCCTAGGGATTTCTTTGGAGAGAATGATGCTGAAGCTGAAACTCCAGTGCTTTGGCCACCGCATGCGAAGAGTTGACTCATTGGAAAAGACTCTGATGCTGGGAGGGATTGGGGGCAAGAGGAGAAGGGGACGACAGAGGATGAGATGGCTGGATGGCATGACTGACTCGATGGACGTAAGTCTGAGTGAACTCCGGGAGTTGGTGATGGACAGGCAGGCCTGGCGTTCTTTGATTCATGGGGTCGCAAAGAGTCAGACAAGACTGACCGACTGAACTGATCTGAACTGAACTGTATCTTCTTCTTACGTATGTGTTGCTTTTTATTCTTGTCCAAGCCAGCCTTTATTACTTGGATTTCTCTAATGCTGTTTCTTTCTTTCTTTCTTTTTTTTCCTGTTCTTTAATTATTGAAATTAAAGCCACTAATCTGCAATTAATATGATCATTTATCCTTGTACAATCCATTCACTGTAGCTAGGCTATGACAAACTTGTTTTGAACTACACACTCACTTCTGTAATTTGGTCTACAGAGCAAAAAATTGTTCTACAAAGAAACATTCAAATACTATTGTTGAAAATGGGGAAGTTAATATTATGTCAAAACTACAAGTGCCAACATAATAATCTGAGAAATACTATAATATTTATTTCCCAGGCTTATAAATTTTATTCTTTTCTGAAATTCTTACATTAAAAAGGCATATAGTTAATATAGTGAATAACGAGAAGTTCATCAAATATGGAACTCTCTCTATATATATATTCACATAGTTTTTTTTTTTAATTCACATATTTGTAAATGAATTGGCTATGAATTACATCATAAAGTTATCCATAACATTCCTTTCTGGTATCTTTTTAGAGAGCACTTTTGATCCTTAGATTAAAAAGAGAGAGGGAAAAAAAAAAAAAAAAAAGACTAATTGGAATTTGAATGGCACTTGTTTGGGCTTCCCTGATGAGAAGGTAACAGACAGGAAGGCCAGGGTCTTCAAATGAAGGAAATAGGCTGCAAATGTCAGACATATTTTAATCTCTCTCTTAAGCAGCAGTAGGAAACAAACTACTAGTGTTATATTTTTTCCCCTTCTCTATACAAATTTAAAAACAGGTTTCTGTTAAAATGTGTGTTGCCATGACAACACCTGATTCCACCTAAACTTAACTTTTCTCAAACCTTGAGCTAACCAATGTGGTTTTCTTATGGAAATGTTTGTCTTAAGCTATCTCAATGAACTATGTATTTACCCTAGACTCTGTCTTCAAGTAGACTCTGCCTAAGACTCAGAACCAACTTGACAAACCAGTATGTCTTACTCATGCAAATGTTCTCTTAAGCTATGTTAATGAGACTGTATTTGCTTGGAAACCTTCCTTTCTTCAAGATTCATGTCAATCATTTTATGGCCTGGGACAACTCTCCTTGTGCCAGTGTTATCTCAAAATGCATGTTGTGCATGAGGGGCCTCGTGCCAGTCTCTGAGTTTTGAGACATTTCCTTTCTCTAATTAGCAGACTGCTAGTAGCTATATAACATCCAGCTTAAGACTAGCAGGGGGCACTCTTTCTGCCCCCTTCTGATGTCTATGTCAGAAGCTTTCTCTATTTATTTTATACTTTAATAAAACTTTATCACATAAAAGCTCTGAGCTATCAAGCTTTTTCATTGGCCTGAAATGAATTCTTCTCCTCCAGAGGCCAAGAATCCCAACATCTTTCAGGGCTCAGCAACAGCCTTTCACTGGTGACTGAGCTGGTAAAGAATCTGCCTGCAATGTGGTATACCTAGGTTCCATCCCTGGTTTGGGAAGATCCTCTGGAGAAGGGAAAGGCTACCCACTCCAGTATTATGCCCTAGAGAATTCCATGGACTGTATAGTCCATGGGGTCACAAAGAGTCAGACATGACTGAGTGACTTTCACTTTCACTGATATTTCAACTATATTTACTACCTTTAATTAGATATTGTCTTCCTAACACACACACACACACATACACACACACACACACAAATTTTTGATCAAGATACACTTTTGAATATTATTTAATCAATTATTTATAGGAAGCTTTTTCTCTTTCTTAGTAGAATATTAAATTATTACAAAGGACTTTCTCTTTTTTCTCTCTATTTAGTACTTATAATTACACTGAGGGGATGCAAATGATATTTTTACACACAGATTTTGAAAAGTCATATCTAGGATACTTACAAATGTGGTTGAAAAGGTAAACTAAATAAAGCATGAACCGTTGATTCAGCAGTCAAATTGCTCATAAAAAGTTATGAAATACCAAGTCTTTTTAAAAATTTAATTTCAATTATCAAATAACACAATAGAAAAGCACTGGAAGACCATGTCACAAGCTTTACTTATTGAAAGTAATTCAAAGTCCATTTTGAGAACTTAATGATTTGCTTCAATTTTGAACCATTTCATTAAAAATAGCATTAATTTTGTAGCTAATAATAAATAACACTATTAAAATTGCTTTAAATTTTCCTCCAAACTACCACCACATGTTTAAAATGTATAGTGTATGTGCTCAGTGGTTCAGTTATGTCTGACTCTGCCACCCTTTGGACTGTAGCATGCCAGGCTTCTCCGTTCATGGGATTTTCAGGCAAGAACACTGGAGTGGGTTGCCACTTTCTTCTCCCAAGCAAATAATTACACCTTGACATATAAATGAGAAAATCTGATGTTGCTGAGAAATATTTAGTGTATGGGAAGTTAAAAGCTCCCATAAAGAAAGTTAATTTTCTGAAAGATATATAAACACACACACACACACAATTTGTGCAGGTTTTTTAAGCTAGTGTGAAAATTTAATATCTATACTTTTAATATAATTCTGTTTAGAATATGTTGAGCCAGTCCATTTCTAACCCAAAATCTCCTAACAAGACATAGTGCCCTGAAGGTGGGTGTTGCCATAGAAAAAAACGATACTTTGCCAACAAATTTTTACCACAATACCTTTTTCAATATTTAGAAGAGTAGCAGTAGCTTAATAGGATTGGTGATAGCATAATGGCCACTTGGTAGTACATATATAGCAAAGGCTGCTTTTTATCTACACTCTGGTTTTACTTTCTCTAGAATACTCATCCTTTTCACCTCTCTGTCTTTTCTGCCTAAATAACATCAGTTAAGTGGGGAAACTCAGAGATATTCTTGAAAGAAAGAGAATATTTCAACTAAGAATGGGGGATGATTACTCCAGGGTCACTCCAGATTAAGGAGAAGATATCTAAAATTTGGATATCATAACTAATGGAAAATAGCACCCCTTTTCTTTTCTAAAATTTTTGGTGATACATTACTGATGCTATCTTCTGAGTAGGAGATGTATCGTGATTTATATCCATGGACATTTTCAGCAATGGAATTATAAAGTGAAGATTATTTGTTGCTATTTTAGAACACATATTCAAAGTTAACTTTTGGGAAAAAGTTGTCTCAAGTATTTTAAAATTCATTTTAGGTTAATTAGTAATAAAATCCTTCTTACAGTTTTATGACCAAGGTTTTGCATGCAGTGAAGTGAAAGTTGCTCAGTCATGTTCAACTCTTTGTGACCTCTGGACTATACAGTCCATGGAATTCTCCAGGCCAGAATACTGGAGTGGATAGCCTTTCCCTTCTCCAGGGGATCTTACCAACCCAGGGATTGAACCCAGGTCTCCTGCATTGTAGGCAGATTCTTCACCAGCTGAGCCACAAGGGAAGCCCAGGTTTTGCATAAACAGATAATTATTTCCCAAACACCTCATGGTGCTTTGAGAACATATTATTCAGCATAACCTGATGTAACAAAGAGACCCTAAATATCAGCGGTTTTATTAGAATATATGTCTATTTCTCACCAGGCCATATGTTCTACAGAAGTTGTCAGCTAGGCTCAATTCATTGCAGTCTTTCTGAAACCCAGGCCAATGGAGACTTGCCCTTGACATAAGCTCTATGATCACTATAGCAGAAAGAAGGGAGAGTGTCTAACTACTCACTGGCGATTGTTGAAGAAGTTTATGTGTTGTTTCTGCTATCATTCCACATTACTTCCAAGAGACAGAGAAGAACACTCCTGCCATCTTTCCAGAACAGACACCAGGAAATATGTTTTACAGCATTAGTGACTACTTGTAGTGATAAGATAGGTCACAACTTGGAAGAAAGAAAATGGTGGGAACCAATAATGAGAATTATCTTCCCTCTCAATTTAATGAAGCTAAATTTTGAGCTCTCCAAAACTTATGACTCCTCTTAGAAAAGGAAAAGGAAAATACCTATAATATGTATTCTGAAATTCCAAATACCACATTTCCACTTAAAATGTTTTCCCTTTCCTCTACCTCTTATGTCACATTTGCCAATGTGAGTAATTTCCTTTCCCAAAATTGCTTTTATCCAAGAGCAATTAATTTGTGTTTATTGTAAAACAACTGCAGTGGGCTAAATATTCTCTCCAGAGGATATGTATTACAGTAATGACAAGTGTTGTCTTTTGGGTTAGACTTTCGGAATTATGTCTCCTGCCTTGCTACTTACTTGCTGTGTGAATTTGAGCAAGCTGCTAGACCTTTCTATGCTTCAGTATTCTTTTCCGTAAAATAAGCGAGAAAACTTTCTGCAATTTTAAGCATTTGAAGTATTTGACACAGTTCACAGTATGCCTTCCATTAATGTTAGCCTTGTTGAGCTACACAACTATATTATTCAGACATCTGTTTTCATCTGATACCTTTATTAGATTGAGATTAGATCAGATCAGATCAGTCACTCAGTCGTGTCTGACTCTTTGCAACCCCATGAATTGCAGCACGCCAGGCCTCCCTGTCCAACACCAACGCCCGGAGTTCACTCAGACTCATGCCCATCGAGTCAGCGATGCCATCCAGCCATCTCATCCTCTGTCGTCCCCTTCTCCTCCTGCCCCCAGTCCCTCCCAGACTCAGAGTCTTTTCCAGTGAGTCAACTCTCTGCAAAACTGTTATAATCTGTTTCTAGATGTATTAAATTCAATATTTACCTAGCAACATAATGCTCATTTTCCCAATTAGCTCATGAAATGTTAAAAAGACACATTTTGTATTTCTTTTGTAACCTGCATAAAATGATTATTTTATAAATTTAATAGATAGAACATTTTTATGGCTGGCTCAGCAGTAAATCTGCCTGCCAACACAGGAGATTCAGGAAGTGTGGATTTGATTCCTGGATTAGGAAGATTCCCTAGAGAAAGAAATGGCAACACACTCCAGTATTATTTTATAGGGGCATGTATCCTCAATAATTGAATATGATACCTCATTAATTAATTGAGTGAATATAAATAAGAAAAAATATGCAAAATTAGCACATTTAATTAAGGTATGTTACAAGGAATATTTTTCATATGAAGGAAGAACTACCTTAATTTTGAATAATTAACTGAAATAATTCCAAAATTTGCAAGTATATTTTAGTTAAAAAGTAACTATAAATATTGAATATATTATAGATGGATTAAAGACATTTTGACATAATTGACATTTTGTGACTTTTGACAATTATAATATTTTTAGAAAACTCAAGATTATTCAATCAACAGCTTAACTTAATATTCATATATGTGTATTTCATATTTTCAAAAAATTTCTTAAATTTGTAAAGACAAAATTATATAGAGTATCAAAACCCAAATCCAAGTACTAGTCCATCTCTCAAGGGTAAATAACACTTTAGCATGTAGTTGGGGTGTAAGTTGTCCATAGAAAGAGACATTTATGCTATTTATATATGAATAAATATGCATTTTATTGCATAATAATCAACACACACAAAAAAGGACTTCTGTACTTTCACTTGTGATTGTCATTTGTTTTGCGCTACAAATAGCTAATTTAAGTTTTCTGTGTTGAAAAACCTGAACACTGTTTAATAGTTAATTTGAAAACTAAAAATAATAAGGCATTCATTCAAATATAGATTTAAATGTATTAAATTTCAAACATTGCTGAAAATGGGCCATATATAGATTTTTTTTTAATTGCAAACAGTTATATTCACAAAAGTGTAAAGATTTGTTGAGTACCTAAAATTTTAAGTAGAACAGTTGCTGTTGCCTGAAAGATATCTTTAAGTGTGATGAAATTGTTTAATTTACAAACTAAATAACAATGTGGTATATTTTTTTAAAGTAACACTGTGAGTCTCTCACAAATTTGTTATCATATATTGGCACGTGAAAATAAATATATTAAATTTAAACAATATTCCCAGTGGATAGAGATTTTCACTTATACATTTAATCATATATTATATAGATTTTTAATTATAATTCATTCCTTTGTTTACTTATCATCATTATTTTTATGTGTAATCATTAAAGCAGAAATAATGCTAACTTTCATTACATTAAATGCTAATCACTTTAATTTAGAAAAATCACTTATAATGTGTTATTAAAGAGTAATTAGGTACATATCTTGAAAATATCAACATAATACTGTCTCATAGAAGTGGTATGATTTATATTATTTTTAATACTTATTTTTACTCCTGTTGCAATGTAATAATGATCTTTAGGCGATTAAGAGTATAAGAATGCAAAACTAAAGCTTAAAAAACAAACAAACAAACCAAAAAAAAAGAGAGAGAGAAGAAACCTAACTACATTTTCTAAAAAAATTTTATTACCTACAGAAAGGAAAATTATTTGTTTATAGGAGAAATTTCAAGCTTACGTGCATTAACAATTTATTAATTTTCCAGGAAAATATGGTTTAGAGGACAAAACTGTCCCATACTCCATTTAATAACTTATAATTATAGTAGTTTGCCAAATATGTGTTGCACAAACACATGAGTTGTAATGATATTAAGGAGAAAGATTAATTTTTTTTTTTGTTTTATTTTGAAGAATGATAGAATGTTGCAGTTCAGTTAAAATGTTCTCTTTTTAAAAGTTTACTTTAACATTGCCTCTTACAGACATCTATTTCTTGTGGTTTATAAATTATTTTCTGTAGGTTTAGTAAATAAACTGTAATTTTAGTCTCTGAAAAATGGCTAGAATTTAAAAAACTTTTCAACTTTAAATGTGGATTTGAATTTCTAAACAAAGAAATATAAAACCAAAAAGTTCAATTTATTTTTCTTTCTACAGAGAACTGTCACACAATGGAGCAGTTATATTTCCCTTAGTAGTTATGAAAAATATTTATTTCATGGATATGTCAATTTGATTCTGGCATTTCATTTGCTATTTTTCTCCCTTGTTTTTTAAAAAACAAAGAGTAATTTTACAACTTAAATTTTTGGACAGAGAGATTTTTGCAGAGGTGTCCTGGGCACAGCAATTGATCATTATTACATCAAGCATTACATAAAAGTGGAAATTTATCAATGCAAAATAAGCCAGATTTTGCTACATGTTTATCTTGATTAATCTAATCAGTATCTTTGTCCTTGATGATTCAAAAGCACTTATGCTAGCTTCCAAGTTTGGGAATAAATATATAACCAAGACATTTCTTGCACATTTAAAGGTGGAAAATTATTTTCCATTAAAATGTAAATTGAAATGTAATTTATCCTTAGTAACACAGCTCAATATAACCTTCCATGATGATGGAAATGCATGTCTGTTGAGCACTTGAAATTTGGGTAGTACAACCAAAAAACTGATTTTTTTAATTTGATTTTAATTGACTTAAATTTTATATTGAAATAGCCACATGTGAACAGTGTCTAAGACAATACATTTTTTAGAGTGCTATTATTATTCTAGATATTCAACTATTATTTTAATGTTTTAATATTTGATCTTCACATGGAATTAGTATGGTCAATAGTTTGATCCATTTTTAATTTTTACACAATTTAATTCACCATACAAGAATGGTAGAAGGATTTAAGCAATAGATAATGTCTGAGTGAGATATTTCAGTTTGTCATTTTCTTGATGTGTCCAGACTTTTGTAACAATTAGGTGCAAGTGCTGGTCATCAGCAATATTTAAGGCATTTAGAAGTACTTCTTGTTTAGACCACTGATTCTAGTCCAGAAACAATGTAGTGATCTCCTTCATAAAGTATTCTGTGGTAAATTCTGGACTAATCATGAATTCTGGAGGGCTGATGTGTCACAATTTAGTGTTTAGGGTATGGCAAATCCACCCCAGGGGCAGATAGGATGGCAGGTTGTAGACTTTTATCCATAGCATTTAAACAACTTAAATAAGGGCAATCTTGTATTCATGAATGTTGGGGTGCACTCAACAGTCCTACAATCCTTGCAATTGCCAGCCATGAGACTGAAGACTGAGTCAGTGACAGATACATCAGCTTTACTGGACAGAGAATCCTAGAGGCAAAAGTCTTAGAATGACACCCCACCATGTAAGGCCAATGGCAGGCATGACACAGCAACAATCTTTGCTATATAGGGGAGGAGGAGGCTATAATACATAGGGGGCATGACAACAGAAAGCCTCCATGCTTGCTGGGATACTGTTGTAACAAGTCCCTCCCAAGCTCTTTGTGTTGGCAACTGTTAAGAAGGCTATTGTTTCCAGATGATGACCCAAATCTGGAGCCATTCTGGTCTAGTTCCGGGGCTAGAATAATTGTTGGTGGGAGTTGGACTGATCATACATGTAGTTACTGATTAAACTTTCAGCTTAGGAGAAGAAGAAAATCATGTGAATAAGGTAAGAGTGAGGCAGGGCCAGTTCTTGCAAGGGATGTACAGAGAGCAAGAGAGTAGCCATCTTATGAGACTTGATTGTACAATGACTGTAAGTCTTATTTGGGATGGCTTAGGCATATAGTGTCCCTTAGTATGGTTTAGAGCTAAAATATAGATTCAGATACAGTGAAGAAATAAGGCATAATTAAAATATTGTAGTTTTGTAAATTCAGGAAAATAATAAATAAGGCAGATTCTACGGTATTAAGGATCAATTTCCACTAGAAATAATTCTACAGTGAATTGGGTGGGGCAAAATTGGAACAGAAACAGAAGACTGAGAAATAAGTCATCTCATTTACACTTTACTATCATGACTTAGTGACTAAATAACACCAACAACAGCAAACCAAGAATTCAGAGAGACTCCAGACATTGAAGATTAATATTTTGAAATATAAGGATAAAGATTTAGTACTATAATAAAAGAGGAAAATAAGTTTGACACCTTAAAATGTTTTGGCTACTTATATTCTTTACCCACTCCAGTATTCTTGTCTGGAAAATACGATGGACAGAGGAGCCTGGTGGCTACATACAGTCAGTAGGATCACAAACAGCTGGACAGGACTGAGCGACTACACTTTTACTTTCATTCTTTACTTTCAGAAACTAAAGTTTCAGATACTAAATTGTTTCAAGTTTAGACATGTGTGCTCAGTCATGTTCCACTCTTTGTGACCCCATGGACTATAGCTTACCAGGCTCATCTGGTGCCATTTCCTACTCTAGGGATGTCCCTGACTCAGGGATGGAATCCATATCTCTTGTGTCTCCTGCATTGGCAGGCAGATTCTTTACCACTGTCTCCACCTAAGTTTCAAGTTAAGTATTTGTTATTAAAACACTTCCAGATGTATCTAAGATTCAATTTCTAAATTAGAATCACGTAAAAATGTAATAGTGCACAAAGTTCATGTAACTGTGAAGAAATAGTTTCCCATATACACTACTATTAGAAACACAAATTAGTACAAACATTTATCAAGGTACTTTTTTCATTATTTTTAAAAATTATTTTTCTACTTTTATTGATTATGTTCTTGACATAAAACATGCAAATTTAAGGTGTAGAAAGTGATTTGATATATGTATGTGTGGTGAAATGATTATCACAAGATGTTAACACCTCCAATCCCTCATATAATTATTTTTTGTCATAATAAATTTTAGGATCTACTGTCAACAATTTTCAACTATATAATACAGTATCATTAATTATAGTTACCATGCTATACATTAGATTCCTGATACCCATAACTTCTTCATCTTATATCTGGAAGTTTGTATCCTTTGACCAACTTTTCCCCTTTTCCCCCACAGCCAGCCCCTGATGAACACCATTCTATTCTCTGTTTCTTTGAGTTCAACTTTTTTAGATTTCACATATGTGTGAAATATTTGTCTTTCTCTGACTTATTTCATTTAGCATAGTATCCTCAAGATTCATCCATGTAGGTAAGTAGGATGTCACTGTTTCTTATGACTGGGTAATAGTCTATTATATACCATGGTTTCTTTATCCTTTCATTCCCCAATGGAGAGTTAGATTGTTTCCATTTCTTGGCTGTTGTAAATATGCTACAATGAATTGGAGAAGATGCAAATATATTTTCCATATAATGATTTTATTTCATTTGAAAAATACCCAGAAATTGATTTTTTTTGAGGAACCTCCATAATCTTACATAGTGGTTGAAACAATTTGCAACCTCACCATCAGTGCAGAACTGTAGCAGCAATGAGGTGAGCCTGGGGACTCTGTTTGAGAAAGTGTACGGTGACCTTAAGGCCCTGGAAATCACTTGGGGCTGCAGGAGCTGGTGGTGCCTTCTGAGTTGGGCTGGCTCCTGGGATGTCTTGGCCACTGAAGTGGACAGGGGAATGCTGAGCGTGTAGATGTGGGTTCATAGGAGTCCCCCAACTCCCAGAACCTGCTACGGTCTGTGTTCATGGGATCCTGAAAGAAGACACTTGGGGTCTCTGGCAGACCCCACACCAAGTCAGGGGCCTGAGTTCCCGGGAACCCTCAGAAATCACCTAGACAGAGAGCAAGTTGGGTTTCTAAGTTTCAGTCAAGTGCTTATTACTTCTCCTCCCAGGGAGCAGGTATCTCTTTCCCTGCAGGCTGCCTGGGCCTAGGGGAGGGATGAAGGCATTTGTGTGAATCTGTTTCTCCCACTACCCTCAGAGTCTTATTTCTATGCTTTATCCAGATTCTGTAATCACCTGTAATCCTTGGCTCTTGTGAAGGTATTTTTCTGCACAGAGAATAGTTCAAATTGAGGTTGGTGGAGGGGTATAAGCAAGTTGAAATTCCTATGCCACCATTTTGCTGATGTCCTGGGCAAGCCCTAAGTGTTGAAAGCCAAATTGATTATTGTTGTATTAACATTATGAAGACTTATTTAAAAATTGAAAATTGGTTATCATTGGAAATATGTTCTGCAAAATTTCTTATTTTTAAGATTATTTAGCTATTTCCCAGGCGACACTTGTGGTAAATAACTTGCCTGCCAGTGCAGGAGACAGAAGAAATGTGAGTTTGATTCCTGGGTCTGGAAGATCCCCTGGAAGAGGACATGGCAACACACTCCACTATTATTGTCTGGGAAATCCCATGGACAGAGGAGCCTAGTGGGCAACAGTTCATACAGTTGCACAGAATTGAACACAACTGAAGTAACTTGGCATGCACTCACACATCTACTTCCCCAAACCAGAGATCAAACCCATTTCTCCTGCACTGCAGGCAGATTCTTTACCACTGAGCCACTGGGGAAGCCCAAACAATAAACAACATGGTGGTGGATATTAGACAAATTTATGAACTTCAAAAAACTAAGTTTTGTCCCAAATTCAAGTTTCTAAGCTTTTCTCAAATTTTTGAAAATTTAATGTTGCATAGAACTGAGTGTGAGAAAAATGAACAGGGGCTTGATGATATTTAACCATTTGATTTTTAATGGAAAGGAAATATAGGGTTTGTCTGTGGGATACACATATTCCAAGTCACATATTCTAAAACTTGGATCCATAAATAAGTTTCAAGAAACTTGGAAATAATATGAAAAGTAGATGAAAATGAAGTTGTATGTATATTTTTCTAAACCATAACTTGAGTCCTGTCCTAAAGCCACAAGTTCAAAGCCTTGTACCAAGGCCACAGAAGTGGACCCCAGAACTAAGCTCACCTCTGAAATTGACTGAGCCCCATTTTAACCATTGCCCACACTTGCCCCCCACCCCAGTCATCAATAAGAGCCTTCCTGACTTCAAATTAGGCAAAGGTGCCTACTCTGGTCAGCCACTCTATAGTACCATAACCAATCATCTACTGACAACTTTCCAGGAGTTTTCTTTGTCTTGGGACTAAAAATTGGCTACTAGCCCAGGAAAACTGTCACTCTCCCTGGTCTGTCAGGAGTTTGGCCCACTGTGCTCACAGAGCCATCATTATATCTGCTCTTTGTTCTTAATAAACTCACTCCTTCTGAAATGCTTTCTGTTTAGAAATTCTTTTCCAATACATACTCGGACTTCCTCAACAATAAACTAAAAACAAAACAAAACAAGCAATCTCAGAAGTTTTTTAGTGAAAAAACTAGGTACCACAGCTTTAGGCCATACCATGGGTTAACACTTCAGCATGCCTTGGTGGTAAAGATGAGTATGAACTCTTCAAATTAATATGGTCAAATTGTTATAAGAATTGCTTTTATAATAACTTTTGATGGTTATGCATTTTTCAGAGGTCAAAAAAATATTTTCCTGGTAATATTATGGCTGTAAATTCACCAGGTATGAGATATTCAGTCAGGGAAATAGAAAAAGAACTACTATGTATTTTTTTTTACATAGATATATTTTCATGTGACTGAAATACTCAAAATTCTTGAAATTTGATGTAATGCTGAAAATTCTCCAAGCCAGCCTTCAACGGTAGGCGAACTGTGAAATTTCAGATGTTCCAGCTGGACTTAGAAGAGGCAGAGGAACCAGAGATCAAATTGCCAACATCCGCTGGATCAAGGAAAAACCTAGAAAATTCCAGAAAAACGTTTACTTCTGTTTTATTGATTACACTAAAGCCTTTATGTAGATCACAACAAACTGTGGAAATTGTTCAAGAGATGGGAATACCAGACCACCTAACCTGCCTTCTGAGAAATCTGTATGCAGGTCAAGAAGCAACAGTTAGAACTGGACATGGAACAACAGACTGGTTCCAAACTGGGATAGGAGTATGTCAAGGCTGTATATTGTCACCCTGCTTATTTAACTTATATGAAGAATATATCATGCAAAATGCTGGGCTAGAGGAAGCACAAGCTGGAATCAAGATTGCTTGGAGAAATAGAAATAACCTCAGATATGCAGATGACACCACCCTTATGGCAGAAAGTGGAGAAGAACTAAAGAGCCTCTTGATGAAATGAAAGAGGAGAGTGAAAAGGCTGATTAAAACTCAGCATTCAAAAATGAAGACCATAGCATCTTGTCCTATCACTTCATGGCAAATAGATAGGGAAATAATGGAAATAGTGACAGACTTATTTTTTTGGGCTCCAAAATCACTGCAGATGGTGACTTAAGCCATGAAATTAAAAGACACTTGCTCCTTGGGAGAAAAGCTATGACCAACCAAGGCAGCATATTAAAAAGCAGAGACAGTACTTTGCCAACAAAGGTCCGTCTAGTCAAAGCTATGGTTTTTCCAGTAGTCATGTATGGATGTTACAGTTGGACCATAAAGAAAGTTGAGCACTGAAGAACTGACGCTTTTGAACTGTGATGTTGGAGAAGACTCTTGAGAGTCCCTTGAACTGCAAGGAGATAAAACCAGTCCATCCTAAAGGAAATCAGTCCTGAATATTCATTGGAAGGACTGATGCTGAAGTCGAAATTCCAGTACTTTAGCCACTTGATGTGAAGAACTAACCTATTTGAAAAAAAATCTAATGCTGGGAAAGATTGAAGGCAGGAGGAGACAGGGCTGACAGAGGATAAGATGGTTGGATGGCACCACCAACTCAATGGACATGAGTTTGAACAAGCTCTGGGAGTTGGTGATGGACAGGGAAGATTGAAGTGCTGCAGTCCATGGGGACACAAACAGCTGGACACAGCTGAGCAACTGAACTGTATTAGCAGATCTGTTGTGTTCAGTCACCAAATCATGTTCAACTCTTTGAAACCCCATGGACTGCAGAAAGTTAGGCTTCTCCATCCTTTACTATCTCCAAGAGTTTCCTCAAATTCATGCCCATTGAATCAATGATGTATTCTAACCATCTCATCCTCTGCCATCCTCTTCTCCTTTTGACTTCAATGTTTTGCATGAGTGTCTTTTCCAGTGAGTTGGCTCTTCACATATGGTAACAAAAGTCAGAGCTTCAGTTTCAATATCAGTCCTTCCAATGAATATTCTGGATTGGTGTCCTTTAGAATTGATTGGTTTGACCTCCCTGCACTCCAAGAGACTCTCAAGAGTCTTCTCCATCACCACAGTTTGAACGCATCAATTCTAGAACCCTTAGGCTTCTTTTTGGTCCCATTCTCACATGCATACATGACAATTGGAAAAAACATAGCTTTGACTATATGGACTTTTGTCAGCAAAGTGATGTCTTTGCATTTTAATACACTGTTTAAATTTGTCCTAGCTTTTCTTCCAAGGAAAAAGTGGCAGTCTTGATTCCAGGTTGTGATTCATCCCATTCAGCATTTAGTATGATGCACTCTGCATATAAATTAAATGATGATATACAGTCTTGTCATACTCCTTTTCTAATTTTGAACCAGTCAGTTGTCCCATGTCCAGTTCTAATTGTTGCTCTTGACCTGCATACTGGTTTCTAAGCAGACAGGTATAGTGCTCTGATATTCCCATCTTTTTAAGAATTTTCTACAATTTGTTGTGATCTACACAGTCAAAGGCAAACATTTACTTGTTCCTGGAAAGGACTGAGAATATATTGAATATTCTATTATATAAAAATATGCATTATGTATTGTGGCATCTACAGTTGGAGATTTTATTTTCAAACACTTCAGAAAAGTCATATAACTGACTAAAATTCTGTTAAGAAAATATAGAAATTAATGCAGTTAATATAACTCACTTTATATATGGAACTTGAATATCCACAGATTTTCATCTCTGCTTGGTCCTGGAACCAATACCTTTAGATACTGAGAGATGACTATGTGTCAAATTGGCAACTGATATATAATTCACTGAGTGTATGAAAATCTTCTATAGCATTACATATTCTATCTAACAAGTATCCACTTGAAGTTGTAATGCTCATGGGGTTCACACTTCTGCTGACTGTAGCAGCATTTTGGTAAAGTTGGAGGGGATGAAAAAATAGAGATGATTAAGAGAACACGAAGAAAACATGAGACAGAATTTTTGGAGCATTTGAGTGAGTTTGAAGCTTTAGGGTTGGTATGATACTAGTTGTTAGTTGGTACTAAGAGTCAGTTCAGTTCAGTTCAGTCACTCAGTTGTGTCCGACTTTTGTGACCCCATGAATCGCAGCACATCTGGCCTCCCTGTCCATCACCAACTCCCGGAGTTCACTCAGACTCACGACCATCGAGTCAGTGATGCCATCCAGCCATCTCATCCTCTGTCGTCCCCTTCTCCTCCTGCCCCCAGTCCCTCCCAGACTCAGAGTCTTTTCCAATGAGTCAACTCTTTGCATGAGGTGGCCAAAGTACTGGAGTTTCAGCTTTAGCATAATTCCTTCCAAAGAAATCCAAGGGCTGATCTCCTTCAGAATGGACTGGTTGGATCTCCTTGCAGTCCAAGGGACTCTCAAGAGTCTTCTCCAACACCACAGTTCAAAAACATCAATTCTTCAGCACTCAGCCTTCTTCATAGTCCAACTCTCACATCTATACATGACCACAGGAAAAACCATAGCCTTGACTAGATGGACCTTTGTTGGCAAAGAATATGCTATCTAGGTTGGACGTAACTTTCCTTACAACGAGTAAACGTCTTTTAATTTCATGGCTGCAGTCACCATCTGCAGTGATTTTAGAGCCCCCCAAAATAAAGTCTGACACTGTTTCCACTGTTTCCCTATTTCCCATGAAGTGATGGGACCGAATGCCATGATCTTTGTTTTCTGAATGTTGAGCTTTAAGCCAACTTTTTCACTCTCCTCTTTTACTTTCATCAAGAGGCTTTTTAGTTCCTCTTCATTTTCTGCCATAAAGGTGGTGTCATCTGCATATCTGAGGTTATTGATATTTCTCCCTGCAATCTTGATTCCAGCTTGTGCTTCTTCCAGTCCAGTTTCTCATGATGTACTCTGTATATAAGTTAAATAAGCAGGGTGACAATATACAGCCTTGACATACTCCTTTTCCTATTTGGAACCAGTCTGTTGTTCCATGTCCAGTTCTAACTGTTGCTTCCTGACCTGTATACAGGTTTCTCAATAGACAGGTCAGGTGGTCTGGTATTCCAAAGTAATTATATTGTAAAAACACATTTAATTGCTTATGGAACAATTTAGGTTAAATTTTATATATTTATTTTTTGGCCTGGGATTCTTTAAAAGTAATTCTGATCTGGAACTGAACTGCCCAGGATTTAACCCTTTAGAAAACATAATCACCATGAAGAGAGCTTTCATTACTCTTGTCAAGGCACTAATGTATCCAGGATCTTCTGGAAGTAAAACTTATCAAGGTGTGTTTGAATGTTGAAGTCAAATTGGGGTAGTTTTTAAATGCAGTTATTTTCATATATCCTGAAATTTTCTTGTGTTAGAGTAACAATTACTAAGTATTCTTACAGTTTTAGTATCTTCAAACAATCAATGTGTATGCCTTATTTCTATAACAGCTCAATGTGGATGTTTTGGGTCAGATGCTTGGCCTGTGACTGAGTTCAAAGCATTGGTTCTTTCTGTTTTACAATTTTTTCATCCACTGTGATCTTGCGATTTTCTTCTCTACCCAGCTGACAAAGTGGAAGGCAGTGGAGAAGGACACCTGCTTCTTAGAAAATCGAACCTGGCAGAAACACATCACTACCATCCATGTTCCATTAAGAATTAGTTATATTGTTCTATCACATTGAAAGGGAGACTCAGATACATTGTCTTGATTTTATGGAGTTTCCAACAACAAATGCCCATCCTGACAAGGTCGACAATTAGTTGAGAGTATTTCTACATATCCAACGCAGACCATTTGCAGCTTCTACATTTATGAGATTTTTTTTAAATTTTATTTTATTTTTAAACTTTACAATATTGTATTAGTTTTGCCAAATATCGAAATGAATCCGCCACAGGTATACCCGCATTTCCCATCCTAAACCCTCCTCCCTCCTCCCTCCCCTACCCTCCTTCTGGGTCGTCCCAGTCCACCAGCCCCAAGCATCCAGTACCGTGCATTGAACCTGGACTGGTGACTCGTTTCATACATGATATTATACATGTTTCAATGCTATTTTCCCAAATCTCCCCACCCTCTCCTTCTCCCACAGAGTCCATAAGACTGATCTAAACATCGGTGTCTCTTTTGCTGTCTCGTACACAGGGTTATTGTTACCATCTTTCTAAATTCCATATATATGCGTTAGTATACTGTATTGGTGTTTTTCTTTCTGGCTTACTTCACTCTGTATAATAGGTTCCAGTTTCATCCATCTCATTAGAACTGATTCAAATGTATTCTTTTTAATAGCTGAGTAATACTCCATTGTGTATATGTACCACAGCTTTCTTATCCATTCATCTGCTGATGGGCATCTAGGTTGCTTCCATGTCCTGGCTATTATAAACAGTGCTGTGATGAACATTGGGGTACACGTGTCTCTTTCCCTTCTGGTTTCCTCAGTGTGTATGCCCAGCAGTGGGATTGCTGGATCATAAGGCAGTTCTATTTCCAGTTTTTTAAGGAATCTCCACACT
>NW_011494854.1:249095-253490 GCF_000754665.1 Bison bison bison | reverse complement strand
TAGGTGTTTGTCAGTAGCTTCATTTGCTATTATTTTCTCCCATTCTGAAGGCTGCCTTTTCACCTTGCTAATCGTTTCCTTTGTTGTGCAGAAGCTTTAAAGTTTAATTAGGTCCCATTTGTTTATTTTTGCTTTTATTTCCAATATTCTGGGTCAACCACTTGTAAAAGAATGAAACTAGAACACTTTCTAACACCTTACACAAAAATAAACTCAAAATGGATTAAAGATGTAAACGTAAGACCAGAAACTATAAAACTCCTAGAGGAGAACATAGGCAAAACACTCTCCGACATACATTTATGGGATTTTTATATGAAAATTAATTGCAAATAGTTAACATTATCTATTTTAATACACCATCATGAAACAAGTATCAGGGTCCTGAAGAAATCATTTGGTTTCCTTCTTAACTGCAAACCTAGATAGTTTTGAACATATTGCACAAAATCATAGTCTTTATTCGTGGGAGGTCCATGGTGGGAGCTCTCAATGCTCCCAGAAATTCACCCAGAAGCACCACTTAAGCTTGTGCTTGTGCTCATGCTCAGTCACTTCAGTCGTGTATGACTCTCTGCAACTCCATGGACCATGGCCCACCAGGCTCCTCTGTTCATGGGATTCTCCAGGCAAGAGTACTGGAGTGTGTTGCCAGTACTTCTCCGCCATTTAAGCTCAGTTTTCTCAATTTTTCTACATGGAAATTGTATTTTATTTATTTAATTTTGCCTTTCCTGAAAGTGCTAATACATTACTCAAATGGAAATAGTTTTATTATAGAGATTAAACTTAAATAATAATTTATTGCATGTTTAGAACGTTTCAGAGCTCTCCAAGATCACCCTCATGTTTAGTGATTCACCAGATGGACTCAGACTAAGATTTATTACAGTGAAAAGATATATAATAGGATTAACAAGAAAAAAAAAAAGGACAAAGTAGACAGTATCTGTAGAAATCTATAAACAGGACTCATTATGTTCTCTTCTTCTTATGATGGGGCAAATTAAGTATGTCTTTTCCAAAGCAATGAAAAAGTACATTAAAATCTTTGTAGCTTTCTTTCCAGGGAAGCCCCTTAGGGACTCAGCTCCTGTGGTTTTAGTGACCTGATCACATGTTCACCCTCTACCTCATCTTCAGAATTCCACATTCTGAAAAGGAAAACAAGTGGTTACCATAAATCATATTTTTACTGTCTACACAAAATGATTGATCTTTAATCAGTTAGAAAATAGATCAAGACAGCAGCCACGGTCCAACCTTGCAAGCCAGCCTTTCTAAAGATAGCAATTGCAGATCTGCTATGTTGACTCTTTTCTGCACACCCACCAAAATATTTAATATGTTTTATATATTAAAACCCTACAATGATCCTCTTCAACTAAGATAATTCATGTAAAGCAAGAAACGTTGAGGTAAAGGGAAGTAATGCATTTTGAGTCCAAAATATATATTGGTGTCTTTACTAGATAATTTGAATATGTTGATTCAAGGAAGTGTGAATTCTTCCTATGGCCACATGACTAATAACTGGGGACCAAAAACTGAAAATTTGGATTGGATAATTTTAGACTACACTTTTGTGCCTTTTCCCAAATGCTTAGAGAATGGCATGTATCTACAGTGTCCAGTATGATAGCCAATGATCAATAATAAGTGTGGCTAGACCCAATGGATATACTATATAAGTGTGTGCATACACCAGATTTTGAAAACACAGGAAAAGAAAAAAAAATGCAGTATATCTCTTTAATAATTTTTAATAATTAAAATACTTTTAATATTGAATATACTTGGACATATTTTGGCTGCTGCTGTTGCTGCTGCCGCTAAGTCACTTCAGTCATGTCCGACTCTGTGTGACCCCATAGACGGCAGCCCACCAGGCTCCCCCGTCCCTGGGATTCTCCAGGCAAGACAATGGAGTGGGTTGCCATTTCCTTCTCCAATGCATGAAAGTGAAAAGTGAAAGTGAAGTCGCTCAGTCGTGTCCGACTCTTCGCGACCCCATGGACTGCAGCCTACCAGGCTTCTCCATCCATGGGATTTTCCAGGCAAGAGTACTGGAGTGGAGTGCCATTGCCTTCTCTGATATTTTGGCTACATTGGTTCAAATAAACTGTGTTATTAAGTTGATTTTATCTGTCCTTATGTTTTTAATATGGCTAGTATAAAATTTAAAAAAATTTAAAATTATATGACTCATTTTATTTCTTTTAGTCAGCACTGGTCTATACATACAGGACCTATCAGGCTAGAATAATGTGTTTGATTTTTAAGGCCTAACCACTGACAGTTACAAAAGCTATGACTCACAGACCTCATGGGGGAGCTGCTGTCCTCACACCAGAGGATGCACAGCCAATGAACTGCAGTCCTTTGAGAGAGTTGTATTCAAGAATTTCCACCTGGGGACATTCATGCTATAATACATATTTGTATTAATCTAGGCTCCTCCGTTTGCAGGTCTCTTTTCTGGGAACAGAAAAGAGGACATTGCTGAAGCAGTTTTCCAGACTTTGCACCTAGACTTTTTTACCTGAGGGCTTTGTATGCAGATTCATTATTTTCCTACTCCTAACCCTTCCCTTTTCATATTTTTCATACTGTTCATGGGGTTCTTAAGGCAAGAATACTGAAGTAGTTGACCATTCCCTTCTCCAGTGGACCACATTCTGTCAGACCTCTCCACCATGACCCACCAATCTTGGGTGGCCCCACATGGCAGGCTTAGTTTCATTGAGTTAGACAAAGCTGTGGTCCGTGTGATTAGATTGACTAGTTTTCTGTGATTATGGTTTGTGTGTCTGCCCTCTGATGTCTCTTGCAACACCTACCATCTTACTTGGGTTTCTCTTACCTTGGACGTGGGGTATCTCTTCACAGCTGCTCCAGTAAAGCACAGCCGCTGCTCCTTACCATGGACGAGGGGTATCTCCTCACATCCGCCCCTCCTGACCTTGAATGTGGAGTAGCTCCACTCGGCCCTCCTGCACCCACGCAGCCACCACTCCTTGGATGTAGGATACTGAAAGAAGAACTCCCCAGGGCAGTAGGTGCCCAATATGCTACTGGAGATCAGTGGAGAAATAACTCCAGAAAGAATGAAGAGATGGAGCCAAAGCAAAAACAATACCCAGTTGTGGATGTGACAGGTGATAGAAGGAAGGTCCAATGCTGTAAAGAGCAATATTGCATAGGAACCTCGAATGTTAGGTCCATGAATCAAGGCAAATTGGAAGTAATCAAACAGGAGATGGCAAGAGTGAATGTCAACATTCTAGTAATCAGCAAACTAAAATGGACTGGAATGGGTGAATTTAACTCAGATGACCATTATATCTACTACTGTGGACAGGAATCCCTAGAAGAAATGGAGTAGCCATCATGGTCAACAAAAGATGACCATGTACTTGGATGCAATCTCAAAAACGACAGAATGATCTCTGTTCATTTTCAAGGCAAACCATTCAATATCACAGTAATCCAAGTCTATGCTCCAACCAGGCAACCAGTCAACAAAAGATGATCCAAGTACTTGGATGCAATCTCAAAAACGACAGAAAGATCTCTGTTCATTTTCAAGGCAAACCATTCAATATCACAGTAATCCAAGTCTATGCTCCAACCAGTAATACTGAAGAAGCTGAAGCTGAACAGTTCTATGAAGACCTACAAGACCTTTTAGAACTAACACCCAAAAAAGATGTCCATTTCATTATAGGGGACTAGAATGCAAAAGTAGGAAGTCAAAAAACACCTGGGGTAACAGGCAAATTTGGCCTTGGAATACAAAATGAAGCAAGGCAAAGACTAATAGAGTTTTGGCAAGAGAATGCACTGGTAATAGCAAGCACCTCTTCCAAAAACAAAAGACTCTACACATGGGCATGACCAGATGGTCAACACTGAAAACAGATTGATTATATTCTTTGCAGCCAAAGATGGAGAAGCTCTATACAGTCAGCAAAACAAGACTGGAAGCTGATTGTGGCTCAGATCATGAACTCCTTATTGCCAAATTCAGGCCTAAATTGAAGAAAGTAGGGAAAACCATTAGACCATACAGGTATGACCTAAATTAAATTCCTTATGATCATATACTGGAAGTGAGAAATAGATTTAAGGGACTAGATCTGATAGATAGAGTGCCTGATGAACTATGGACGGAGGTTCATGACATTGTAGAGGAGACAAGGATCAAGACCATTCCCATGGAAAAGAAATGCAAAAAAGCAAAATGGTGTCTGAGGAGGCCTTACAAATAGCTGTGAAAAAGAAGAAAAGCAAAAAGTAAAGGATAAAAGGAAACATCTAAGCATCTTAATGCAGAGTTCCAAAGAATAGCAAGGAGAGATAAGAAAGCCTTCCGCAGTGATCAATGCAAAGAAA
>NW_011494854.1:248105-248995 GCF_000754665.1 Bison bison bison | reverse complement strand
ACTCCTTCCACTCCTCCACCTTCCCCTACTTCCTCTGCTTCCTCTACTTCCCCCACTTCCTCCTCTTCTTCCTCCTCTTCCTCCTCTTCTTCCACAGGTTCGTCAATCTTTTCCTCTTCCTCCTCATCTCCTTCTATTTGTTGATCTTGAGAATGATCTTGAATTTCAAAGGGATTCTCACCCTAAAAACATGAAAAAAAAAAGCTAACGCATGTATATGGAATTTAGAAAGATGGTAACGATAACCCTGTATACGAGATAGCAAAAGAGACACTGATGTATAGAACAGTCTTACACTACTGTAAGTTTGTACAGATCATATTCCTAAGATGTGTCTTTGTTTAAGAAAGTCTTGATTACATAAACCATATTTAGAAAAAATATTTAGTTAACAGTTTATATCTGAACACTGTTTATATGTTATGAAAAATGCTTAATTACAAAGGCTGATGTATGTTTTATTTCTGTTTTTCTAAATGACCTACAGTACTTGGTAGGTGTACTAAAATTGTTTGGGGAGTGGGGGTTTAGAGACTTCTAATAGATGTATAGTTAATTTGGTAATTCTCTCGCATGAGGTATAAGCTTCCATATGCTGGTTATTTAATAGATTTGCTACATAAAGTAAAACATGGTTCACCTAGATAGTTTGATATGTATGGGCATTACTCCTAGTAGTATTTGTTTGTTGTCTTTTGTTGCTTTGCTCCTTCCGTGCAGGCTGAGACCTAATCTCCTGCAAGTACAGTAAAATAATTTACCTATTTTTGCAGACCCTATTCATAGGATAAAAAAAATTAAGATTGCCTTTTACTTTTGAAACATTTATATTTGATGAAGTTGCTGTCTTGAGTTTAGTATTGATATTGTGAAAATGAATGCAATTTGGA
>NW_011494854.1:247286-248005 GCF_000754665.1 Bison bison bison | reverse complement strand
ATAAAGAACAGAAATGGTATGGACCTAACAGAAGCAGAAGATATTAAGAAGAGGTAGCAAGAATACACAGAAGAACTGTACAAAAAAGATCTTCACGACCCAGATAATTGCAATGGTGTGATCACTCATCTAGATTCAAACATCCTGGAATGTGAAGTCAAGTGGGCCTTAGAAAGCGTCACTACGAACAAAGCTAGTGAAGGTGATAGAATTTCAGTTGAGCTATTTCAAATACTAAAAGATGATACTGTGAAAGTGCTGCACTCAATATGCCAGCAAAGTTGGAAATCTCAGCAGTGGCGACAGGACTGGAAAAGGTCAGTTTTCATTCCAAATTCCAAGGAAAGACAATGCCAAAGAATGCTCAAACTACCACACAATTGCACTCATCTCACACACTAGTAAAGTAATGCCCAAAATTCTCCAAGCCAGGCTTCAGCAATACATGAACCGTGAACTTCCAGATGTTCAAGCTGGTTTTAGAAAAGGCAGAGGAACCAGAGATCAAATTGCCAACATCCACAGGATCATAGAAAAAGCAAGAGAGTTCCAGAAAAATATCTATTTCTGCTTTATAGAGTATTCCAAAGCCTTTGACCATGTGGATCAGAATAAACTGTGGAAAATTCTGAGAGAGATGGGAATACGAGACCACCTGACCTGCCTCTTGAGAAACCTGTATGCAGGTCAGGAACCAACAGTTAGAACTGGACACGGAA
>NW_011494854.1:246791-247186 GCF_000754665.1 Bison bison bison | reverse complement strand
CCTGAAGCTGATCAGTTCAGTTCAGTTCAGTCACTCAGTCGTGTCTGACTTTTGCAACCCCATGAATCGCAGCAGGCCAGGCCTCCCTGTCCATCAAGAACTCCTGGAGTTCACTCAGACTCACGACCATCGAGTCAGTGATGCCATCCAGCCATCTCATCCTCTGTCGTCCCCTTCTCCTCCTGCCCCCAATCCCTCCCAGCATCAGAGTCTTTTCCAATGAGTCAACTCTTCGCATGAGGTGGCCAGAGTACTGGACTTTCAGCTTTAGCATCATTCCTTCCAAAGAAATCCCAGGGCTGATCTCCTTCAGAATGGACTGGTTGGATCTCCTTGCAGTCCAAGGGACTCTCAAGAGTCTTCTCCAATACCAAAATTCTTCAGCGCTCAGCCTT
>NW_011494854.1:245606-246691 GCF_000754665.1 Bison bison bison | reverse complement strand
GATGGCTGAATGGCATCACTGACTCGATGGACATGAGTTTGTGTGAACTCCGGGAGTTGGTGATGGACAGGGAGGCCTGGCGTGCTGCAATTTATGGGGTCGCAAAGAGTCGGACATGACTGAGTGACTGGACTGAATTGAACTGAGATCATTTCACACTGTTATATATCTTGATTTCCTGCCCTGTCTCCAACACTAAAGGTACTTAAAAACAGCAGCCATACCTAATTTTCTCTCCCAACACATAAGATATGCCTTTTCCATAGAAGAGTCTCAAATGTTTGTCAAGTAAAGGAAGAAATGTACTTGTGTAAATTAATACAGGTAGTAAGTGGTAGATAAATGTTTCAAATGCTAGTTTTCTGGTATTAGGTTCAGGGATCTTCATGCTGTAATTGTTACCTATATTTTGAATTTGTGGCAGGTGCATGGTCAGTAAAGAACATATAGGGAAGCATAACTCTAAGGTCATAAAAGTTTTTCAATACCTATATACATTTTATTTTACTTTATTTTATATTATTTCTTCATTAAGAAGAATTTTTTATTCTATTTTCTATATAAATTTACATCAACCTCAGTAGGCTAAACTCAAGGTGTCAATAGAGCTGTTTCTTTCTGAAGGCTCTGTATGAAAATCTATTTGTCTTTTGGATAAAGAAAAAATCTGTTTGTCTGTTGGAACTCTGAAGATAGGACCCAGAAAACTCTGTGGTCACAAGATTTCAGCTGTTTTTAATATATGGTAAAGTTTAAGAACATTCTAAACCATTCTAATACTTAATAAACTTTTTGGTGGTAGCTATATCTAAGTCTGGAGTAATCTAACTACTATTCAATAGGATAGCAATTCTAGAAATCAGAGAGGGTCAAAGTATAAGTGCTTATAAAGGCTAAATGTCCGTGTATCTTTGTTATCCTTATTAATTTCAGGGACAGTAGGAAATAATTGAAACAGTTATTATCTCAAGTTGCAGCTCAGAGAGCATTTGAAGGTAAGCTTTCAAGGAGGAGGAAGATAAAAATATCATATTCCAAAAACTGCATTTTAAATCCATTTCAGAAAAAAAAAAAAAAAAAAAACA
>NW_011494854.1:244374-245506 GCF_000754665.1 Bison bison bison | reverse complement strand
GGAAAAACAGACTGTTTCCAAATAGGAAAAGTAGTACATCAAGGCTGTATATTGTCACCCTGTTTATTTAACTTCTATGCAGAGTACATCATGAGAAATGCTGGGTTAGAGGAAGCACAGGCTGGAACGAAGATTGCTGGGAGAAATATCAATACCATAGATATGCAGATGACACCACCCTTATGGCAGAAAGTGAAGAGGAACTAAAAAGCCTCTTGATGAAGGTGAAAGAGGAGAGTGAAAAAGTTGGCTTAAAACTCAACATTCAGAAAATGAAGAACATGGCATCTGGTCCCATCACTTCATGGGAAATAGATGGGGAAACAGTGGAAACAGTGTCAGACTTTATCTTTTTGGGCTCCAAAGTCACTGCAGATTCTGACTGCAGCCATGAAATTAAAAGACTCTTACTCCTTGAAAGGAAAGTTATGACATACCTAGATAGCATATTCAAAAGCAGAAACATTACTTTGCCAACAAAGGTCGGTCTAGTCAAGAAATGGTTTTTCCTGTGGTCATGTATGGATTTGAAAGTTGGAATGTGAAGAAAGCTGAGCACCAAAGAATTGATGCTTTTGAACAGTGGTGTTGGGGAAGACTCTTGAGAGTCCCTTGGACTGCTGCTGCTGCTGCTGCTAAGTCACTTCAGTCGTGTCTGACTCTGTGCAACCCCATAGACAGCAGCCCACCAGGCTCCTCTGTCTCTGGGATTCTCCAGGAAAGAACATTGGAGTGAGTTGCCATTTACTTCTCCAATGCGTGAAAGTGAAAAGTGAAAGTGAAGTCGCTCAGTCGTGTCCGACTCTTCACGACCCCATGGACTGCAGCCTACCAGGCTCCTCTGTCCATGGGATTTTCCAGGCAAGAGTACTGGAGTGGGGTGCCCTTGCACTGCAAGGAGATCCAACCAGTCCATTCTGAAGGAGATCAGTCCTGGGTGTTTTTTGGAAAGACTGATACTAAAGCTGAAACACCAATACTTTGGCCAACTAATGTGAAGAGTTTACTTATTGGAAAATTTTCTGATGCTGGGAGGAATTGGGCGCAGGAGGAGAAGGGCATGACAGAGGATGAGATGGCTGAATGGCATCACTGACTCGATGGACATGAGTTTGTGTGAACTCCGGGAGTT
>NW_011494854.1:221874-244274 GCF_000754665.1 Bison bison bison | reverse complement strand
AGCTCAAGAGTCTTCTCCAATACCAAAATTCTTCGGCGCTCAGCCTTCTTCACAGTCCAACTCTCACATCCATACATGACCACAGGAAAAACCATAGCCTTGACTAGACGAACGTCTGTTGGCAAAGTAATGTCTCTGCTTTTGAATATGCTATCTAGGTTGGTCATAACTTTCCTTCCAACGAGTAAACGTCTTTTAATTTCATGGCTGCAGTCACCATCTGTAGTGATTTTGGAGCCCAGAAAAATAAAGTCTGACAATGTTTCCACTGTTTCCCCATCTATTTCCCATGAAGTGATGGGACTGGATGCCATGATCTTCGTTTTCTGAATGTTGAGTTTTAAGCCAACTTTTTCACTCTCCTCTTTCACTTTCATCAAGAGGCTTTTTAGTTCCTCTTCACTTTCTGCCATAAGAGTGGTGTCATTTGCATATCTGAAGTTATTGATATTTCTCCTGGCAATCTTGATTCTAGCTTGTGCTTCTTCCAGCCCAGCGTTTCTCATGATGTACTCTGCATGTAAGTTAAATAAGCATGGTGACAACATACAGCTTGACATACTTCTTTTCCTATTTGGAACCAGTCTGTTGTTCCATGTCCAGTTCTAACTGTTGTTTCCTGATCTGCATACAGATTTCTGAATTCCTGAAGCTGATAACACCTATATTATGAATTGTAGTAGTTTGATAAGTCACTTCTGTTTTTAATCCATTTCTCTTTTCCATCTAATTGTTTAATCTATTTCTATGACCAATCACTAAGAATATCATTGAGTTATATTATGGAAATAAAGCGCTGTATGGCACAGTTAGTGCCCTGGAAAACTGAAAATATTGAGTGGGAGATATGAATAATACTTCAAAAAGCATTTAAAGACAATATTCTGCCACATAAAATTATTTCAGAGAAATTGTTCACTTAGTAGTATAATTGAAGTGGTTTTCACAACCTGAGCAGATCTCACAAATATTTCCAGGATTCAAAAATATATTTGAGTTTCTTGGATAGATATGCACTTTATATGTTAAGGTAAATGCTTCAAGTGAATCTAGCTGATAGAAAATATCCACCCCTCTCCCCTACTCAACTGCCATCTGTACTCTTTATTCTGCTTTTATGATACAATGTTAAGTTTTACACATCTACATTTCCATAGGAAAATGACAGGTGGAAGCTGGCCTGGCACTATCAGCCTGCTATTGGAATTAGCAGATGGCCCTGCCCTAACCCCTAGGCTGCCGGGGTCCAGCCCCGGCTGATCCAGGGTATTTGAAGGGGAGACGGCTTAGGCGACTATTTAAATATTCATCAAAGATATAAAGAGTAATAGAATGAGGATAGCTCAGTAGGAAAATTCAGTAGAGAAAAGAGGCTGAGTAGCTTGGTTTACACGGGAGACCAATAAAACTTCAAGACAAGAAGCTTGCACCACTTACGTAGGCCGCAGGCGTCCTTCCGTTCTCCTGAAGGAGAGGAGAGGCTGAGGCCTCCCCGGTCGGATCTTAGAAGCCCAGGCATAATTAGTAAGCATGTTGGGTTCCACGCTCCAGATGGAGACTCAGCCAGAGTGAGAGAGAGAGAGACATGGGGAAATCAGTCTTTCAAGGAACTGATCCCAATTCTTTATTTTCCAGAGTCTGTTTTTATACACTGAGATGTTATACAAAAGTCACGCAGGGACAGCAGTCCTGACTTTTATTAAAGTCAGGTGCTTCACACAAATGTATACAGAGGTCTTAGGGGTGTTACACCATCTTCTGGCCAGGGGGCCTGCTGACAATTTATGACCCTCTCCTTGTGACAGTGGTCAGTCAACCAGAACACTTTTTTCTCCAAGGGTGATTATTCTTAAAACAGACGCCACCCAAATAAAGTTACATTCCTATAGGGTGAGTGTGTAGTGGGTTTTAGTTAAGGAAAGAATTTACTTAGCCTAAGGTCTAACATGATTAATATCAAAGGTTAATATTTATTTCTTCTATATATTCATTAATGTGTGTAAGGGCAGGAGATGTGGAGACTTAGCAACAAACATTGGCTCAACAAATGAAAAATCCTTCACCAATACAATTTCTAATCAGCCCATTATACTAATAGTTTTCTAACTTTTCTAAGGAACCTGTTTTTAGAAGGTTTAAAGCATCTCGTGCCTCTCATGGTTGGGAGGCTGTGAGCAATAACATGTGGCCAGACAAGCCCGTCAGGCAGGCTAGAGAACCTTCAGATGAGTTTGTAGGTTGAAACAGTCCTATCACACCCAGGAATTATTATTAACTGGAGCTCTAAGTTAACTCCTTCTCTGAAAGAGGTGGTGGGGGACAGCCCCCCGTAAAGTCAGAGGAGTAGGTGAGAGTACAAAGTAGTAAAGTAGGCAGGCTCTGGTTATGGGGGTAGATGCTCGAGGATTTCCAGGGGGACTCCTGAGGCTCGATCCCGCCTTTGCGTATGTCAAGCCTCCTTCCTCATGACTTTGCCATGGGCGGAGTACCTCACGCTGGCCCCCAACACTAGGCTGTCATGTTCTGTTGAATGCAACTTTGTAGAACCCTAATATCAAACAAGGCAATTTTGTGACTGTGACAGGTCAAGACAAAACACAGAAGAGCCTCATAAGCATATCTCAGTAGAGGAAAGCAGTAATTATATCCAAATCATAAAATTGTTCATCCATCCTCCTTGACTGTATCTATTATGAATAGTATCATTTAGTTGTAAAGTCTAGATTATTTTCACTTAAGAAAAGGCAAATAGTTTTACTTTGGATAAATTTAAAATTTCTCTAATCACATACTCCCTATTCTGTTGTATATTTTGTTACATAAAAATCTAAAACATCCCAGTGGAATGGGTACTAGTTATCTGGAGCTGAAATATAAAGATGCCAGAGTCCTCGAACAATCTATGTCATAATCATTATTTTTGCATCAGATCATTTGGGAAACAGCTCCTTAATCAACAGGTGGAAAACCATGTCAAAATTCATAGATCTCTTTTCAGCTCGATTGAATTATGGTAGCTTGAACTGATTATTAGTTTTAAGTTCTAACACACAGCATAGCTTGTTACTTACAGATGTAGTACAGAGTATAATACAGACCTGTTCACTTCACTTTAGTTGTTCAGTCATGTCCGACTCTTTGCGACCCCATGGACTGCAGCATGCCAGGCCTCCCTGTCCATCACCAACTCCCGGAGTCCATCCAAACTCACATCCATTGAGTCAGTAATGCCATCCAACCATCTCACCCTCTGTGGTCTGCTTCTCCACCTGCTCTCAATCTTTCCCAGCATCAGGGTCTTTTCAAATGAGTCAGCTCTGCGTATTAGGTGGCCAAAGAATTGGAGTTTCATATTCAACATCAGTCCTTCCAATGAACACCCAGGACTGATCTCCTTTAGGATAGACTGGTTGGATCCCCTTGCAGTCCAAGGGACTCTCAAGAGTCTTCTCCCATAGCACAGTTCAAAGACATCAATTCTTCAGTGCTCAGCTTTCTTTACAGTCCAACTCTCATCCATACACGACTACTGGAAATACCATAGCCTTGACTAGACAGACCTTTCTTGGCAAAATAATAGGTTAAAATATGCTTATTTCTTTAACAATCATATACTAAACTATTGCACATACAAATGCCATTTGATTTCCTTTTTCCATTTAAATATTGTTTCCCTTGGCTATTAATTTTCTAACATCTATTTATAATGTTAATATGGACACACACATTTGTTTAAAGTCAATTTACAAATTTTATCTATTCTCTTTCAGTATTGTAAGGAAATTTCCCAATTTAGGTTCCAAGATAATTTAATCATCTGCTGTAACAAAACACAGATGCTATTTAAAACTTATAAGATTTCTAATTCGGATCATTTATTTTGCTTGGTGATTTTTCCTTAGTTAGTTGAATAAAAAAGAGATAGCAAAGGTTTGCATCATTTTAAAGTATATTGCATTTTCTTTATATAAGATTGTTTCCCTTGCTAAATTTAACTCAATTTTATATCTACCTACATGCATATATGTGCACATAAATGTACATGCACATAATGTGTGCAAGTAATTACTCACCAATGGGTAACATAATTTACAATTCCTAGGTATATTTCCATGAGTACAAATCATGTCTTTTTTTTTGTTCAATCTTATTTTGGCTATATAGATAAAATTTTTAGACAAATGAATATTACATGTGTCTTATCAGTAATGGTTATTATTTTGTCTATCTAGTTTTTCTTCATTACAGGATGGTATGCTTACTTTGGGAAGGCTATTATCAACCCTGTGCCAATAATATTTCCCTGGAATGGATTACTTATTTTAATATCTTGCTTGTTTGGCCCTGCTTATACCCTCTGGTAATAAAAGTGAAAATATATTATACTAATATATCCTGAGGGCCATAGTAATGTCCAAAATTGAAAAAAAACTAATCAGAGGGAATTAAGCCAACACGCAGAAAGAAATATTAAGAAGCAGTAGAGACAAAGTTCTGGGTTGTGATGTAAATTATAGTTCTCAATATATTTAAGGTAAGGTTGTATTATTCCTATAGCTCAGTTACAGGCATTGATCTATTTTCTTCCATCCTTAAGCTATGTTGAACTGAGTTTTGATCTCAATTATTCTGTGGAGAATTGATTTATAATTCACAGACATCATCTATAATATTAAGAAGGCTCTATCATGTGAAAAGTACTTTTCTAGGCATAACAATACCTAATTTTAATGTTAAATTCATCAGTCCTATATTTGTGTGTCTGTGTTTGCATGCATATGTGCAAGTACATTTATTTTTATAGTGCAAACAGGAACACACACACACACCAAAAAAAAAAAAAAAAAGGAGAAAAAATTTGGGGCTAAAATTAGACTTGACAAGAAAAGCTATGGGGATTTTGCTCAAACTCAACAAAATGCAGTAAGCTTGCTCACTATACTAGGTAGTATGGAGGAAGCCAATGATCAGAATGTTTTGACCATTAGAGGTCTTTGGCATTGCCTAGTAGATTATGGTACCCCAAAAACTGAAATAAAATACATGATTAAACTGCTAAAATCTCGCTTGATTTATGTATAACCTGAAAATCTCTAGATCTGATGAACTAAGATCTAACTGAAATCACTACAATAATCCCATAAGCAATTCCAGGATAAAGTTAGTTCATAATCCAAGAACACCTTGAGTTAAGGGAATGATGGTAGAGCTTGAGAAAGAATTCTACTATATAGTCAGATGCCATATGCTATATATCTCCCCAGCCTTCTACAAATAGACCTATGATTATTTACTAAGGTGACTGTGCACTGAAGAAAGGGAAACAATCAGACATTTTGGATACTGCTGGATACAATGCTTTGAACTGACAATTACAGGTGACCCCAAATTCTCTTGTGGTCCACAATTATACTAGGGATTATGGAATTTATGTTAGAAATGAAGTGTTGGCCTGAGCTCTTCTCACAATGGTCCCTGTAGGTCATGAGTCGTCTCTGTGATTGTATCCCCAGTTCAGAATGTCTAATTGGACAGAGGTATTTAGTAATTTGGGTGGCTTCCAAGGTGGCAGTAGTAGTAAATAACCTGTCTGCCAATGTGAAAATGAAAGTGGTAAAGAATCTATCTGCCAATGTAGGACATGCAAGAGAAGCTGGTTGATCCCTGGGTTGAGAAGTTCCCCTGGAGGAGGGAATGGCAATGCACTCTTCTCTGCTCAAATATTCTTGCCTGGAGAATCACATGGACAGAGGAGCCTGGTGAGATATAGTCCATAAGGTTGCAGAGTCGGACATGACTGAAGCAACTTAGCATGCATACACATTTATTAATTTGCAGAAGGCAATGACACCCCACTCCAGTACTCTTGCCTGGAAAATCCCATGGATGGAGGAACCTGGTAGGCTGCAGTCCGTGGGGTCGCTAGGAGTCAGACATGACTGAGTGACTTCACTTTCACTTTTCACTTTCATGCATCGGAGAAGGAAATGGCAACTCACTCCAGTGTTCTTGCCTGGAGAATCCGAGGGATGGGGGAGCCTGGTGGGCTGCCATCTATGGGGTCGCACAGAGTCAGATATGACTGAAGTGACTTAACAGCAGCAGCACATATATACCCTAACTTAGTGGCTCAGATGGTAGAGAAACTGCCTGAAATGCAGGAGACCTGGGTTCGATACCTGGGTTGGGAAGACACCCTAGAGAAGGGAATGGCTACCCACTCCACTGATGTATCCTGGAAAATGTCATGGACAGAGAAGCCTGGCGGGCTACAGTCCATGGGTTCACAAAGAGTCAACACAACTGAGAAACTAACAGTTTCATTTTCATTCCTTAACAAATGAACTGATAAATATGATGTTAGAGTAAGCCAAATGGAATCACCAGAACTTCCTTTGAACTACAAAAAAATATTAAAACAAAATATATACCACATTACTGGAGGGGCTGCAGAGACTTCTGCCACCATTGAAAGCCTGAAAGATTCAGTGATTACGATTGCTTACCACATACCCATATAATTTATAGATGAATTTTAGATAGCAATGGCAGATTATTAGAGACTTAATGGATCTTTCTTTATTAGTAGTTAAAGTTATTGTTTCTAAGTGATTTTATTGCTAGAACAAGTCAACACATGTGCAGGGATTTAATAAGTGCCAGTAGTCTGGCCAGTGTTTATTTTTTCCTCCTTATACTTGTTAAAGATCTTCAACAGCCATTTTTGTCTAACTCCTAGGGCTAGTAATATGGCTTTTATGCCTTCCCTTGGGGCTAATTCAACTCTCCATCCTTGATTGCCTCTTTATTTACAGAACACTATGTTCTTCTTTTGACTTAGTAGCAGAAATTAGCAAATATTCTACTATCCCTTATAAAATACATGTATGCCAGTAAATGGGAAATAAATTTTACAAAAATTTAGCTGTCAACTACGTTAATCTCTTGAGGTCCAGTTGTTCAAGACATATAGATATATTTCTTCAATGAACAAATTTTGCACCTGATACCATGTACTGCTAGAAAAAGAGACACATGCTTAGTCTGACATTTCAATATTGGAGGCAACATATACCCAATACCAGTGAGCATCTCTGACCCATACACCAAGCAACACTAAAACTTTCCAGTTTTGAATAGCATTTAAGTTCAGTTCAGTCACACAGTCGTGTCTGACTCTTTGTGACCCCATGAAATGCAGCATGCCAGGCCTCCCTGTCCATCACCAACTCCCAGAGTCCACCCAAACCCATGTCCATCAAGTTGGTGATGCCATCCAACGATCTCATCCTCTGTCATCCCCTTCTCCTCCTGCCCTCAATCTTTCCCAGCATCAGGGTCTTTTCAAATGAGTCAGCTCTTCATATGAAGTGGCCAAAGTATTGGAGTTTCAGCTTCAGCATCAGTCCTTCCAATGAATATTCAGGACTGATTTCCTTTAAGATCTACTGGTGGATATCCTTGCTGGCCAAGGGACTCTCAAGAGTCTTCTCCAACACCACAGATTAAAAGTATTGATTCTTTGGTGCTCAGCTTTAATAATAGTCCAACTCTCACATCCATACATGACTACTGGAAAAATCATAGCTTTGACTATATGGACTTTTGTTGACAAAGTATTGTCTCTGCTTTTTAATATGCTGTCTAGGTTGGTCATAACTTTCCTTCCAAGGAGTAAGTGTCTTTAAATTTCATGGCTGCCTTCACCATCTGCAGTGATTTTGGAGCCCAGAAAAATAAATTTAGCCACTGTTTCCCCATTTATTTGCCATGAAGTGATGGAACCAGATGTCATTATCTTAGCTTTCTGAATGTGGAGCTTTAAGCCAAATTTTTCACTCTCCTCTTTTCCTTTAATCAAGAGGCTCTTTAGTTCTTCACTTTCTGCCATAAGGGTGGTGTCATCTGCATATATGAGTTTATTGATATTTCTCCCAGCAATCTTGATTCCAGCTTGTGCTTTCTCCAGCCCAGCATTTCTCATGATGTATTCTGCAAATAAGTTAAATAAGCAGGGTGACAACATACAGCCTTGACGTACTCCTTTTCCTATTTGGAACCAGTCTGTTGTTCCATGTCCAGTTCTAACTGTTTCTTCTTGAGCTGCATACAGGTTTCTCAATAGACAGGTCGGGTGGTCTGGTATTCCCAACTCTTTCAGAATTTTCTACAGTTTATTGTGATCCACAAAATCAAAGGCGTTGGCATAGTCAATAAAGCAGAAATAGATGTTTTTTTTCTGGAACTCTCTTGCTTTTTCAATGATCCAGAGGATGTTAGCAATGTGATCTCTGCTCACTCTGCCATTTCTGAATCCAGCTTGAACATTTGGAAGTTCATAGTTTACATATTGCTGAAGCCTGGCTTGGAGAATTTTGAGCATTACTTTACTAGCATGGGAAATAGATGGGGAAATAGTGGAAACAGTGTCAGACTTTATTTTTCTGGGCTCCAAAATCACTACAGATGGTGACTGCAGCCATGAAATTAAAAGACACTTACTCCTTGGAAGAAAAGTTATGACCAACCTAGATAGCATATTCAAAAGCAGAAATATTACTTTGCCAACAAAGGTTCGTCTAGTCAAGGCTATGGTTTTTCCTGTGGTCATGTATGGGTGTGAGAGTTGGACTGTGAAGAAGGCTGAGTGCTGAAGAATTAATGCTTTTGAACTGTGATGTTGGAGAAGACTCTTGAGAGTCCCTTGGACTGCAAGGAGATCCAATCAGTCCATTCTGAAAGAGATCAGCCCTGGGATTTCTTTGGAAGGAATGATGCTAAAGCTGAAACTCCAGTACTTTGGCCACCTCATGCAAAGAGTTGACTCATTGGAAAAGACTCTGATGCTGGGAGGGATTGGGGGCAAGAGGAGAAGGGGACGACAGAGGATGAGATGGCTGGATGGCATCACTGACTCTATGGACATGAGTCTGAATGAACTCCGGGAGTTGGTGATGGACAGGGAGGCCTAGCGTGCTGCAATTCATGGGGTCACAAAGAGTCAGACACGACTGAGTGACTGATCTGATCTGATCTGATCTTGCGTGTGAGATGAGTGCAATTGTGTGATAGTTTAAGCATTTTTTTGGCATTGCCTTTCTTTGGGATTGGAATGAAAACTGACATTTACCAGTCCTGTGGCCAATGCTGAGTTTTCCAATTTCGCTGGCATATTGTGCAGCACTTTCACAGCATCATTTTTTAGTATTTGAAATGAACAACTGGAATTTCATCACCTCCACTAGCTTTGTTTGTAGTGATGCTTCCTAAATCCCACTTGACTTCACATTCCAGGATGTCTGGCTCTACTTCAGTGATCACACCATCGTGATTATCCGGGTCATGAAGATCTTTTTAGTACAGTTCTTCTGTGTATTCTTGCCACCTCTTCTTAATATCGCCTGCTTCTGTTAGGTCCCTACCATTTCTTTCCTTTATTGAGCCCATCTTTGCATGAAATGTTCCCTTGGGATCTCTAATTATCTTGAAGAGATCTCTAGTCTTTCCCATTCTATTGTTTTCCTCTATTTCTTTGCATTGATTGCTGAGGAAGGCTTTCTTATCTCTCCTTGTTATTCTTTGGAACTCTGCATTCAAATAGGTATATCTTTCCTTTTCTCCTTTGCTTTTCACTTCCCTTCTTTTCACAGCTATTTTTAAGGCCTCCTCAGACAGCCATTTTGCTTTTTTGCATTTCTTTTTCTTGGGAATGGTCTTGATTCCTGTCTCCTGTACAATGTCATGAACCTCCAACCACAGCTCATCAGGCACTCTATCAAATCTAGTCCCTTAAATCTATTTCTCACTTCCACTGTATAGTCATAAAGGATTTGATTTCAGTCATACCTGATGGTATAATGGTTTTCTCCATTTTCTTCAGTTTGAGTCTGAATTTGCCAATAAAGAGTTCATGATCTGAGCCACAGTCATTTAGACAATATAAATTTCTGTAACATGTGCAATGTTCCATAAAAACAAAACAAAACAAAATACTATTCTACCACTGTATTATATGGTCCAGAGGAACAAATTTTGTTTGAAATGCCTTTGGTTATGCACACAAGATTGCTGTTTGGACTCAGGGGTTTCTCCTTAGAAATTCATGTTGATGTATGGCAAAACCAATACTATATTGTAAAGTAATTAGCCTCCAATTAAAATAAATTAATTTATGTTAAAAAAAAAAGAAATTTGTAGTAATGTGATCCCTTACCCAGCTGATAGTAACTATTTGGGATTTTTTTGTTTGTTTATTTGTTTGTTTTTGAGAAACAACTCTTGCCTCCTCAGGGCCCTAGGAGAGACAGAATACTTGACCATACAGACTAAAATTACCATTTGACCTGAGCTGCCTATCATGACTTAGGTATTCTGTGATCTTTCAAACCTTAAAGGTGTATGTGTACAGCAATAGTCCATCATCAAACAGATGTGGTATATACAAGATTTGGCTTGGGTAGGTCTTAAATTTGTAAATAGTTTGCATAGCCTATGTTCTAGATGCCCATATCTCATCCTCCTACTTTGTTGCCTCTTTCTTGTCAATCTATACCTGTGATTTTGTAGAATATTCAGTTGAATATTGTGGGATAATTCTCCATGGATCTCTTATACTGCTATGTGTCTTTTGAGCAAAAGAGCTGACTCGTTTTACTCTACTTTACCTTTTGAAGGATATTTGTAAAGCATAGAGCCTTGGAAGAGAAAGATAGCATCTCCCTCTGGAGAACATGACAAGCTTAATTACAGTCCAGTATAATAAAGATGAGCTTTCTCTGGTGGCTCAGTCAGTAAAGAATCTGCCTGCAGTGCAGGAGACCTGGGTTCAGTCCCTTGGTTGAGAAGATCCCTTGGAGGAGGACATGGCACCCACTCCAGTATTCTTACCTGGAGAATTGCCATAGACAGAGGAGCCTGGCAGGCTGCAGTCCATGCAGTCACAGACAGTTGGACATAACTGAGCAACTAAGCACACTGCACACCCATAATAAAAATAATGTCAGGGCAAAAAATAGACCAACAGAATAAGAGCTTGGGTTTCCTAAACTTGTTTATTTTCTATTGTAATACAGGCTATAATATATTCAGTCAATATCTGATCCCCTTTGAATCACTTTGTGGGAATTGGATTTCAGTGAACCAGCATGATTGCTGATACTCTGGCTATTGCTACTTTTGTGACTAGTAACTCTTTATCTTTGACTCAATTCTTTATCTTTGACTGAGTACATTAATTCTTCTTTCCAGTATCCATCAAACCGTGGCAGACTAGCTTGTTAACTTGCAAACAGAGGAAACTTTCAGATTCTTCATAGGCACTGTGAGTTTTATCCATGAGAATGAAGTGATGACAGAGGCATGGCTTTCTAGAAGAAAAAGGATGACTATTTGAGCTGACATAAGGAACACAAAATTTGCATTTGGAGCTGTTAGCAAATGTTCTTTTCTAAGTGGTGAGTGACTGGAAGTGCTATTAAGAGTTCCTCAGTTCTGTACCTATTAATGCATGTTTAAAGGATGCATATGGGAAAAAGAATTGAAAAAGGCCACCCAAATGGTGATTTGATTGCTGCTCACTCTCCTTCAGGCAGGAGGAAAGAGCTATGTTTTTATGACAGCAGGAACACAAGTTCTGCAGTCCCAGATGAAGGATAAGATGACTATAGCTATTGAGTCAAGAAGTCCCCAAAAATAAAATACATGGTGCTAGGAATGAAGATGTAGAACATTAGATGGACAAAAAACATTAGAAATTTCTTTAGTTGAGCTATGTGGACAGCTTCTCACAGGAGAAATTAAACACAATGCCTTATTTATTAGAATGACATGACCCCATCATTTCTACCTGCTCTACCTTGATATTACTACTTCAAGGAAAAAGATGCTTATGGATGAGAAAGAGTTTATATTTAGAATGTTTTCAGTTATACTAGATATTGTACTATCATCTTACATGGAATCAGGCCTTTGCTGATTTATTCAGCAAATGAACCCTGGTGCACAATTTATTCCATAACAGAGACTGTTCATTTCTACACTACATACAGTACCCCCAAACAAGAGACAGCTTAAATAGTAAAATGGTTAATTGCATGTATTGTGTTTTTACCTTAGTAGGGTCCATGGGACATTGCTGCTGCTGCTAAGTTGCTTCAGTCCTGTCCGATTCTGTGTGACCCCATAGACGGCAGCCCACCAGGCTCCGCCATCCCTGGGATTCTCCAGGCAAGAACACTGGAGCGGGTTGCCATTTCCTTCTCCAATGCATGAAAGTGAAAAGTGAAAGTGAAGTCGCTCAGTAGTGTCCGACTCTTAGCAACCCTATGGACTGCAGCCTACCAGGCTCTTCCATCCATAGGATTTTCCAGGCAAGAGTACTGGAGTGGGGTGTCATTGCCTTCTCCCCATGGGACAGTATATGGCAATAAATATAAAATATTCTATTTCTTCATCTGTGCTATGATTACACAGATGTGGACACTTGATAAATATTCATTCAGTTTTATGCTAATGATTTGGGGGCTTTTCTTATACCTATATTAAAATGTACTTTAGTAAAAAGTTATTTTAAAACAAACAGCAAAAATTAGGGAAGTATCTTTCTCTTAGGAGGAGTAAGTTCTACTGTCATTGAGATTCTGGTTTTCAGTGAGCCAACTTAATATCTAATAATAAAGCAAAATCTTTATGTAAAAGTTTAAATATTAAGAATTCATCAATTGAAAATGAATAAAACCAAACACAACAACAGCAACTTTAGTTGTGTCTTCCTTAGAAGACACTTCTCTTTCAGACACAACATTTTTATAAAAAAATGTTCACTATCTACAAACATTACAACTATATTCTGCTTCTATAGAGATGCTTAGCTTTCTTACATCATGTCTTTTAAAAAGAAACTTGTATTGTTGAAAATACTTTTTTTTTCCTTCTGAGTTTTACAAAGTGTAGCAAGTCTTCAAAACTCATACATATGACTCCTTTTCCCCTACAGTCTTCTCATATCATTTCAGTCAGAAGACAACTTCCATGGCTCTCCCTGGCACTAACTAGATTTTGTTTGATAGTATAAGTGTTTTAAATATTCCTAGTATCTTTAATAATGTTATATAAAAATTATTATGGGCACAAAGTAATCTTTGGAGCAAAGAAAATAATTCAGTGAAGTGAAGTGAAAGTTGCTGAGTCATGTCTGACTCTTTGTAATCCCATGAGCTATACAGTACATGGAATTCTCCAGGCCAGAATACTGGAGTGGGTAGCCTTTCACTTCTCCAGGGGATCTTCCCAACTCAGGGATCAAATCCAGGTCTCCCATACTGCAGGCGGATTCTTTACCAGTTGAGCCACAAGTGAAGCCCAAAGAATTCAGTAAGAGTCATTCAAATAAGTCAGTTAAATTTTGAATATAAATTAGCTTAAAGTTGGCATAGGAATTTGCTCAGGAAATCAGATTTAATGAATATAAATTTTAATTGAGGATTCCCATGTTTTTTTGCTTTTTAAAACATGGTAGCATCTTATACATCTTCTAGTAGTCCCTAGATCTCTAAGAATGATTACTTTAAAGGATTAAAAATATAGAAGCGAGAAAATACTGAATATAACTGGCCAAGCATACTTAATTCTGAAGGCTCTCTGTTTTTGACTAGTGTTCAAATTTGATAGTTCTGAATTTTCTGTTTTGTGTATATGCATATATTTGAAATGATGAAGTCAATATTTGCCTTTTCAGAAGTCTTTTAAAGTGTATGTCAATTTTATTTCATCAGAATTAGCTACAGTAAAAGATTTAGTGAGGTTTCCACAATGCTACATAAATATAGAAGATTATCTAGTTCTACAGAGTTGTTGTTTTTATATATAAGAACACTTTTAGAAGGGAAAATTAATTTTTTGAAATAGAATCAAATGAGCAAAGACAATGTTTGTGTGTTTTCTCCTTACTAAGTAAGAAGAAATAGGATATTACTTCACTTTTAAATATATGAGACTCAAACAGCTTTTTAAAAATATTTCTGAAATTGTTGGAGAAAGAGACTTTATACTTAATAAATATTTTCAACTAATAAGAAAATTTTAAAGACTCTTCAGTACTTTGTATTCAAGGGTCTTATTGTGATAAATATTGAGTAATATACCTAAATAAGGTTTTCAAATCATTTTCATAATCTCATGGATCTATATAACATTTCTAGGGGGATTTTTTCACAAAGTATTAACTATTTTTCTAAGATACATAGAGTATAAAAAAGTTGATCTTTTTTTATTTGTAATTTCCCATAAACTTGCAAATTTTTTTAAATTTTATTTTTAAACTTTATAATATTTTATTGGTTCTGCCATATATCAAAATGAATCCGCCACATGCGTACATGTGTTCCCCATCCTGAACCCTCCTCCCTCCTCTCTCCCCATACCATCCCTCTGGGTCGTCCCAGTGCAACAGCCCCAAGCATCCAGTATCGTGCATCGAACCTGGACTGGCGACTCATTTCATATATGATATTATACATAAAAGTTCTGATGTTTATTGTAACAAAAGACTGCCCATAAACTCCATTTTCCTCTCTGTTGCTTCTAACAATAATAGAGATGCATTTTGGGGGGTTACTACATTTTGATTCTTTATAACTGATTGGATGGTTGTCTGTCAGTTGAGCCATTCGTTTCCTGTACTTATTTTATGTCTTGTTTAATAATACTGACTCCACCATGCACATGGAGTTGTGTGTTCAACCATATGTAAAACAAAGCAAACAAAAACTCAGAATAATTCAATCCAAGTCATGTAGACTTATAGTCATCAAATCTTTGATGTTAAAGAAAGGTTCTGAGAGAAATAGTAGAGGAAGTACAACTATATGTAGCAAAGAAAACTTCATTTAAACACGAATTAGAGAATGACCTAATCACTGTTTTACAAGCTTTGCACAATATTCACAAAATAAAATATGGCTTGAACAAAAGCAATAAAGAAAGGCAGGGTGTTCTTCATAGATTTCCCTCACAAACATATTTAAGTTTTGATAAATAACTGGAAGATTATTTTACAATGGTCCTATGACTGCAACTTGAAGGATTTACAAACAGGGTCCATCAGGAGTGGAGAGGCTAGAAGAACAATTGCAGTGGAGAGGACCCCCCTCCCCTTTTATTTTTCTCTCTCTCTCTCTCTCTGATTTGCCTTGTTAATTAGAAGAGATGAGTCCCAGATGTAAGCCTATTTGATGGGCTCAGAGCAGAGGTGAATATCTGCAGAAAACTAAGCATTGACCTAGAAACAAAAAGGAAAATTAAAACACACACACACACATATGAGTTGAGGGATTTATTTTAGTTTGCCTTCTAATCAAAGCAACTTACTTACCCAGAAGCAGGGAACAAACTAGCATTTGTATAGCAGATGGCATAAGGTACAGAAATACATTTATACAGCAAAAGTATCTCCATGTTATAACTGTCCATATTCTCAGTTCCCTCTATAATAACCTTTGGAAATTGAGTTATAAAATTAAAATAAATGTCATCAAAGCCCTACCGTTCAAACAAATTACAAGGGAAATAGTCAATTAGAATATGGAAAAAAATGGATGAGCAAGTAGATTCTACCCACATGGGTAAAGGCCATAGTTGGCCCAGAATAATCTATAATACAAAATTGGTTCAATGAGGTTTATACAATGATACGTCATCAGAGAAAATTGTCTAGTTCTGCAGATAGGTTGTGTTAATATATAAAATAAAACAACTTTTCAAATAGAATACCTGTTTTAAATGCATAAATAAGATAGTTGGTGATCATGTTACAAAAGGATCCTTTACAGACCATATTATAAATGCAGATACATATTAAATATCTAATTACGAGACCAGAGTTGTAAACATTCATATTTTTTTTAATTACAAATTTGAAAATATTTTTAAGTATCATGATTTTTAAGCTACTCCAGGTCATTTGATATACAGCCAGGTGGCACAAATTGAGTTCTACTCCCTTCCATTAATAAACCCATAGTAATTTCTTACAACTGAACAGAAAATTCCTTGTGAAGGTGTTAACCAATATGGTTATGTGGTGGTCATTATACTGCTTTACTGTGATGGTAATCTCACAACTTAAATTTCACAGATAGACTGCTGCTGCTGCTGCTGCTAAGTCGCTTCATCCGTGTCCGAGTCTGTGCAACCCCATAGACGGCAGCCCACCAGGCTCCTCTGTCCCTGGGATTCTCCAGGCAAGAACATTGGAGTGGGTTGCCAGTGGAAACAATGGCTGATTTTATTTTGGGGGGAGGGGTGCTCCAAAATCACTGCATATGATTGCAGCCATGAAATTAAAAGATGCTTACTTCATGGAAGGAAAATTATGACCATCCTAGACAGCATATTAAAAAGTAGAGACATTGCTTTGTCAGCAAAGGTCCATCTAGTCAAGCCTATGATTTTTCCAGTGGTCATGTATGGATGTGAGAGTTGGATTATAAGTAAATCTGAGTGCTGAAGAATTGATGCTTTTGAACTGTGGGTTGAGAGTCCCTTGGACTGCAAGGAGATCCACACAGTCTGGAAGGACTGATGCTGAAGTTGAAACTCCAATATTTTGGCCACCTGATGCAAAGAGCTGACTCATTTGAAAAGACTCTGATGCTGGGAAAGATTGAGGGCAGGAGGAGAAGGGGATGACAGAGGATGAGATGATTGGATGCTATCACTGACTCAATGGACATGGGTTTGTGCGGACTCCAGGAGTTGGTGATGGACAAGGAGGGGTGGCATACTGTGGTTCATGGGGTCGCAAAGAGTCGGATACAACTCAGCGACTGAATTGAACTGATGGGACCAGATGCCATGATCTTAGTTTTCTGAGTATTGAATTTTAAGCCAACTTTTTCATTCTCCTCTTTCACTTTCATCAAGAGGCTCTTTAGTTCTTCTTCTCTTTCTACCATAAGGGTGGTGTCATCTGTGTATCTGAGGTTATTGATATTTCCCCTGGCAATCTTGACTTCAGCTTGTGCTTCATCCAGCCAGGCATTTCACATAATGTACTCTGCATATAAGTTAAATAAGCAGGGTGACAATATACAGGCTTGATGTACTCCTTTGCCACTTTGGAACCAGTCAGTTGTTCCATCCGTGTCCAGTTCTAACTGTTGCTTCTTGACTTGCATACAGATTTCTCAAGAGGTAGGTAAGGTGGTCTGGTAGTCCCATCTCTTGAAGAATTTTTTATAGTATGCTGTGATCTACATAGTCAATTGCTTTGGCATAATGAATAAAGCAGCAGTAGATGTTTTTATGCTATTCTCTTGCTTTTTCTATGACCCAACAGATGTTGACAGTTGGATCTCTGAATCCTCTGCCTTTTTTAAATCCAGTTTGAACATTTGTAAGTTCATGATTCATGCATTGTTGAAGCATTCCTTAGAGAATTTTGGGCATACTTTGCTAGCATGTGAGATGAGTGCAATTGTGTGGCAGTTTGAACATTCTTTGGCATTGCCTTTCTTTGGGATTGAAATGAAAACAATTTTTCCAGTCCTGGAGCCACTGCAGAGTTTTCCAAATTTGCTGGCATATTGAGTGCGGCACTGGCACTGCATCCTCTTTTAGGATTTGAAATAGCTCATCTGGAATTCTATCACATTCACTAGCTTTATTCATATTGATTCTTCCTAAGTCCCGCTTGACTTCGGACTCCAGCATGTCTGGCATAGGCGAGTGATCACACCATTGTGCTTATCTGGGTCATTAAGATATATATATATATATATATATATATATATATTTTGTATAGTCCTTCTGTGTATTCTTGCCACCTTCTCTTAATATCTTTGGCTTCTTTTAGATACATACCATGTCTGTCCTTTATTGTACGAAATAATCTTTGTATGAAATATTCCCTTGGTAGCTCTAATTTTCCTGAAGAGAACTCTCGTCTTTTCCATTCTATTGTTTGCCTCTATTTCTTTTTTTCTTGCTGTTTTTTGAAACTGCATACAAATGGATGTTTTTTCTTTTCTCCTTTGACTTTTGCTTTTCTTCTTTTCTCAGCTATTTTTAAGGCCTCCTCAGACAACCATTTTGCCTTTTTGCATTTCTTTTTCTTGGGGATAGTCTTCATCACTGCCTCCTATTCAATGTCACAGACCTCTGGCCATTGCTTTTCAGGAACTCTGTCTATCAGATATAACCCCTTGAGTCTATTTGTCACTTCCACTGTATAATCATAAGTGATTTGATTTAAGTTGTACCTGAATGATGTAGTGGTTTTCCCCACTTTCTTTAAGTCTGAAGATTTCAATAAGGAGTTCATTTATCTGAGCTACAGTCAACACCTGGTCTTGTTTTGGCTGACTATATAGAGCTTCTCCATTTTTAGCTGCAAAGAATAAAATCAATCTGATTTTGGCATTGGACATATGGTGATGTCCATGAGTGGAGTCGATCAGACTTAAATAATTTAACTTAGTGAATAGTGAATTCTTGACTTTTCAGTCCTTCTAAGATTGTGTTTCTTAGTTTCCTCAATCAGAAATAGATGACTAAATCAACAAATTGCCTGAACAGTTTGTTCAGGAATGTGAATCCCAAAGTACTTGCTTTTTGATACATATTATCTAGCATTTCACATTAAGTGGAGATAATTATAATCCCACAATATTTCAATGCAAAATTATTAACAGCCCCTTATAAAAAAGCAGGGAAATTAATCGAGCACAAAAATTGTCAAGATTAACAGGATCAGTTCCCAATTCTCCTTGACCTCTACTTCCCACTAGCTCAGGGAGATGAATGTCACCATGGGTTTATCAAATCAAAGAACAGTAGAAGTAGACTTGCATTTTGCCTTCAAGAAATTATTGGAAGCCCAAATTTGTGAAATGGTATCTGGAGATATATCACAGATAAGTAAGAATATCTTACTTATCACAATATAAGTAAGGTATCATAATATAAGTAAGAAATCTTACTTATATTTAGTTTTCCCTGTCTCCTGTCTGCACACCTTCTGGTGGAGCCATTATAGTAAGTACTACACTGGGGCTTGTGGCAAGACAGTAAGAATTATGATCTTTTTCCTTGCCTCACTCACTAGGTGACTGTTGACCTTAAAGTGAGGAAGGAAGGCACTTGCTTAAATGGAGAGCAAGTATTGCGCTTAGAAAAAGAACAAGAGTAAACGCTTTGAGTAAAGAATCTACCTGATAAGTCTGAGCAATAGCAGGCAGCCATACCCAACTCCACAGAGAGTAAGGAAAAGAGTAGTGACTCAGGTCCCATGGGATCACACAGGCTGATTGAGAAATTTTGATTTGCTTATTTATCATCATACTCCCACTCTACATTCTTAATATGCTGTTTACATCAGTAAACTCTCTCACCAAGTCCACTTCACTCGAAAAATGAGGAATTCCATCAAATCTTCTAAAATAATACTCAAGATTCAATCATTTTACTTCTTCATAAGGATGATATCAGCTCAGACTGGCTACGCCTTCCTCCGTTCTAAGTCACTTCAGTCATGTCCGACTCTTGCAACTGTGATACCTGCCAGGCTCCTCTGTCCAAGGGATGCTTCAGGCATGGATACCGGAGTGAGTTGCCATTTTCTTCTCCAGGGCATCTTCTCAACCCCAGGGATCAAACCCGCAGCTCTTATGTCTCCTGTACTGGCAGTTCAGTTCAGTTCAGTCACTCAGTCCTGTCCAACTCTCTGTGACCCCATGAATCGCAGCAAGCCAGGCCTCCCTGTCCATCACCAACACCCGGAGTTCACTCAGACTCACGTCCATCGAATCAGTGATGCCATCCAGCCATCTCATCCTCTGTCGTCCCCTTCTCCTTCTGCCCTGAATCCCTCCCAGCATCAGAGTCTTTTCCAATGAGTCAACTCTTCACATAAGATGGCCAAAGTAATGGAGTTTCAGCTTTAGCATCATTCCTTCCAAAGAAATCCCAGGGTTGATCTCCTTTAGAATGGACTGGTTGGATCTCCTTGCAGTCCAAGGGACTCTCAAGAGTCTTCTCCAACACCACAGTTCAAAAGCATCAATTCTTCGGTGCTCAGCCTTCTTCACAGTCCAACTCTCACATCCATACATGGCAACAGGAAAAACCATAGCCTTGACTAGACGACCTTTGTTGGCAAATTAATGTCTCTGCTTTTGAATATGCTATCTAGTTTGACCATAACTTTCCTTCCAAGGAGTAAGCATCTTTTAATGCACTGGCAGGGGGGTTCTTCATCACTAGCACACCTGGGAAGATCTTAGCAAGTAATGAATTCAAATATAAATCTGCTTTCCTGATCATTCATGGACATGAGGAAAAGAACATTCTGATTTTAACTCACATAAAGATTCTCATGCACAAGGCAATAGCACCCCACTCCAGTACTCTTGCTTGAAAAATCCCGTGGACAGAGGCGCCTGGTAGGCTGCAGTCTGTCCATAGGGTCACTAAGAGTCAGACACGGCTGAGTGACTTCACTTTCACGCATTGGAGAAGGAAATGGCAACCCACTACAGTGTTATTGCCTGGAGAATCCCAGGAACAGGGGAGCCTGGTGGGCTGCCATCTATGGGGTTGCACAAACATGACTGAAGCAACTTAGCAGCAGCAGTAGCAGCAGCAGCAAAGATTTTCAATATTTGTTTTATATTTGTTATATAGAGATTATTCTTCCTGATTTTTCCCCAAGTGTAAAGAAAGTAATAATGTAATAATGTTCTATGTGATTAGGTTCCCAAAACCTCATTTACTGGTGACTCAGACAGTAAAGAATCTGCCTGCAGTGCAGGAAGAAGCACAGGTTCAATCCCTGGATCAGGAAAATCCCCTGGAGAAGAGAATAGCTATTCACTCCAGTATTCTTGCCTGGAGAATTCCATGGACAAAGGAACCTGAGGGCTACAGTCCACAGAGTTGTAGAGTCAGACATGACCGAATGACCTTCACACTCACCCCATCACTATATGATGAAAATATCACTTCAGTTCAGTCACCCAGTCGTGTCCGACTCCTTGAGACCCCCATGGACTGCAGCACTCCAGGCCTCCCTGTCCATTGCCAACTCCAGGAGTTTACCCAAACTCATATCTGTGATGGCATCCAACCATCTCATCCTCTGTTGTCCCCTTCTCCTCCCGCCTTCAATCTTTCCCAACATCAGGGTCTTTTCAAAAGAGTCAGTTCTTTGCATCAGGTGGCCAAAGTATTGAAATTCTTAACAAATCATTATTACTTGAAAAGATAAAATTTGAACTCTATTATCTTTAATGTTCTAAACATTATTTATTACATAAGATTAATCTGTACAAGTATAAGTACAAAATAGGGTTTGCCAGGTGGCATTAGTGGGAAAGAACCCGCCTACAAATGCAGGAGATATAAGAGATGCAGGTTCCATCCCTGGGTTGGGAAGATCTTCTGGAGAAGGGTATGGCAACCCACCTCAGTATTCTTACCCAGAGAACCCCATGGATAGTGGAGCCTGGCAGGTTAAAGTCAATAGAGTTGCGAAGAGTCAGACATGACTGAAGCGACTTAGCACACATGCACCCAAGTACAAAATATTCAGTAGGGGGCATATTAAGGATAACTGAGTTAGATCTGATAGATAGAGCACCTAATGAACTATGGAATGAGGTTCGTTACATTGTACAGAAGACAGAGATCAAGACCATCCCCGAGGAAAAGACATGCAAAAAAGCAAAATGGCTGTCTGGGGAGGCCTTACAAATAGCTGTGAAAAGAAGAGAAGCAAAAAGCAAAGGAGGAAAGGAAAGATATAAGCATCTGAAAGCAGAGTTCCAAAGAATAGCAAGAAGATATAAGAAAGCCTTCTTCAGCGATCAATGCAAAGAAATAGAGGAAAACAACAGAATGGGAAAGACTAGAGATCTCTTCAAGAAAATGAGAGATACCAAGGGAAAATTTCATGCAAAGATGGGCACAATAAAGGACAGAAATTGTATGGACCTAACAGAAGCAGAATATATTAAGAAGAGATGGCAAGAATACACAGAAGAACTGTACAAAAAAGATCTTCATGACCCAGATAATCATGATGGTGTGATCGCTGACCTAGAGCCAGACATCCTGGAATGTTAAGTCAAGTAAGCCTTAGGAAGCATCACTACGAACAAAGCTAGTGGAGGTGATGGAATTCCAGTTGAGCTATTTCAAATCCTGAAAGATGATGCTGTGAAAGTGCTGCACTCAATATGCCAGCAAATTTGGAAAACTCAGCAGTGGCCACAGGGCTGGAAAATGGCAGTTTTCATTCCAATCCCAAAGAAAGGCAATGCCAAAGAATGCTCAAACTACTGCACAATTTCACTCATCTCACATGCTAGTAAAGTAATGCTCAAAATTCTCCAAGCCAGGCTTCA